>NC_088980.1:154195846-154511141 GCF_963932015.1 Anas acuta
AACACCTCAAGAACACTCGATCATGATCAGGGTGGAACTTGGAAGGGTCAGAAACATCAGGTAGTTGGGCTTCTGCAAATTTTGGGGAAAAAAATCATAGTAAAAATTAGTGTTCACACATTATTTGGCAGCCCTAAGGAGCACAGCCGTAATGACAGAGATATCAACACCCACTTATGTCCAAAGCCACTGGTGTGCCTTGTCCCTCATCACGTCAGGCTGTTGAAGGACACGGGTGACAGATAGTCGGTGAGAGATCTTCATGGCCTGGGACATGCCAGGAGCAAAGGCAAACCTGAAGAAACGACTGCTTACTTAGCAGGTTTCACTACCTCCACCAGAATTTGTTGCACCATTTTATCATACACCTGATCGTAGGCAGGCAATTAAAAGACTCGTACGACGAAGCTTACTTTATCGTGCGTTTTGATTCCACTTTATTACTTCCTTGGAAGCAATAAATCAATTCCCCACTATAACATAGAAGTGAACAGCACAATTTGCATCCCACGCTGACAATTTACAGAAACACCAGGTGGTAATAAATTGATGTTACACAGAGACGACACCTCCAGAAGCCTGCATTACTCAGAACAAACAACCCCATTTTCCTTCAGTCCCTACTAGAGCAGGCAGGCACGTTAACATCAGGGGCTACTTAAAAACCTGGAATTTTAAAAATGCTGAGTAGCACTTGGCCTGAGCACAGACCCTGTTACAAGAGGGTCCAGCAATGAAAGCATTACTTCCTGAGCTTCAGGAAGCAGGGAGTTTTTACATATTTGCGATCCGTGCTCTTCATTTGTTTAAACTTCTTGTAAAAGTCCTTTGCTGTAGCTATGGAGAACACAGAAACCTTCACAAGTGCTTTTGTATGTACAAAACATCTAAATTTCTGCACCAACTGAGAACTTGTTCAGCTGTGACACCCTCCACTGTAGAGAGGATTTGTTTTTTCTCTGCAGGTTGGAGGAACGGGACCGTCGCTCCAAGCCCTATTTCCAAACTAGCTTTATGAAAGATACCACAAAGGAGTAAAATATTAGGTATTCCAACCAAAGGGTACTGTATTTCATTGCATTGTATTAATTTTAGCCTGAAATTGGGTCTTCAGGATATTCATAACTTGGAATAACTTCTGTCAGTGCTCACCAAAGGCTGGGGGTAAGTGGCTGCTATCTTTAGCATCCTACAGCCTCTCACCAGCAGAGACCCATGGATTAAATTTGTTCTATTTTAACTTCAAGGTGCAACAGAGTAGAAAAGTCAATGAGATTTCCACCAGATTTGACAAATATCCACGAAGTCCTAAAAAAAAGGGTAACCAAGCAATTAGGGAAAAAGCAGCAGCAGCAGTGTGAGGGGAATTAAAAAGGCTGGGACCCTTCAAGGTGTGAGGACAGGAGAAAGGGGACTGTCTCAGCAAATTTGTAAAGCTTTTGGGTAAATTCAGGGAGAATGGGTGCCTAAACAGATCCTTTAAGACCCCTCTGAAGTGTCTCATGCAACAATGGTGGATGCTGAAGAACCAGGAGGAGAACAGACTGCAGATAACAGCCACCCTCATGTGGTCTCCTCAAACACTCACAGATGAGAGATGCTGTCAAAGAGAACAGTGAGCAAGATGGACCACTGACGTGATGCACTTTTTTACATTCTTAATGTCCATAAAAGCTTCACCTTTTGCTTCTACCGCTGAAGCGTGATCTCTGCTTCTTCCTTAAAGTTCAGCTGAAAATACAAATAACCAGACTCGCAAGCCTTCCCGTGCCTGACATTTCACAGACCACATTTATCATGTCATTTGTTGCCAGTGAAGGATGATTATTTCCAGGCTTAGAAAAGGCTTTGACTGTAAGTCAGAAAATTAAATGAAGTCAAATAAAAATTAGACATTTTTCTTGCATGGAACAATTCAGAAAAATCCATAAATCTGAGAAAAAAGCACATCTACTTGCCAGAAAACATTCACAATATATTCTCATCCTTACAGGGATCCAAAGTAGTATGAAAAAAGCAAAGATGCCTCATCACTCATTCAATACTTTCAGGTATTTTGTTATTTTTTTTTTTTTAAATGTCAAATGTTTGCAAGCACGGTTGAAATTCTCATGTATAGTCTGACGTTCAAATCTCACTACAGGAATTCAAGTCTTGCTTCTTGAACCCACCTCTAAAAGATGCTGCAGACAACAGAATTGATATATAATTATTTCTAAAGTGTATATATATATATATATGTTTGTAGGGATGTTTGAGCTCATTTTTCAGAGGAAAGCAAGTTGTCACCACAGGCTGCTGAGCCAATTTAATATAACCAATTTGTCCCTGCTGCTGCCAAAGCTGCAGAGCCTGCTACCCCCTTCCTCCCTGCCAAGCATTTCCTCATCCACGTTGCCTGACGAGGCAACCCTTGCTTCCCTTCTGTGGCCTCCTGTTGCTGCTTAAATGCTTTTTGAGCTGCTTTTACTTATTAAGACAGAAGAAATCTGTCCGGGCTTCTTCCTTCTGGCTTTGGGTTGTGTGTGTGTGCTTTTTTTTTTTCTATCTAAGTGCGGTGAAGTGGCTGAAAAAGAGCTCTAAGAAGCTCTGGAGCCAGCACAAAGTAAACAGCAAAAGCACATGGCCAGTAGTAGGGAGGAGAAGGAGGTTTCCCATTCTTGGCAGCTGCAAGCTATGTCGGCTCTTTGCTCTTCTTGGACTACACCTGGCTGGGGTGGGAGGAAAATAGCTAAGCAGGGGATAGAAAACATCCTCTGCACGCACAGGAGGGGGAGAAAAGTGAGGGCTGGGTATTTGTGAAACTGCTTTTTTCCAGTCCAGCTGCATGGATCGTTTGCAGTCCACATCTGACAGCTCTGAGCCTCTGACACTGAACTATTAAATTGCACTTGCTGGTACTGATGCTGGGGAGATACGAGTATTAAAAATCCTGAAATGAGAAAATATGAGTATTAAAAATCCTTTCAATGCCTGACCTACCTCACCACGATGGAGTCCTGCTGATCTGGGAAGCTCCTGCCTGCATGTCCTTACCAGTAAGGATGGATGGCTCTTTAGGTCACCTACGTAGTTTCTACTGCCAACCCTTCGTACTGAAGAAAAGGGAACAGAAACTGCACGGGACTTTCGTGTTCCATCTTAACTACAAATAATAAACTTACAATTACAGCTTTGCTGAAATTAAGCTCTGTTTCTGCACCAGATGTTAATGGATTGTAATATAATAAACTAAATATTCAGAAATAATGATAGTAATTATTAAGATTGTTCTTATTAGTAAGATTATTCTTATATTTCCTGAGAGTGGAGCAAGAGAAGCAATTTATCTCGTAGTTTTGGGGTTTGAAACTTTGGTAAGCTGGACAATTCTGGCTACAGCAGTATCCAGTGTTCTTCTGAGACACAAGTGTCTTCTAAAAAAAATAATAGATTTTGTAACATGCAACTTTGATGGCATTATAAAATGCAGACAAAGCAAGTGTACCAAGATATGGGAAGTATAGTTGCGAAATACCAAATATATTCCCAAAAGTGCATGAGAACACCCTATCTCTAAAAATTTTAACTCTTAAAAACTGAGGCATCTCCTGATTTCGGGTTCAGATTCAACACTGCATGAGCTGAAGTCCTTGAGGGTACATCCCAGCAGTGCTGGCACTGAAGCTTTATCTTCTGACACATTCTTATCAAAGAAATTAACTCCAGGAATTTGGACATGGGGCAAAAGCGGATGGGATTATTCCTGGGTAACAGGGCAGACAAGGTTTGTTTGCATCTGATAGGAAGCAGACAGGGACAAGCACCTGTAATTTGCACCCAAATCAACAAAACATCTGAGAGTTAACTAGCACAGTACCAGCTGGAGATATTCAGCAAGGGATTGTGATTTAAGAACATTGTAGAAGTGCTATGGTACCTTTTGAAAGTAAATTTTTGGGTTAGAAACCATTTGAACACATGACATAAAACAAGCAAGCATTTGAAAGATGGCTGGCACAGTCAATGGCAGCAGGAGCACACCTGATCTCTAATTATTCTCAAGTAGTTTGTAAATGTCAAAGTATGCTTTAAAGATGCTCGGCATTTGTTTGAATCCGACTCAAAGCACTATGTCTTCATCAGCTGCAGGATATTTCCTGGAGCAAATGGGGTTTCATAGCTAACAGCCAGTCAAAGAGAAAAAAAACATTTAAAATGTCACACACGATGCTGCTCAGAGGAACAAGGGACACAAAAATGGGGTGAAAAGCAGCAAACTAAGGTTTCGGTAGCCGCAGAGCCTATGGTCCTTCTACACAAATATAAAATCAGAGACAGGGTTAGGAAGATTTACTCCAAAGAAATGCTGATTATTTCCACACGCCAGGAGAAAATGGGTTTTACCTGCTTTAAGGAGTGGATAGAAGCACGTTTTGCTCATGTAAAGCTGAGCCCAGACCAGGAAATGTAACGAGACTTTGTGCTTCGCTGTCCCTCCAGCTATAAAAGAGCAGACCCTAAAGAAGAGCAGACCCTAAAGAAGCACCCCCCAGCCACAATCTTTCACTTACTGCAAGGCTACAGAAATTGCAAAAAAATGAGAAGCAAACTCTGATTTATTAGTGCAAACCAGCAATTCCTCATTTCAGATGTCAGTTCGTAAATGAGACTGAAAACTTCCCCTCTTCTATTTCTTGTGAAAAACCTATTTCCTTACGAGAGTCTCAGCTGCGGGCTGCTTCCCGGCCCCACTTCTTTGCAACAAGACAGACACGAGAAGGGTGTTGGTGGGAGAAAAACCCATCAGGAACAGCTAGCTGCATGGTTTTATTACTACAGAAATGGATCCACGGCTTTTCCTCATCTCTCACTTACTCCAGCCATGCTGTGGGACTGCAGGGAGCTGTGCTTCAGGATTTCCTCACGGGATTTCAGGTCTTGATGGCCAAGTCAAGCTGTGGCACTCTCCTCGCCGATGCTCCTCCAGGCCTGTGTTCCCTCTTTGTTTCTAACTAGATGAGAGATTTTTAGTTTTTCTTTAATCGAGCAAACGAACCTCAAAGCTCAACGATTTCAGAGATGAAGGCAGCTTATACCAAACTGAGCAACAACCTAAAGGTTGCTCCTTACTTCACATTTATGATGCTGGTTGTAGGAGACCAGCTGCTCCTGGAGGTCTTTTCCAACCTTAATGCTTCTATGAACTAAGTTATTTGCTTTTAACACAGCCATTTTACCAATTAAGTTACTTGAACAGTATTTGAGGACAGAGGACTTTGAAAGCACTGCATTCAAACAACTGTTCACCAGCATGCCCTGCTGTCAACTGCTTCATTTTCCATCGCCCACAAAAGACCTGGTATCAAGGAATTATTTGAATTACCTGGACTTATTGCTTTTATATACCAGAGTAAGTGTCCAGGAAAAACAAACAATAAAAACCAACAACTTTGTTCTTCGTTTTCCAGATGAAAGGCATACTGTTAGAACTGGATTTGTTCTCTAAATTTGATTTAAAAGTAAGAACAAGCTCCATATCTTTAGCTTGCACATTTACCTTGCTGTTTTATTCCCCTTTATCAGGCCTAAGAAGCAGCAGTATTTTAAAAAAATATGTATTTTGGAAAAGGTTTGTCAATTTTTGAAGGACTTCTTGCGGGAGAGGTTTTAAATTCCTTGTTCTTGTGATTTAATGTAAAATTTGGATTAAGGAGATGACAAATTGCTTTGGAAATACTCCTAAGAAGTGTTTTCACAGAAAGCTATGAACTTATAAATCAATTTATTATAACGTTTATATATTCTCTTCTTACATTCTACAAGCCAGTTCACAGTGATAGTACAAACAGCATCTCCGTGGCCAAAAGGCAGCAAGGGGAAAAAGGAAAATACGTAAAGTAGCAGTAAAAAATGCCAGAAATAATTATAGTCCATAGAAAAAAACAGTGCCAAGTTACACTGGGCAACCAATGTCAAAGAAAAAAAGACTTTTAACAGAAATCAATGACCTGAAGTGTCTGGTATCGAGCCCTTCTCCAGTTTGGCCTTAATTTTGCAAAGCAATGGGTGCCCCCAGGCATTGCCAGGAGCAGACTCAAGTGGCTATTTATGGCCGGGTGATGAGTTGGAGTAGGTGTGTGCATACTGATAAGGTGGGAAGAAACGTTCAGCACCTGAGAGAGCCTGGCCCTAGCCCTACAAACAGGTAGAAAACTGCAGAGTCACGAAGGACACATTTTATGAGCAACTTTATGGCTTTGCAGCGGGCTGACTGTCCTTGCGAGGAACAGAAGGGTAACAGCCTACATCGTATTTACCATATTGCTGCTCTGAGAACTATTTTTTCCCATTGGAGGAAGAAAACAAGACTGCATTTTATTGCCATCAGAAATGGAGTGACATTAGTCTTAGAAGTAGGATCTACGCTATCTTTAGATCATAGATTGGAGATGAAGAGTGAGGAAAGTATAACAAAAAGAAGGAAAAGATGCTCTCCAAGAATTTTATGGTTAAGTTACAGACAAGCTGCTAACGAACTCCTCCTTCCCATGATCTGTCCCAGGGCTGAAGTATCACGTACACCACAGACTGAGAAACCCAAGTGAAGCTCATGGCATCTGCCACCTCCTAGGTCCAGGCATCATCCCCAACAGCCCACGGGAATGCTTCTGTGCTTGCAGATGTTGTGTTGTTCAGAGGAATGACAGCGTAACCAACCTCTTGGTAAGTTCCTTTCACTGCACAGGAAAATATCGACTGGCCTCAGGCATCAGTGATGACCGATTTTTTTAAAAAAACTATTAAAATAAATAATTATATCAACACTTTCTATTGATCCACAAGCACAACTAAGGGCAAGTACACTTAACATACAAGTAAAGCTATTTTAAGTTGAGGTTTGGCACCCTACCTCCAGTCTGCCCACTGCTTTTTCTTTCTTTTTTTCTTACATCTCTGAACAATGCACTCATACTAAACTTCTCTGAATTGCTTGATGTCAAAGAAATCCAGAAGAGATACAAGTACAAGCTTCTGAGCTGGTTGTTTCTCCTTCTCCTGAAGATGCACAAGCCACGACTGAGCTGGTAACTATAGTAGGTAACTCCAGATACTGAATGCAAGCATCCTTAAATTCCTTTCTGGATACCTCAAAATGATACCTGTCTTCTGTATTCATAACTTCACATCCAAGAATTATCTTCTCTTATAATATAAGCAGTTTCAACCAGGTAGCTTACTCATTTGTGCAGCAATGCAGGTCCAGAACAGACACTGAAGTTCACCCTGTAAAGGTTTTTCCTCTTTTTTCACTGAATTTTACTGATTTCTGAGATTATTAAACCCAGACCCTCCCACCCTGATTTGTTTTACTTTGGCTCAACTGTGATTTTCGCATAAAATAACAAAGTGGAGATAAACCTACATTAAGCAGAAATCAGCATCCAGCATTATTTTTCTGTGCTGGATAAGCATTAGATAAAAAGTCACGTACTTGAACTAATGGAAACTCCTCAAATTCACTTCAATCAGCTCAGTGAGCAGCCACCAGATTTGAGAGAATCTCACACTGGGCTGGTGGTGATCAAAACATTGTTTTTCTGAACTACTCGTGATTTATTAATTACAAAGCAGAAACAATTCTCTACTTCAGTATTTCTTTATTTAAGCCAAAAAATGAGCACAGCTGCTTGTACCTACAATGATTTACCATTACCTAAATGATGCCAGTGTCCAGTGACAGCGTTTTGGAAGTGCTTCACTACCATTTTTTCCTCTTCTCTCACTCTTCTTTAAGGAAGCTGCTCTGTTTAATTTCAGATCTTCAGCTAAAGCCCTGCAAAATGTACTCGGGTGATACCTATGCCGGTTTTCTTAGTTGCTTTGCACAGCCCTACAAAATTTCTCAAATCTATTGCTATTTTCAAAATGATAATTTTTAGCAACTAAAGCTAAAAACCAAAGCAAAACAAAGAAATTAGTATTAAAAGTACTGGATAAAACATCCTATAGAGATGCATGGTATTTACACAAACACTATGGATAGATTCTTCCCCCTTCTCCTCTCTCGGGGAAGAGTTTGCTAGTAAGGCCTCATATTAATTCCTTGGCAGAAGGAGCACAACATCAGGATCTCTACAGAGAATCCTGATGTTGTTGGAAACCCACAGTGATAGAGCAGAGGGATTCCAGAGTACAAACCTGAGTAATTTCAGCAGGAATAGTAAGAACTCCGAGTTCAGAAAACTACCTGAAAGAGGGTTTTTCACAAAAACTGTTAGGTAGCCACACTCACAGCAAGTGATGCTGTTCCTACCGTGATCCGTTGGTTTCCATCATTAAGGTATGGCATTCTTAAACTTTATGAACATCACAGTTTTGAAAGATGTGACAGATAAAAGCAATATACAGCTTGAGTCCTTACTGGCCCTTCAATTGACAGCAGATACTTGGAATTGTTTAAATGTATTAACCTGGTACTTTGCAGGCCAAGTGGTTTTGTTTTACTAAAAATTAGTTAACTGCATCCAAAACCAGAAAGAATTTGTTCAGTATCTGATAAAACCAGAACCTACTGAATTCCCAAAATGACTTTGAAAGAATAAATAATGAACATTTTCCCTCCCGAGTACTGATGATGCCTCGTACCCATTTACATATGCAAATAAGCAACGTGGCTGAAGAAACTTAGCAGCTGAAGTATAAATGTGCAAATCCTTCACTTCAAGGGCAGAACAGGTGCCTTGATGTTCTCTTACCTTAGCGTAAGATAAACCCAGGCATTAAATCCTCGTGTTATCACTGATGTAAAAAACCTTTTTGTATTAAACAAGCACGGATTAAGGAACATATAAGGGACGCCTACCTTTTGCTACAACCTACTGTTGCCCCATTGCCCCTTACCTTCAGAAGCCATCTGCAAAGCTCCAGGAATATATCTGGCTCTTTCCCATCTTCCTGCCTAGAAATATAGATTTGGCATGACTGCAGGCCACTACCCACGCAGCAACTACTTGTGATCACGTTATTTGCTGCAGTGATCTTTATAGATCACGGTAAAGGAGAAAACACAACTACAAGAATCCATTAACTATTAGCAATTAAAGAGTCTGGCTTCAACAAGGAGCTAGAACCAGGAAAAGTGTAGTTTTATTCACAATTTTATGTATGAATGGCTTCAGCTAAATCCCTATAGTTATTGGCAAGTATGCAAAAACCAGAAGGATTTACTTTTCTTTAGTCATTAGACAACTCCAGTGTCAGAGGCTGTAAGAAACAATGAAGACGATCTGTGTAGTCTACAAGGTCAAGAAGCAAAATAATTGATTGCTTTTTTAAATGTTTTCAAAGTTATTTTATCAGCACACCTCTTCTGATCTTGAAAGGAAACTGGGAACACATTTGACTGACGCAAGGTAAAACACCAAACGCTGGGTGCAGAGGAGTCACAACTACTCAATTTCCTCTGACAACAAGTGACTTTTAGTCCTACAGCATGTCAAATTCAAGTCAAAATTCAGCTTTCTGCCTCAAAATGCCACACTTTTATTAAGCTCTTCATCCGCCCTCTTCCCTGCAAGCTGCTCCCCAAGTGGCTTCAGCTGCCCTGAGCACAGCTGTACCGAGCAGTGGCAAAACTGAAGGTCATGGGCTGATTTTCTTCCTGGGCTTAATCCAAAAAGAGGAGTCTTACACCACGGAAAAGCCATTTTTTCATTAGGAATTTCCTCCATGAAACAAGGGACTATACATCATTCGTAGAACGAGTCCAATTTAAACAAACAAACAAAAACCAGGCAAAACCAGAAGGCTAGCCTGTAGTTTTACGGCTCTGAAATCCCTGCCAGGCAAAACACTCCTTTTGGAAAGCAGTGGTGGTGCTGGGGAAAGCCATCCCTCTCCTGGCAATGACACAAAACTTGGTTATCAGATAAAAAAAAAAAAAAGGAGTAAAGAACTACTATAATCAACTACATTTATGATCTGCTGTACTTAAGCTGGTTTTAATATAACATTCACAAAGGCATTTTCTTTTGTCTTTGCTGTGCCAGTTTATAGGAACCAGCAGCTTGTACGGGCTTGCCTGCTATAATGTGATAGCGCCTGTTAATTTAATGTCTCTCCAGTTTTTAATAGAGTATCGTGAACAAATCCATACAACATCATGAATTAAGGATAATAAAGAGGTTTTTTTTGGACTAAGAACTGATGAAAACTACAGGCTCTGCTAGCACACTGAAATTTTTGCATGGCATGAATTTGCACCTCTTCCCTTTAAGCCACACTTCAGCAAGTGGAAGGATTTAAAGCAAGCTAATATATGCCCTGCAAATGTAATGCCAGTCAGAAAAGCTCATTTCATTACAATAGTCCTTCCAAAAGGAGCTGTGCATGGAGATCAGTTGTGCAGTGGATTGCTTTTGTTAGCACAACAAAAACAGGTAAGGGAACATCTTGAGTGGACTGAAGGATTAGCACCTAAGGATGCTGATTTCTAAACGCTTCAACAGGCTATTGCCAGGCTAACTGGGTGAAGAAAATGAGGAAAAAAATATATATGTAAGAACATACATACAGTTTTTTTTTTTTTCCTATGTGACTTGCGATAAAAAAGCCAAATATAAACGGAATAAGAAACCTGTTAAGACCCCAAACTCTTGTCTGAACATTCAGCAAAAGGGAGTATTTCGATCAACGTGCCATCCTATTTCAGATGCTGGCTTCCAGGCTTTGCTCTTCTGCCTTTATCTCAGGCATCTCCAAAAGGACAGTGAGATCACTTTGTTTTCCTTGCCTAACTTTTGGTTTTCCAGTGGCAGCTCAGGATTTAATTCCACTCTGGTTCACTGGCTCATCACTAAGTACCACAAGCGATAAGATCACACATCTCCATTACACTGCTAACACTAAATGCTCTCCAGGCACTCAAAACAATCCTTTGTCTTTCTTGTCCAAGTATCTCGAGCTCCCATCTTCTATCCCATTTCTCTTGGAATAAGAAACAACCACCCCGATGGAAACGCATCACTTCTCATAGCCCTTCCCACACTTCCTATACATTTTGAGCAACATCAGCTCTACCACGTGCAGTGTGGTAACGCTGAACCGAAAAACAAAACCACCCACTTTTCCAGGCTATTTTCACTCTTAAATATAAAAAAGCATTTTGGGAATTTGTCTTACATTGCCTTTGAAGAATTAGTGGCTTGATGAGATTAATGATATTATTATTAATTTTTTCCTCTGCAAAGGATTCCAGCAACTAAGCAGGCACACATTAATGGAAATAAC
Organism: Anas acuta; assembly: GCF_963932015.1. Taxonomy (NCBI): domain Eukaryota; kingdom Metazoa; phylum Chordata; class Aves; order Anseriformes; family Anatidae; genus Anas; species Anas acuta. The sequence continues at coordinate 154,207,118 of NC_088980.1, forward strand.
ACGTGCTTCAAGAGTTTGTGAACTTAAAAAGAGTTTGTGTCTTAAAAAGTCACTAACAAAAAGTTTAGAGAATACTGATGTTTGGAAATAAATGGCCAACAGGTCTCATCAGCTGATGCAGCTGATGTAGGAAGATGCCAACAGGCTGCCAAAGGACGGACTGAACTCTTCCCCAGGTCTAAAAGAAGTGCAAAAGTGAGCTGAACACTCCCTCCAGCCACCTGAACCACAGGTCACGAGGAAGATGCAACAGAAAACTCATGATAACAGATTTTTTTTCTTAGCTATTATATTTCTATGCTATGTATAGACATTAAAGAAAAATAAAAAAAGAGAACTCAGACTAATTACCTGCCTACCTTTCCAACATCAGCAACTTTCCTATGCCACTGCTACCATCACGTTTAGGGGATTACTGAAAAGCCATGGGTGTGCAGGACTCCAGTTATCACCCCGGTATTTTCCTGCTGGTAAAACAGGAGAGAGTGAGGAGCTGGGGATGAGGGAGAAGGAGCTCTGAACTTTTCCCCCATGTACTGAAATCTGGCTTTTACTCATCGCTTATCGCATTAGAAAGATTGCAACACAAACAGCTTGCAATAAATAGGGTAAAACGCCTTCCTGGTGGACTGAGTTAGTTTCACAACACAGCTGGCTCGAAAACAAAATCAACACAAGGGCTTGGGCTGAATTGCAGTTATCTGGAGACAGTGCACACCTTTTCCAGTCTAAAAGGCAATATTCAGTAACTGCAATCGCCCCTTGCTGACTACTCACGGGCGATACACTTAACATCACGTCCATTTATTGCTCGTAAATTATTAAACCAAGCTCTTCACTTGGAAGGTTATTAAAGAAACTTCCTCCTCCCTTGGGTGGATAATTTACAGCTATACAGCCCAGCCATCCAACCACCCTTAACTGTTAATACCACATTTCCTTCACCACGTTATTGGGTATATTAAAAATGGCACGCCACGCAAAAGTTAGGAAGAAAGGCTACCAGCAAAAGCATCTAAACCAGAATGCAATAAATCAGATTATTTATAAGTTTTAGATATCTGCAGGTTTCAGATTACAGCTTTAATAGATTACTACTGATCCACAGAATGGATTTGGTAAAATTTAAGGCAATTAAAGTACTCTCTGGTCACGTTACAGGAAGAAAACTTCCCTCTCGGACACCAGCAGAGATTTGCTCAGCCTGAAGAAACTTACTGCCTGCCTTTGCCGCAACCAAGACACCGACTGCAGCGCTCTCTGAGGCTGTGGCCAAGCCTGAAGCTCCGTATTTCACCAGCTGAGAGAGTTCAAGTTTCAAATTGCTGAGTGAGGGAAGGGTAGCGGGGGGGAAAGAAGCAGCCAAAAACGTTTTCCTCCTATCGCTGCCGAAGTAAGTCAAGTTAGAGGGGCTGCTCCCTGAGAAGAAGCACGCCTGTCAACAAAATCCACGCTTTCTCTTCATTTGCCAAGCAAAATATTCTCAAATCTGGAATATACAGAACCAGGCTACGGTATCAAATTCAGCAGCATCACTTCGGATGGATGCTAGGGTAAAGAGGAGGCAAAACCTGGCAACAGAGATTACACAAATGCTTGATGAAGAAAATAAGCGTTTATCTTATTCTTTTTGCAGCCCTACAGTGGGAGCACACAGAATTAACAGCAATTAGGTCGGCCCACAGCACCGGCAGGACCGAAGGTTTCAGACTGAGGCTCAAAAGCAAGCAAGCGCAGACCTCCCGAAACATTTCAAAGCATTTTCAAGGAACAAATGTTTGCTATAAGATCACACACAGCACGCCAAAAGCTTCATCTGTCACATTCAAAGGGAGAAGGGACCGTTCAGAAAGACGTTTTCCATGGAAATCAAAGACACACATCACGATCACACCTTTAAGACGTTACAAAACACTCGATAAAAGTTTGATCAGGTTTTGCTGCAGGTAAACCGGCGCTTTAACAGCTTAGCAAAAGGCTCAGAATGAAGCCAGGCAAACCAACCGTTTCTCTCATTAATAAATTACCTTTCTTGGACTGCAGATATCTCACGACCCTTATCAAAGTAGGCCAGATCCGTTTCATTTCCCTATGGTTTAGCCGGCGAGCAGTGCACAGGGCATTCATCGACTAGCGAACGGCCACCATTCAATGACAAATATAGCACAAGCTAGTGCTCATCTGCCCTATTTTTTGGGGGGGGAGGACGGTATGTCGTTTTTTTTTCCAGAAATCGCCACAATTGGCAGACTCGGAGATGCTGTGCCTTTGTCCTTACGTAACCGCTCGTGTCCCCTCTCCCCCCCCAAGAGGAATAAGAAGAGATTACACGGCACAGGGACGGCTGGGATAAGCCATCAGCACCCAAATTAAGTCCTGAGAACCCTCCTCGGGCAGCCAGGGCAAGAGGGAGGGATCCCTTTGCCTTCATTTTGCTTGTTGCAGAGGGTGGGGGGAAAATCAATACCTTTTAGCGTGGCCCACCGCAGCCATCCCCTGCAAGAAGGGTGCAGGCAGCCTTCCCTACTGCCTTGATCCTCTGGTGCTGGAGCAGGAGGAAGAAAACTGATATCCCCGAGACTAAACAGCCTTAACACCAGATGGCAACAACCTGTTCTTTTTTTTTTTTTTTTTTTCCTTTAAAAGAACTTTTTTCTTCCCTATCTGTACACTCTGCAAGTTACTCTCTAGGAAAGAGACTTCCTTCTGACTCCCAGGATATCCCAAGGAGGTGAATCCCGATTTCATCTAACAGTGCTGTTACCCAGTTTATGTCAAAGAGGCGTAGACACCACTATTACCTGTAAATCCCACTAAACAAGTGTTTTTTGTTTTTTGTTTTTTCTGAAAGCAGAGCACAGCTCGGTCTCAGCTTTACCTCCAGCTACTGTTGCTCACCGCTTTATTAACTTTTGTTCCCCACCAAGGTGACAGATCCTATACTTCATTAGACATTTCCAGGACATGGCGGTGTTCCACTTCTGTGATTTCTTTAAGTTATTTCTCCTATTTTTGCTGCTATTTATCACCACAAGGCAAGGAGCAGTAAGTTTAGCCTGAACTTTTCAGCAAGGCGCAGAAAGCACGCAGGACAAAGGCAGCGTTAGCTGCATGGGGTGTCCTCCAGACAGCAGCAAACTGTAAATAAACTCGGTGTTACTTTACCCGAGACCACTCCTAATCAATTATTACGTGTTCCAGCTCCTACAGCACCGTTTCCTCCCTGCTTCAGCCACCTCTCCCCTCAACTCCTGAAGCAACTGCCTCTGTCGGCGATCCAAGATTGCGGTGACGCAACACCCCACGGCCGGTTTCTCTTCCAAAAAAGAAAGTGGCTTTGAAATGAAAGTGGACAAGGGGAGAGTTATGCTTACAATCAGCAGCACTTAACCTTTCGCAGCCGCTTGCCATCTAAGGAAGATTGGATTCTTGGACTACTAACAACATTTTGAGCTTAATCCCCGCGCTGTATCTTCCTAGGGATACTTTCACCCACATCGCCAGCGCAAACATCAGTGCAGGGTAAATATTAGTGTTTTGCAATGCAAGTTCAGATAATCACGGGAATGAGCTGCATGTTTCCACCTAATTATTGTTAAGCCTCCATTTCAAGTCAAAGCGCCTGGCTATAAAGGATGCCTGCTTTGTGGCCAGACACCCTCTCTTTTTGTGTGTGTAAGAGCTGAAGCAAAGAGATATCAGTTCCCCATCATAAATGCTACACACAACTTCTTCCAAAAGGCACAGGAAAGCAGTTTTAAAACATAGAAACCTTAAAAGCGAAGCGCCGCAAAGCTACAGACGCACAGGTTGGTAAAACATGAGATGAAGGAGGGAAGGGAGGAGGGGGGGTGAAATCAGGGGAAGATGAGTCTACCTTTCGCCCAGCACATCGGGAAAGGGCTGCAGCCGCTTCTCTCCATGCAGCTCGCACCTGCTGGCTTGGGGCCCCGCCGCCAGCACCGCCACCACCGCCACGCACCCGGGGCGGAGGGGATGGAGCCAGGCTCAGGGTGACCCCGCTCAGTGCTGCGGCCGCCCGGGGTCCTGTGGCGGGGCTGGGAAGGAGAGCTCCTCTCCTCCTGGCGTGAGGAGAGATCCACCAGGCGACCTTCCCTGAGCCCGTTTGGCCGCCTTCATCCTCTCGCTCCTCCGCCGGGCGAAGCCAAGGCCGGGTGAGCCGTGGCGGAGGGCGAGCGGAGGCCGGGAGTGAAGGAGGGCGGGAGGGAGGGCGGGCAGAAGGAGGGGAGGCGAGGAGGGAACGCGGCGTCCATAGAGCCCATCTCCCCCTGCTCCCCGTTGACGGGGCCTCCAGCGGCTTCCTCAAGCCCCCGGTGCCGCGGTTGGGGCGGCGAACAATGCGGCCAAATTCAATGGGGGAGAAAATCCTCCCAGAGGCACCCGCAGCCGGCATTCACGCCCGCGGTTTTCTTCCCCCCCCTCTTCCCTCCCCTCCACCCGTTGCTTTTATCTCCTTTCTACAGATGCTCGCACGCAGCCGTCCTGGAAAAAAGAAAAAAAAATAAAAGAAAAAAAGAAACGGCGACCCCAAAAAGCGCACGGGAACCTCCACAAATTTGGAGGGGCAAGCGGGCGGCCCCACGGCATCGCCCGCCCCACTGCGCACCTGCAGCCTGGCTCCCAGAGCCCTGGGAGGGTCTGGATGCCTTAAAAAAATAAGAGAAAGCACAAAAAGCCAGCAATTACCACAGCCCATGTCACTACAGAGCCAGCAGCACGGCTGCCACCCCCCTACAAGCAGGGCTTCCTTATATATTTGTATATATGTGTATATATATTTATTTTGTATGTGTGTATATATGTACGTGTGTGTATATTTTATATATATCTGTGTATATATATGTATATATACACATACAGGCATATATTTTATATATATACACATATATAAATATATATTTATGTATATATATATAAATATATAGAGAGACACGCACCCCTCTAGTCAAAAAGTGAAGATCACCACAGGCACACAGCCTTTGGCTCATCTAAACTTTGCAGGATTTAACATCTACACTACTTAGAAAAGGATTTTCAGAGTATATAATCACAGGATACAATTCAAAATATATTTCAGTATATAACCAGAGTATAAGCACTGCACACGTGTGTGTTTCTAAACACGCGCTCGAGTGGCGTGTGTATATGGAAATAAAGGAAAAACCCATTTTACCCTTGGCACAAAACAGACCGTGGACAACTGCTTTGGCTGAAATCCCCACTAAAGCCACCAGAACAGGGCTCAGGCAGCTCCTTTCACGTATTTTCGATTCAGGCCTTTTCACGTCTTGCATGTTAATCTTTCCCCGCTCGCAGCGGTAAGGCACAGGGCTTAGCCAAGTCTGCAACCAAAAGGGAATTAATCCGAAGCTAACAGCCTTCGACTTAACCTATCTGCCTACTTGTAGCAGCACAAACTAATCTATAGCGTAGATTTAATTACTGTTCATTATTTCACTGCCACCTTCACTTCTTAATACGCTGGCTACGCAGAACTACGGCGGTGCATGCGAAAACTCTCGATAAATACAGTTGCTGCTGCTTCGGAGAAGCGTTGCTTTCTTCTATATTTAAAGGAGAAAAAATATTCACTGGAAAAAAAAAAAAAAAAAGAAAGAGCGGGGTGAGGCCACAAGCAGGCCATCAGATGTTCTGCATCACTGCTCAGGCACAAAGCTCCTTCTGGGGCTGAAGAAAGCCAAAGGGAACCGAAGACGTGCCTGGCTGCCTCCCCCCCTCCCGATAAAGTTTTCAAAGCCCTCAAGTGCTCCGCACACAGCCCGGCACTTCCCAGAACGGGCTGGGTGCTATTTACCTTCAACGCTGAAGAAATACATGGTGCTCAGGGGACCCGTCGCAACACGACCGAATACATTCGTGTCCTACAGAAGATGCACAGAGAGGAGGGCAGGTGCCGGTGTGGTGCTAGCCCCAGCAAGGAGATTTTCCAGGTCCGGCTCCGCCACCTCGTGACCCTGAACCCTTCTTTCGCTCCGCTGCAAAACTGAAAGCTGCAGGCGCTTTCCCGGTTTTCACCCAGTTTGTTTGCTCTGTGCATTAGGGTGTAAAGTATAGTAAAAACAGGCGCGGATTTGTCCCATAGAAAGATGTGTTTTGCAGAAAAAAAAGCTTAAAAAAATTAAACTGATAGGCAAAAGCAGTAGGGCCTAAATTAAGTTTTATTTATGAAAAGAAAACTCTTAAATATCAACTAATAAGTGCAAATTGTAGCAAAATGAGTGGACCTGCATTTGGCTTTCCACTTTTCAGGTGAAACGGGTGCAGACTAGCAATCCCAGTGCCAAGAGATGCTGCCTGCTCCTTAACAGCTCTCCTTGCTGATGAGACGATCCTTCCCGGCAAGGACGTTACTTCCCTGCTGTAAAATCACTACAAAGTCAAGGTGAATGCAAAGTACTACACGGCCTGAGAGCTTTTGTACTGTTTTACAATTTAACCGAATATCTCATACCCTAAATAGACATCTCATACCCTAAATATGCCAAAATAAGCCAATTGCTTCCTTGATGCTAGGGTTTATTTTCTTTTAATTACACTTTTTCTGTTAATTATTGTAAAAAGTACCTAGCAGACACAAGCTCTTTCTCCTCTTTCACACACCACTGTCAGTTTTTCCAGTACAAAAATGCCCAAAGAGTAAACTTTGTGTTCTGGATAAAGTCAGAAACTCCAAACCTAGGTTGTTGGTGGGATTTTTTTGTTCTGTTCTGGGTGGCGATGCAAAGCAGAAGATGAGGCACAAAGTAAAACAAAAAAAATAATCAAAAAGTATTTGCAACATTTTATACATACTGCACATCAAGAAGGTGTTTGAGTACCACTAACACAAAATCACCTGTTTTAAGTAATGCCAATCAGATTAAACATTTGAGGTAAGGACCATTTGTCAGAAACCAGGATTGTGGAACAAGAACATTTGTTCTTCTCGTGTTAGATGCACGTGCTAACATATATTGATAGTACCTGTGTTGTACTCACTGTGTAAGCAATGATGCTAACAGCTATTACACAAAATACTAAAAAAAACCACACATCTGTTTAAAAAAAACACCTGTATCTGTTCATACTAAGAGCATGTAGAAGGATGGGGCACTCATAAAATACACACTGTAGCCAGAAACCCTTGGAGAACCCCAATAATAACCTAGAGAGCCTAAGAAATAGCATTTTAATTATTTTAATATAATTTTTATTTCTTAATTTTTGCACAGTGACAATGACTTCAGTTGCCCAATGCCAGCCTAGTTTCCAGGCTTCTGAGTATCTCTGAAGGCAAAGGAAAGTAGTCAGAAGCTTTTGAGTTGTATCGCAGCATTTGTGTTGTTTTTTTTTTTTTGTTTTCATTTTGCCTGAAGGGCTGGTCCTGCCTCCCAGAGAAGCCAGCTGCAAAAATAACAAAGCCTCGTGGAACAAAGGGTTAAAGAGCAGTTTTGTTTTCCCATCAGTTAAGATCTCTGTTCATCAGATTTCGATCAAAACTGGCTGCCAACTCTGAGCACTGCTGGGATGGGCAGCAGGACAGAGCTCAATCAAGAAGTTTCTTTGCCCAGAGAAACCAAACTAAACTCAGTCCTCAGAAACTTGGTGAAGTTCATGGATCTGTCTCAAGGCAGCGTTCAATAGCAGAATAAAAAACACCTTTTTCGGTTCCTCTGCTGCTACATCTCAGCTGCCAGTCGAGCATACCAGCACCAGGGCTCTCCTTCCAACAGTGAGAAGAGAGCAGAATTTCTGCTTGTTAGATGAAATAAAAAGGTGCAGCCTAGAGCACAGGAATCATACCATCATTATTTTATTTTTTTTTGGACTTGACCATTCCCAGTCTCAGCCACTTTCTGGGATAGCGCTGGAAAGAACATTTCTTCATTGCATTCGTTTTGCTAGTTAAAAAAAATGACAGTTCCCAAACCAAATTTGCCCTCATGAAAAATGGAGGCTTTTGTTTTGTTAAGCTGTAAATGCTTTTTCCTGAGAACTGCAGAACAGCCTGTAAAGCTGAAGTGCCTCACGACTGTTTTAACAATTAAAACATGTTCATTGCTCATGTGACAATCTTCTGCATCCTAACTCATTTGCTTTTCCATGTTTGTTTCTAGAATTCAGCAGCAATGCTCTCCAAAGAGCGAAGCTGCAGTGCAATTTTTACTGATCTGCACTCTCTCAAGCTCACCCCTTATAGTTCCTTTAATTCCTGTAATTATTTGTGGGTGTGCTCAATTCTGCAAGGACTGTATTGGAGGTCTTCCTGGGATGCCCTGGTACCTAAACACATCAATCTTTAAAAAAAGGCCAAAAAAAAGAGCAAAGCAAACTCCCAGTAAGATCAGTTCTCTTTTGGAAAGTTCTCAATCAAGAAATTTGGATTTGGGAATTCAACCTTCAATGTTTGTCTTCCCTCCATTAAGCAGATCCTGATTTACGATTTCTTGCTCTGTTTTGAGGATGCTTGAGATTTCAGCTCATACGACACAGCAATGGACACCTCCTAGCTTCAGCCTGGGCCAGGACAAGGAGGGAATATGCTGAAGGATTCACACCCCGGTGTCCTGGCTCATGCTGTTAAGGCACCAGATGTTAGAAGGACCACTGAGTTAACTTTATTTTTATTGTTCCACACAAAAAAAAAAGGACTAGCCATTTTTTAAACCCACATGGGTTGCATTAATTTGCAGGCATGAAAGTCACGGCAGATTTTCTTGTGGGTGGACCGGCCCCCTCCTACTCTGCCACTTCCTTCCATTTACTGTTGTGAAGGCTTCTTGTAGAGAAATATAAAGGCAGCACCGTGAAATCTGAGAATAGTTTAAAATTACTTATTCCTTAAGGCACCAATTCCAATCTTCTGCCTCTTTGGATTCGAGACTCTTCACCAAAAACCCTATTGTCATCCTCAAGATGTCTTTGAGATGTTCCTTCATAATTCCAGTGCTTCCACAAAGCAGAAATCTGCTTGATGGTGAACTGGAAAGCCAAGAGGAGAAAAGACCCAACCCTGCAGCTCCTGCTCCTTGCTTTAAGGCAAATTCAAGTCTGAGAATTCTGCTCCCCGTGCTTACCGGTTTGCACTGCTTCTCTCTTCCAGTTTGGATGGGGAGGAGTGAGACACAAAGCTATCCAGAACGGTCACCTGAACCTTATAAAACCTTCCTCTGTTTGTGGGGAAAGGCCCTGGTTATGGGGTAAACACAGCAGAAAGTACCTCTAGGGGGAGAACGCCCCCTCTTTGATGCTGTTTAATGGGGACTCATTCTGCAAGGATTACTTTTGTTCTGTGGAAGGGATGCGTGAGTGGATCAGTTGACCTTACAGATACTCCTGAAAACCCCTCTTCATTAATTCAAAGGTAAACGAGAAATAATTGGTCACATCTTCGACAAGGCGATAGAGGAAAAAGAAGTTGGTTAGGGGTCAGCAAGTCTCTTAAGTGCCTGCTCAGATCTGGGCTGCTTTTTCTCTCATCTATCTAATAACCAGTCATACAACAGAAAGCAAGCTACGCAGCCACAGAGGGTCCAATTAATTTACCAGAAATGGCATAGCCTGGACACATTTCCCTCGTCCTACCTGCTTCTCCTCCAAATGCTAAATAGCCAGCTAGAACAACAGCTTACCAAAAAAAAAAAAAAAAAAGTGTGCTAAAAAGATGTTTACAACTAAGAGTTGTGTCTAATTTATGTATCACCGCACCTCAGAAGAAAGCATGTAATTTTCAGACTCACAGCATTACATGAAACACAAATATAACATCAGCAATTCCCCAGACTTTCACATCACTAAATGCCATCACAATGGAGAAAAATCCACAATAACGCAGCATTATTTCATTTATATTTTAAAAAATCTGGTGGAACGGTTAGTAATGTATTTCTTACTGAAGGGTGAGAGCAGCATAAATAATTTCCACGTGTAAATAAACACTCACAGGCTACAATAAACACCCATCTAACTTTAATGTTTCGATGTGAGACGAGTCAAGCCAGTGTTGACATCCTTCAAGCCTAAGAAAATAGGAAATTAAAAATTCATTTTTACATAATGTCTTTTAAATTAAAATTTTATAAGCACAAATGTTAAGGCTGCTTAAGCGAGCAAATTCTTTGCCTAAGCTATCAAGCAAAGAATAATGTGTATTTAAAACATAAGAAAAGATGCACAAATACACCTTTTCCTCTTCCATTCGCATAATTTGGGGTGAGAGCTGTTGCATGAGAAATTCAAATAAAAATTGAGTTTGACTTTTTTTTTTTTTAAGGATAACCTCAGTAAAGTCAACTGTAGCATAGCCCCTAAACCATAAAAAATAGTATAATCAACTCCTGTTCACTTTAACCAATCTCCCCTACACTTTGCTACAAGAAGTGCTATTCATTTTACAGGAACTTTCTCCTGTGTCTGACTACCTGAGGAGCAGCTCCTTCAAAGTTTATTGCTGTTTGCCTGAGGCATTCTCCACTCGGTTATGGGGATCAAAGGTTGTCCTCAGGTAACACAAAACCTTTGATTGGATGCAAAATCCATCACCTTATATAAACTCGTTTGTTCCTCCAATTAGGCACAACTGCACTGTTCTATCCAACAGGTTTACCCATTGAAGTGCCTGTAAACTGTAAAGCAAAGGGCCCAGAAAACACAAGTACATGTTGCTCAGTTGTAAAAAGGCTTCCAGGATGTCACCGGGAAATAAAGCCCACGTTAGGTTCGTTAACCAGCTGTAACACAGGGTGAAACTGTTTTGAAGACAGCAATTGCTCCTAGTCTGTGTCCTTCTGTAACAGGTACATTTATGAGCAGACCCATACAACCTCTTCACTGTAGCTCCAAACTCAACTGACTTAATTAACTTTATTCAGTGACTTGAGGACAACTATGCAAAAAAGGCAGTGTTTTAATGAAGTCAAAGACAGGTTCAAGAATGCTGTTATGAAAATTAAAATAAGCAAGACCAAAAGCTACAAGACCAAGTGATACAGCTGATGACTTTTTGGGGCATGGCCCTTCTTCAGATGATCTAGGGAAAGGGATATTAAATAAATATCCAGTGTCTTGCAATGGTAGACATAACATTAAAAAACCTGACAGTGACCTGAATACATTACCAAACGTCACAGGAGCAATGCTGTCAGCACGTAACAGCATCTGACAAGGCCAAGAATTCACCTCTTGTCTAGTAGTGAGCTGTCAAACACCACTTCCAAAAAACCTATGGCATAAGTCTCCACAATCCCATTTGATGCCTTTCAACCAAGTCATGGTGTTAAGGTTTTTATGCAAAAAAAAACTGAGACAAAAAACAGTGAATGTGTAAACAGAGGAAGATCACAAGTCTTGTCTTGGTGGCAGCACATGGAGAACAAAATCATAGAATATCCTGAGTTGGAAGGGACCCTTAAGGATCATCAAGTCCAACTCTTGACACCGCACAGGTCTACCCAAAAGTTCAGACCATGTGACTAAGTGCACAGTCCAATCTCTTCTTAAATTCAGACAGGCTCGGTGCAGTGACCACTTCCCTGGGGAGCCTGTTCCAGTGTGCAAACACCCTCTCTGTGAAGAACCCCCTCCTGATGTCAAGCCTAAATTTCCCCTGCCTCAGCTTAACCCTGTTCCCGTGGGTCCTGTCACTGGTGTTAATGGAGAAAAGGTCTCCTGCCTCTCGACACCCCCTTACGAGGAAGTTGTAGACTGCGATGAGGTCTCCCCTCAGCCTCCTCTTCTCCAGGCTGAACAGGCCCAGTGCCCTCAGCCGTTCCTCGTACGTCTTCCCCTCCAGGCCTTTCACCATCTTCATAGCCCTCCTCTGGACACTCTCCAACAGTTTCATGTCCTTTTTATACTGTGGTGCCCAGAACTGCACACAGTACTCGAGGTGAGGCCTCACCAGCGCAGAGTAGAGCGGGACAATCACCTCCCTTGACCTACTAGCGATGCTGTGCTTGGTGCACCCCAGGACACGGTTGGCCCTCCTGGCTGCCAGAGCACACTGCTGGCTCATATTCAACTTGCTGTCAAATGTCAAATGTCTGATAGAGAAGTTTAAGCATTCTGAAATGAAGGCCCAGTAAAAATTTTTAAATTGCAGAAGGAACTGTGAAACTGACATCTTAATAGGTCATCTTCATAGGTTAAATGACATATCTAGTTGTTTCTGTCTTGAGGATAGGAAGGACAAACTTCTTCCCCTCAGGCTTTGAAGGAGGCAGGTCGTTCAACAAAGCTCACAACTGTTCTCCAAATTTCAACTTAAAACCCTTACAGAGCAAGTCGTACATAAAAAAAATGTCAGTAATTCAATCGCTGATGTTTCCAGAACCTCAATCATTAAGACTACCTCTAATATCCAACCATATACCTTTCCGTATCATAAAGCCTAAAGTTTCAGAAGTTTAACAAAACCATTTAGTCCTCCTCTTGGAGGATGCATAGTTGACCAGGGAACAATCAGCAGGAATTCTCATATAGCCTTTCATTTATGATCATTTAAGGCGTAACTTATAACAAAGTCTGATAAAAGTTCAACCACGCAATGTTTTTCCTCTTAGTTCACTGTGGCCCATGATGTTCTACTTCAAACAAGCTTATGTGTATTTTGGGAGACGATCCCAAGCCACTCCCAACTCAGGTCTTGCAGAACAAAAAAACACAAACAACTAATATTTTATATAAACAACTACACAAGATCCAACCTGATTTCCAGAATACTTATTTCAGTAACACCGTCATCATCACCCCTCCTTTATATTTGCTGCTATCACAACCTTAGGTATTAACATACTTGGATAGTATAGCAAGCATATCCAAGAAAGTTTCAGGGCTCATTAAAACACACTATTAATGGTGTCCAATTCCACAGGTATCTTAGAATCACAGAATATCCTGAGTAGGAAGGGACCCTCAAGGATGATCGAGTCCAACTCCTGGGTCCCCAGAAGACCACCCAAAAAAGTCAGACTGTGTGTCTGGGAGCACTGTTCAAACACTTCTTCAGCTCCAGCAGGCTCAGGGCCATGACCACTGCCCTGGGCAGCCTGTCCCAGTGCTCGACCACCTCTGGGTGCAGAACCTTTCCCTAACCCCCAGCCTGATCCTCCCCTGTCCCAGCTCCATGCCGTCCCCTCGGGTCCTGTCACTGTCCCCAGAGAGCAGAGCTCAGTGCCTGCCCCTCCGCTCCCCTCGTGAGGGAGCTGCAGGCCGCCATGAGGCCTCCCCTCAGCCTGCTCTGCTTGGGGCTCAACAAACCAAGGCACCTCAGCCACTCCTCATACGCCTTGTCCTCCAGACCCTTCACCATCTTTGTAGCCCGCCCTTCTTTGGACACTCTTTAACAGCTTTATATCTTTATATTTATATCTTGTATTTATATCTTATATTTATATCTTGTACTGTGGCACCCAAAACTGCACACAGTACTTGAGGTGAGGCCACACCAGTACAGAACAGGACAATTCCTTCCCTTGACGGACTAGCAATGCTGTGCTTGGCACACCCCAGGGTACAGTTGGCCCTTCTGGCCGCCAAGGTATGGTGCTGGCTCATGTTCAGCTTGCTGTTGACCAAAACCCCAGATCCCACCCTGTGGGGCTGCTCTCCAGCATCTTGTTCCCCAGTGTGTACTTATAACCAGGGTTGCCCCTTCGCAGATGCAGAATCCAGCACTTGCTCTTGTTAAATTTCATGTTGTTGGCGATTGCCCACCCCTCTAATTTGTCCAGATCTCTCTGCAAAGCCTTACCACCCTCGACAGCGTCAACAGCTCCACCCAATTTGTTACTGTCCATGAACCTGCTCAAAAAACCTTCAATTCCTTCGTCCAAATTGTTTATGAAAAGAATGAAGAAGACTGGTCCTGAAATGAAGCCCTGGGGAACCCTACTAGCAACAGTTCGCCATCCCAACATTACCCCATTTACAAGTATCCTCTGGGCCTGACCCATCAGCCAGTCCTTCACCCAGCTTATTACACTTTTATCTAACTGCATTCTGGTCACCTTGTCCAGGATAGCATGAAAGTATCAAAAGCTTTACAGAAATCCAGAAAGATTACGTCAACATCTTCTTGACAAAGTGGAGGGATACGGAGGATGCTCCTTTCCCATACTTTTGAGTTTTATCAGAGGAAAAAGGAAAGTAACATCTTGAAAAATGTATCAAGGTTTAGTCATCTCGGTTGCCTCTGCAGCAGAGCACTACAATATGAGATGCAAATATAACTGGACAGGAAACCCACATGGTGTGTGGTTTAAGAGAAATCTGCTCTGTGCATTATTTCCATGCATTCAAAGGATTACAAGAGTTGAAGTGGTTACAGAAATTAGCAGGAATTGCACTTTTCTATGGAGTAGCCTTATTAAAAACAGAGTAAATGTGTTATGGCATAAGCATAAGATAAAGGTGCTGCAAGATAAAGTATATATGTTTATGTACTGCAACTATTCATTTCTTCAGCTTTCAGAATTTCATGTTTTTCTTACTGTGGTCTGCACCATAACAAGACCCTTTCAGCAGCTGCCACCGAATGTTTTTTCTTGTAAAGAAGCAACACGGTCTCTCATTCACCATACCCTAATGCCTGAATAGCTCACCGTCCTCCACTTGCAAGGCTGGCTCTGCTTCTACATCTTTTTTTTTTTTCCTTTTCCTTCAAGGTGATAGGTGAATTTTCTCTCAGTTCTCTCAGATAACTACCTCCTGCCTTGACTTTCAAACAATTTTTTCAAACTCAGAAAATCCCTCCCTACAACAAACACATCCCTTAAGTTCCTAACTCCTTACCAAACAGCCTTAAGAAGTTCCCTTACAGTTTGCATCTGTATGATGTCCCATGGTAAATGAGCAGGCACGCACTTCTTAGAGCAACGACGGCCAATCTTTCCATTTAAAAGCAACTCCCTCTGGCTGATGCTCTAAAATAGCACTGGAAATTAGTTCACTGTTAGCACACAGTATGCGTAACAAAATGGGAAACAATTTTTACATCCTCTGCTACTATCAGGATGTCTCATACCGGCAGGGTTTGCTCCATCAAGCTGGAACAGGGATGCTCGGTCAGGTTTTTGCAAAGGTACCCACTGAAATGAGTGCACCAGCTCCACTTCTACCAGAGGCAAACCTTCACTTCTGAGAAGCACAACAGCACTCATACAGCTACTCCCCTGAGGCCAAAAACCAGTTTTTCCTGCAGAAATGTGAGAAATCTCATGTTTCTGTAATGTTGGTTGAGTCCAGACAAAATTCTGCTTTAGATCCAGATAAAGTATGCCACTTGAATAACTCTCAGCAGCGTCCCTTTGGCTTTGTACATGGCATATACAATCCAAGAACAATCCTAACTGTGTCCCCCCAAAATCTTGGGAGCTAGACACGAAACACTGCAGAAACGTGCTCAACTGCTGCAGGCTTTGGTTTTGTTTCATTGTTTGCTTTTTTAAAGTTATCAGACTACTAAGCCAGCTTGCTCATGTTTACAGGAACACGAAGCATAGGACTAGAAGGACTTTTAACGTCATCAACTCCTACTCCCTACATTTTCATGCAGTCCTGTCATAGTGCATTAATCAAGTGATAAACGTATCGAATTTCACTTTGAGCATCAACTAAACCAATGACTAGGGGTGTAGCACTACTCCCAGTTCTCCTGACTTTATGCCCCAAATTCAATACCCTACACTGAAACCTTTTTTTCTTCTATCCTGTCTTTTTCTTTTGTCCCTTCAGTGCAAGACTGAGATGCCAAACATAACCTTCGAGTACAGTCTGGCTGCCACACACAGGTGGAAGAGCCTCTTAAACTACATTTTTGCACTGCTGGTACTACACATACCACAGTTTAATAATCTCTTATGGAAGTATTTATATGAATAAAGTTTTTTTTTTTTAAAGCTTTTCTTTTTCAAAAACTAAGTTTATCTACATCTATAGCCATACATAGAATTTCTTACTGTTTAGTAAAACTCTGGCATGCTCAGAGGCACGTAAGTTACATTCACAGAATATACAGCACCAACATATAAATACCAATATAAATTCCAAAGCCAAAAAAAAAAACATTGAAAACAAGACTTTATACACCGGCTTATTGTACTTTACTTTCTAAATGACCTCTACCGAACCAACATTTTAAATGAGAAGCAGCAGCAACTAATATTTATCCTGCATTTTTTTTTAAAAATTAAGATTCCTAGATCTGCCATTGCAGATAGTCTTCCCCCTTTCCACAACCTGTTACAAAAGAAAGATTCTCTCTTTCTTTCTAACTAACTTTACGTAACGCTGTATCTTCATGGGCTATAACAAAGCCAGCAATACCCTAAATCAACCTCAAAATAAGCAAACCAGGCCTTGGTAGCATTTCAGGTTGGTTTGATGAAGTGATAGTGTCACATCTAAATAATATCGAATTAATGCTCACCAGCATTTTGCTGATGAAATGTCTTCAGGAGGGAATAATAAACTACTGCCTTAGCATCACTGATAAACTACAGACTTACTTGCAAACAGAAATCAATTATTTAGCTTTGATAATTACATATAAGGCTACCCCTAGCTTACTGATGCTACAAGTGCTTGTCCTTTTCTGTCTCTTTTGATATTACTGAGAAGAGCATGGGCTTGAGGGGTAGATGGATCTTGTGGGTCAACGAAAGGTTGCACAGCTGGTGTTGGCAACAGGGTTTTGGCTGGGATCCTCTCTGAGGATTGAAGGCTTTTTGGTAGAGAAGGGATCCACCTTACAAAGAGAGGCAAAATCATCTTTACCACCAGGCTGGCCTGGTTAAGAGCTTGAAACTAGAAATGATGGAGGGCACAGATGATAACTAGATGATATCCAGGTTAACTGATTAACAAGGATATCAAACAAGGAGTGAGGCAGGAGATGTGAAAGGACAGAACTGGAAAAAGCAGGCCCTGGTTACCACGGGGGACTCACCACCCTGGTATCTGCTGAAGGGTCAATGAAGCAGGGTACAACAGATCCCAAGGGCTTCTGGAGTATGTTGCTAGCTTCCAGGCACAAGTGATGGAGGTCTAGCATTCCTGACCAACCTGATAGACTTCTATGATGAATGGGCTAGCCTGGTGGACGAGAGGATGTTGTTTATCTTTACTTCAGCAAAGCTTTCAGCACTGCCTCCTTTTGACAACATCTTTGTCGACAAACTGATGGAGCATGGACGAAATAAATGGACAGTGAGACAAACTGAAATCAGTCCAGTCTGTCAGACTCAACAGCTTGTGACCAGCAGCTTAAAGTCCAGGTGGAGACCAGGCACAAATAATAAAAGATTAACAACATTTTCTAAAGGACAAAGAAGAAACACTAAGTCACCTGCTTTTGAATTGTTCGGACCAGCGCTACAAGATATGGATGGGGGCAAAGGGAAGGGTGAGAGAGGGCAGTGTCAAAAGAGCAGTCAAAATAAGCATAGAAAGTTTCATTAAAGAGGCTTGCAAATATTGAATTTCGAAGTTTTTGTTGTCTTCTCCTCACATCCCAGAAGTGTTCAGCACAAGAAGCCAGACACCTAACTGCAGCAAAGGATAGATTATATGGTTTTACCAAGTGTCAGAGGTATATAACAGTAGGAAAAGGTATTACATGAGCACAGAGAATTAGATTATGAGAAGTACACAGCAAAATTTTAAAGAAGGAAGATTTAGCATACAAAAGGCAAAGGAAATGTCTTCAAGGTGACAATTAAGTTTTATCAGCAATAGTTCTCATCCAGAAGGCGTGGGAGTTTTACAATACACTATTTGGAAGTCTAGATTCCTCAATGGTGGAGAAAGAATTAAAATTATAAAGTGTACTTGTATCAAAAGAAGAAAAAGCTTTCTTGGGACTTCCAAACTTCAAGGGGCATGCAGACAACTATTCTGACTTGACAGCACTAGCTTTTTATAGACTGAAAACTGCTAATTCCTTATTTTTTCATTTGTATAAGTGCCTCATCTAAACACAAAGTAAAAATTACAACCAGAGATATCACAAACATGAAAAAATACATTTAAGATGTTAATACTGTTGTATTTAATTTAGTGAATTTAATACTGTTAGATAAGAAGCAGAGATCTAGATTAAAAATTTCAAAAAATCCTTGAAGAAAACCCTGATTTTCCAAAGGTATTATTGAAAATACTACACCTGTAATAAAACAGACGATGCAGGTTTCCTTGCATACCCCCTCAGGCACCATACAACAGGCAATGTGACATGAGCAGCGAGAGGAGCTGCCCACAATCTCTAGCACAGTTTGCTTTCACTTCTTTAGAATTGAAGGGACAAATCAAAAGGCCACTATTTCATACTTACTTTTGAGTCTACAGTTGGTCATTCATTTTTTGCTTTAAACAGGGACATTAACAACAGTTCTCTACTAATATTAGTGAGTTTGTTCTCAGCTGAATGAATAATCGCTGCAGAATTTATTACCCGCTGTATTAAGCGGGAACATTTATTTTTAAAAATTCTGCATTTCATCAATTTGTCAGTTCTTGCTACTGCAACTTCATCTGGCTATTGCTCAACTGATTTTCAATTTTCCATCTTGTAACATCATAGAAAGTATCCCTGCTTGTTTTTCATCTCTAGTCTGAAAAGCACGGTTGTATTTCAGGTTGCTACATGCAAATTTACCAGGCAGCAGGTATAGATTTAGGATAAGGAAGATCCAGCTACACAGCACAGCATTAAACACCCTGCCTCTTAGCTGGTAGCTAACAGAAAAAGCAGCAGCAGGTTGTTTTGAGGCCGTGTGTTTCTATGGAGGGTTCCAGGGGATAAATCTGGTTTAACTAAAGGGATCACCAGCAGGCTTCCTCTAAGAAGGAATAAACTAATAAATGACAGAAGACTTTTTTTTTTTAATTCAGGAAGAGCAACACTGTTAGGCTGAGTTGAAGATTCAACTTTATTCATTTTCATAGTTATTTGTTTTTTTTTTCCTGGTCACATGGAACTAAAGCTAGTCCCAAAGCCATTTAGTATTTCAAGATGACGACTGTGTGTGGATGGTACTCACCTAAATTCTATGCTGTACATCACAAAATCCACCCAAAAAACATTGGACAGACCTCAAATATACTGCACCTCTGGAATTCAGCTACACCTATTAATTTTTCAATGCCTTACACTAGGAGAACAATGCTTTACTCAACTCAAGAGTATCTCTGAAGGAGAAAGTCTTCAAGGAGAGAACATCTGCATTTAAGATTCTATTCTGGGAAAATGCTTCACTCCGTTTCCAACCAGAAACCCAGTATATGCTCCTTTGTCATATTCTCTAACTATCTGATGTAGTCCTTTAATACACAATTTCTCTCTTACTATTTCTTGATTCTGGTAATGAATATTTATTTGCACTACAGAATCAAGAACAAAGGACCAAGGCTTAAGAATAGCCACCTACATCACTAATACTATAGCTGTTTTAAATTCAGAGGGGAATAAAATCCAGGAGGGATTATTTTTAATTCCAACAGTGCCAAACGGACAAAAGTTTAATTGCACTTACCAAAGGGAGCTAGCCTTTCATTCCTCCAGGCATACTATGAACACACTTGTATTCCAGGATAGCTTCACACATAGACAAGAATACTTTGTTCTCTACCTGGCTTTGAAATTAGGATATTTTAGCACATTTCCTTCCAAGTCCCTAATGGCTCACATTGCAGAAACCCTCTACGATCATATCTGTGGACTCTGTTAAAAGGTAATAAAACACCCGAGTTACCTAGGCTTCAAAGCAGTGACACAGATTCGGGGAGGACAACTCCCTAGTAATGATTTAACCAGCAGCCAGTCAACCAATACCTTCGACAGCACACAAGCAATTATTCACACCACAAGAGTTTGTTACGAAACCAAAGCAAAAAGGAAGTTTTCTGGGTGACTTTGGTATACCACTGACCACAACAAACTTACGTGCAACACAACCTTAAACGAGACACTGTGACGAAGACCTCCTTGCTACTGCAAAAGTCTTCAAACACCCAAAAAACTTGCACGATGCAAAGTTGGAGTGCTAAAACACAGGAGGCAGAAATGAGAGCATTTCTTCCAGCATCTGTTAAAAGTGGCACACAGAGAAGAAAATGAAGTTCTGCAAATATGAGTTCTGGTGACAGAACATCAATTAAAGCTTCCCATCTAAATGCAGAACCTCATCTTTATTCAAACGCATTGCATCTTTCATTCTATTTCTCTGGTTTGTCAAGTTTCTGTTGAGTTTTAATCCCATCATCCAGAGTGCTTGTAGCCCTTTTTATACTGCTGTCACTCGTGAATTGAATAAGCACATTAAGTCCACCATCATGGCCATTAATGAAGCTATTGTAATACCACAGCACAAGTCAGACCTCTGTGGGACTCCTTTCCACACACTCTTTTCTTCTGACAATACTTTAAGTATGTTTTTAAAACAAGTTCCCTTAATTTCCCTACCTGTGAGAATTGTTAAACCCTTGTCAACCTATGTTGTACAGCTTTTCTGCCCTATATAAAATCCCCATACCTTGCCACAGAAAAAGGTTATCTTTTCAAAATCCTGGGCAATTATTTGCCCTCTATCAGTATTCAATGTCACAGCAAAAATTGCACTCCGAATTGCAACTGGGACACCCCTCTGCACATACACAAATTGAAAGGAACAATCTCCATGTGACTCAGATCCACAGCAGCAGACAAAATCTGCGAGTCCCAAATGGGAACTCAGAACAACACGATACCCAGAGCTTGCCACCAGCCTCACCAAACATTTTGCAGCGTCCTCCACGAGAACTTGCCTTCCTGATAACTGCTCTCAGCGTTCTCAGATCCTTTTAAAGATACCTTCCCCGAAAGGAAAACAACTTTCTCCAGATTTAGAGCTCTCTTTCCTGCTTCGAGCAAGCACGATTCTTTCTCAGAGCAGCCACATTCAAGTTCTTGGGGAAAGACTGTACAACAGAGATTACTTGTCAAGCTTTTAATTGAAATGGTCATTTGATTCAAATAGGAAAAAACAGGTACCTCCAGAGCAGATTCCAAATAATATACATAACACATACATACCACTGCATTTCAGATACTCACTAGAAAAAGACACTCTGAGGATAGATATGAAGCATACTTCAGCAAGAAGAAATAACACAAAGGATACTTAGGAAAATCACCAACCAATAATAAGGACAGCAGGCTGCTTAACAAATATCCAGCCCAAAACTTGCTCAGCTTTGAGTAAAACCATGCTGTTAATGGAAAAGTCAAATTTCAAACTGAGGCTATCCCCTCAATTACTCATGTTGGGGAACACAGATGAAAAACTGTGAGAGCAAACAATGAAAAACCACCCTCATCCTGAGCTCCATGGCAAACACTTGGGCCCACAACACTAGCCAATTGTTACTATTTTCAAATTATTATTATTTACTTTTGGACAAAGAACACTGATGTGAGACACAGGGTTCAACAACAAAATATTTCCAGCTCTGCCACAGTCACCAGCAACCCTGGGTGGGTGAACTTGGCCCTTCCCATCCCTGTTAGCATCTGGGTCCTGCCAACCATAAACCACCATCCACATCTCCCTGCAGGCTGTCCCTCTGATGCACCACCACCAATATCCCTGTTGTTCTGACATCTTTATCATGCACTGTGCTGTTTTAAACATTAACCACATCACTTGCATATTTAACAACTGCATATATTCGAGTTAGCTCCTCCTCTTGTCAAAATACACCGTCTGAATGTAAAAACCTCTGGACTTCACCAGGTTTTGTTTTGACCTTAGCATTACCTCAGGTCCCTGCACGACCAAGTGCCATGCCAGGGCCGGTAAGAACTGATCCTCTGATTATATAAAAGCACTGCTGTACTGCAAGCAAGCCTCTAAATGCTGCTTGCTGTCACATCAAGACATAAATGAAAGAGGAGAACTTACCTGCTGGCAGGGAATGTCTTGAAATATCTGTAACAATAAAGAAATACATTTAGAAGCAGAAGGAAAAATAGCTCTGCAACTGAAGCAGCCTAATCACTTTTCTGCAAAGCTGTGCTTGCTTAATAAAGCCCATTATCTGAAGCAATTTGCTAGCTGCTAGGCACGCCACCTGCAAGTCAGAAGCATTCCCCTTGTCTCACCCTGTTCATTAACAAGATTATGTTTTGCCCGCCTAACTGAAGGATAAAGATGACCCTACTAAGCAGTGAGGGTAATTATTGCAGCAGAATACCAGTCACTACGTACAAATTTATGTTACATGTGCATTTCTCTATTAGTACCTATGTAATTTCAGCGTTAGAAGAGTCAGGGTTAATCCTGGCATATGAAGAGGGCATGATTGTTTGCTTTATTCTTAACCCTTTAGAGAAAAGACCATAAAAACCTTACCAAAGAAACCTTAAAAACAAACAAGCTTGGAACACAAGAAGCAATATTACAAGAAAGGAGGACTGATCTTTGCCATTAGCACAAGACACAGCTGCTGAACACCTTTATAGTAAAAGTCAAGGCTGTCTTGAGCTGCAATCAACTTCACAAAAACCACTGGTTCAGACCCTAATTAGACCATATTAAAAAATGACACCTTAAAAAGGGTAGACATCGATATAAATACACGAACAGGTAATAAATTATAAGTCATTATACTTCTTCTGCCTGGTTTTCCTACATCTGCCATCTCAGATCTGTGTGATCCCTCCACGGGACTGGATCAGGCTCAGAACAGAAACTAAAACCCACCCAGAATGAGAAAGCAAGAGCTACTCCAAGTCAGTATGGATGAGGACGGGGAGAAACATCAAGGAGTTAATGAAAGCTGAAATAAATACAAATATGGGTAAATAGAAAGAAACTGAATTAAGAAACTGAACTGAGCCCATGAAAAAAGGTCCACATAGTTGCTTGGTCAGAAGGCAACAACAATATTGAGTAATAAACCCCCTGTTTTGGGTACAAAAGCCCTGTGGAAATTGAACTTCATCAATAGGTGAAGCAACTGGAACAAATTCAGAGATTATCAGGGCAGATGGTCACTGCATTGATAGCTATTAGAAGAAATAACAAGGCTTAATAAACGTAGCCCTGCTCTCCCTGCCAGACTCTTAACAACATGCTTACTTTCATTTATACTCCACGTTTGCAGCTGCAAAAAACAACAAAACTTGAATTCCAAAGAGGATTACACTTGGAAAGGAAACGTAAAGGCAGCCTCCTGAAAATTTCGAAACTGAACTTCAGTACTCTGAGAAACAGTGAAGAAGCAAAACAAAGCTAAACTACACTTAAAATGCCAAATAAAAATAGCAACAGGACACCCGAAAGAGCAGAGACAACACTGCATGCTTTGTTCTGGCAGAACAAAAAGGCTGAAAGTCAGTTAAGTTACATTAAAGAGATGCTCACCATGCTGTCTGCTTGTGAACAAAATGAGCTGATGTGGTCAGAAATGCCTTTAGATAGGAGAAAGGCAGGAAGAAGCTGCTCGAACTGCAGGAAGGAAAAGCCTCAAGCCGCCTCCTGCAACAGCTTCTGCATCGAGTACACAGCAGCGTACAAGGAAGGGAGCTTTCTTCTGGCACACAAACCTTGAAGCTACAATTAATTTCTAAAGTTAAACGAATCAAGAGAAACACCACACCTTTCTGCCTGCCTGTTTACATAGAGGTTTGATAGTTTCTCCCCACTTTTCTTTTTTTTTTTTGATAATTCAAAACAATTTCTGCTTGTCACTAAGACCACACAACCCTTGCCACTCGAGTAAATAACCTAGAATAAGACTGCAGAGCAGAAAGCATTACATTTGATTTTAATTTTTCTACTGTGATGGAAACTAATCTCTAAATTCTGTTCAGACTTAAATTTACAAAGAAAACCGAAAATTTAATTTACCGTAAAAAACTAAAAGCTGCATTAAAGTTTTCTCATAGCTCTTGATGTACTGGAAAAATTTTATCACAGCATTTATTACTCCTGAAGCAGCCCATTTGATTTCGTGCGCCTCCACAACAGATCTCAAGAAAATAATGGTAAACACGGCCGCCAGAAAAATACATTATCATAACACAGAGATATGCGGAAAACGTTCATTTACATTCTCTGAACTTAGCCAAGCAATTTCCAACAGCTCGAGGGAGAGCTCTGTGTCTAGGACGCACACATGATTTTTAACTTAACCAATTGCTTGGGATACTTCTGTGTCTGTCCTCAGCACCTGAGTTGCTTCTTCCTCTGTGTGAAGGCACCTGCGTGTCCCTAGGACACCGACCTCCCTAGGACCTACCAGATCAGATCTGCTGCTATATTGAAGTCCACGACTGCAATGATTTAGTACTTCCAGGTTCCACTACAAATTAGTCCTGTAAATGCAATAAGCGAAGAGATGCTGCACCTCCGGGACAAGTATCCTGAGCAGCTTCCTGCAAGTCCACCTTCTTCTAATACAACTGACTACGAGACTGGTTTCCAAGATTAATTGACACGCACACACTAGAGTTAAAAACAAGTAGGCCAAAAGAAATTGAAGCCTGAAGGTCACATCCATCAACTGAAAATTGCATAAATGCACTTAGCGAGTTGCTTGTATTTTTCAAAGATTTCCATCAAGCCCAAGGTCCTCCATAGGCTAATGCATCCTAACTCTGGAAAACAGTGACTGCTAAGAAGCATCAACTCATAACAGCATAAAATTAAGCAAATACTGTTCTGATTGCAAACTGCAAAGCAGTTCCATGCTTTGTGATCACTGTGCACCCAGGAACCACAGCAGTAGATGTTACTCCCTTTGTTACCTTCATGAATTTTTATTAGTTGCAGTCGCATCACAGATTTTGAAGATTAACTTCCATGATGTATCTTACCGTTTGGTCTATCCTGTCTCCTCAGCATCTTTTCTGGCTTCAAACTTTTTAAGCTTATTCTCCAAATATGGTTTTTCGTTTAACATCTAACATTGAAAAAAAGATGAGTGGATTCTGACAACACTTTAAGGACTTCACTGAGAAGCAAACAGACTATGCATTCAGCCAGCTACTCATTTCAGATCATGCTTACACACTTGTCCTTTTCCAGGAGCTGTCCTGTCGGTGAGGATCCCCCCCACTGGAGGTTTGCACCGACTTGTCTCCTGCAACTCGTTTCCTGAACGCCCATTAACTGGCACGTGCACCCCATTTACAGCTGGGTAACACAAGCCAAACGTACATTCCCATCTGTTCCAAATATTTTCTTCAAAGTGTATTTAAAAAACATTCAGATTTCATGTATTTCTCTTTCTACTCCTACTTCCAAGCAAATCAGTCACGTTCTGCATTTATGTTCTTACTTACCATGCTACTAAAAAGAAAAACTGTCAGTCATTACATAGGCAGAAAGAAAAATACAGTTTAGACTTTTTTTTTTAACAGCCTTTATATACCTAGCAAAGGTAAGCTACTTCTCAAGGAAAACTGTTTTTAATCCTAGCTAGTGGAAGGATGAAGGAGATGGCCTCAAGAGATCATTTCCAATCACTATTTCTGTAACACTACACACAGGTGACAGTGATAGAACAGGAAAGAAGTTGTAACAATATTAGAGGTGCTATGAAATACGGTTCCTCAGCCAAAAATCTTGCTAAGTAAATCAATTACCTACAGGAATTCACAGAAGGACTTCATTTTAAAGAAGGAATACGACTGTCACTTCTCTACCCGCTGGGATGGTTTGTGGCAGTACAGTCCTCAAACAGGCTTTGCTGATCCAGTCACAAGTAGCGTTTTCTATGATATCCACTACTCCAAGGGATTCATATATTTATAACGCTTCTTTTAAAGATTAAAAAAAAAAAGTTTAAATAAAAAAAATGTTTTGAATGAAACCATGCATTTGAGGAAAGTCTGCAGTGCAAAATGCTTTCTTGGAAATCGAGCCACAATTTAACATCCGTCTTTCCAAGAGCAACATCTAATCATCAAAGGCAGGAATATTTTGTGAGCTTTGTGTTCCTGTCCCATGGTAAGATGAGAATATGGCTCCACAGGCCACGACAGAGGCTCATGCACTCGCCCAGGCTGCAGCATGGATCTCTTTCCAGCGCCGCGGTAAGCAGACGACCACAAGAAATTCAATCCCGTTTTACTGTAGCAATAACAGACGAACTTAACAGTATCCCCTTGAAATACATTCAGCTATTCGGTTCACAAACCCATCTCTCATTCCTGCGAGGAGCACGCAGCATGCGAGGAACCGCAGACCACAAGCTCCCAAGCTCCAGGAAGCGAAGCAGGACGTGTCCTTCAGCAAGCAGCCCTCCAGCTGAACGAGGAATATCGCAGCCACAGCTTCAAATACAATTTTCTTTTTTACCTACCAGTACCAAAATCGTTTAGGAATACACATGTGTATTCAGCATTTAGCCTTCCTGTGACTGATCCTGCACGATGGTGCCTCAAAGGCTGCATTCAACAGCTCTGAAGCCTCCCTTCCTAGTGCTCGCTGACAGGCAAAGAGGACTTCTTTTACGGATGCTCCTCTAATCTTTGATGAAGCTTAGATTTCATTCTCTAGGTTTTCGTTTTTAAAGTGTACACAATTAAGCAGAGAACACAAACAACCTTAAAATCGTAAATTGATGTTTGTTGTGAAGCTCAAGCATTTATTGAAAAGGGGTTAACTCAAGGAATTAGTGAAAAACACCTAAACGACGACACAGTCATTGATCAGAGCCAACATGGGTTCACCAGGGGAAGGTCATATCTAAAAAACTTTAATTTCCTTCTATAAAAAGATCCCTTGTTTAGTTGAGCCCAGAGCAGAGCAGGCCGAGGGGAGGCCTCATGGCGGCCTGCAGCTCCCTCACGAGGGGAGCGGAGGGGCAGGTGCTGAGCTCTGCTCTCTGGGGACAGCGACAGGACCCGAGGGAACGGCATGGAGCTGGGACAGGGGAGGGTCAGGCTGGGGGTTAGGGAAAGGTTCTGCACCCAGAGGTGGTCGGGCACTGGGACAGGCTGCCCAGGGCAGTGGTCATGGCCCTGGGCCTGCTAGAGTTCAAGAAGTGTTTAGACAACGCTCTCAGAAATATGGTCTGATTTTTTTTGGATGGTCCTTTGGGGACCCAGGAGTTGGACTCAATGATCCAACTGGACTTGTGGAGACTTGCTGGTCCCTTCCTATTGGGATATTCTGTGATTCTTTTATTTCTCCATGGCCATCTGATCCATCAGGCAAAGACACTGGAACTACGATTAATCCATTCTTGCAGCATATCCAGTAAGGAAAAGCTGTTAAGTAGTTTTTACAACATGATTAAATTCCCATGCAAAATCTACAGTAGCCAACGGTTAATTTTTCCATACATTTTTGTTCACTGTTAAAAGTTCATACCTTATTTCTAACCTCAATCTAACCTACTTCTAACTCAGCAGTCTGCAGAGCTGAATGGCAGCAGCCCTTTATTATATCATTTCCCATTAAGGCAATTTTAGGTTAAAGATCAACTCAATGAAAACTCTTTTTACATTAGCTACACAGACTAAGACATAGAAGCGTTTCCCATTTCTCTAAACCTTTGATCATCCTTACAGATCTCACACTAGTTTTGCTTTTAGTAGCATCTCTGATTTGCAGGTACCGGTACCCGACACAGTATTTGTGTGTCACCCACAACTGTCTAAGCAAGCAGGTGGTGTTTTTAGTATCGAGTTTTTCCCCACTGACATATTTACTGCGTTTGCCTTAAGCACAGCAACACCCAAATGCTGTAGGACAGACTCTTCCATCCACCCAACTTGCCTGCTCTTTTTGTCCTTTCACCAAATCAGAGGAAATTCAGTGTACAAAACCGCACGGCTTTTGTTTTCAACCCTACTTCGTAGGAGACCCACCCAGGTTGCGCTGTAATCCTTTATTAGGTTCATTTAAATCCCTGTTTCAACTGTGAATATCAGCAGTAATGACTTAATGCTTTCATCTACGTCTGTTGAAAAGGTTAATGAGCAAAGAGCCAAAAATGAACCGCTATCAGACCCTCCTCAGGAAATGTGCACATTCTGTATTGTATTTCGAAAGGTCTGTTTTACCATTTATTAGTTTTAATGCAAGCTGTTGTCTCTGAATCATGAATGCAACATGAAATTAAGGTAAGGAAAAATTAGAAGACCAACTGCCATACTGCACAGAACATTAACTTTTTTGGAGATTGTTTGGTTGACAGAACAGGTATGATATATTTACAGTATCATCACCACCTATCTGCCATACTTCAGACAGCTTAAAACAATATCATGCATGAGCAAAATATCCTATTACAGAAACACAAGCGTCAACTTGTCCTATATCTCAGGAACGTGTTCAGTTCATATTTATTTCCATAACTGACAAATTGACAAATCCAGAGCTAATTAACTGTGGCATTCTTCTCACTGCCCCCAACCTTCTGCTTGTACCTGCCTTCTGCTTCTCACCTACTGTGATTTAGAAACAAAAGCAATGTTTAGTCTCCTTAGTTTACAGCATCTACAGAAGTCTTTCAACAGTTTCCAATAACAATTTCCCCTCTCCCACTGAAGGAAACACTCCTAAATCACTTGGCTTATGGTTGTTGAATGCTAGTTTTTTGAATTAAAAAAAATAATATCCAAATTCCAATTAAGATCCTGAGTAACCCACTCGTATTTTCCTTCATTTCAGCTGAATTCTGCCCTCATCTAAAGGAGCACGCTCCTGGAAACTTTGAATTAATTTACACAACGTAATGTGGGATCAACAGCACTACTTACTGAGTTACAGAGCAACTCGGGTGAAGAATTTATTCTCGATTATCTCACTACTCTTTTGCCTATGGTGAAGAGAGATACGGATAACGACTCAGGTCCCTTTAGAGTTAGTTTTATGCCTAACAAGATGGATAACAGACCTGCAAGTCTACAGGCACCATTAAGCTCTTGGGGGTATGCAAATGCCATGCTAGCGGGAAGAAACTCCAGAAGGACCTCACAAAATGAAGCGAGTTCCCAAAAAGTAGCAGATGTACTTCGACAGAGATGTGATGTAATGCATCTAGGGGAAAATTTTCTGAGCAATACCTCAATCACACTTACCACTTACACTTTCTGCAGCTCCAACTGCAGGAGGAAGTCTGAGTCACTGCTGACTGTTTTCTCTGAAATCACCAGCTCCAACAAGGGCAGGAGCCAACAACAACAACAAAAAAAGGCAGTACAGCATTGTGTACCATTAGCAAGGGCACTGAAAACGTGGTACTTAAAGATGTTGCTATATCAAACGATAAGGAATTTTGCCTGTTTTGGCCTCTGCACCTGAGAAAATGCATAGTGGAGTTGGAGAAGGTTTAGGGAAGGGATGGAGCAGCTGCTGTGTGAGGACAGACAAAATAATCCGGGACCCCCCTGCTGGAAGGACATGGAGTACAGCCACAGCTTACAAGCAAGGGTGGAAAGGAAAAAAAAGAGAAAGTGCATCAATACAGCACCACTGCTCATCAAATCCTGCCAACAGGAGTAACAGAAGACATCTGAAGGAAGTGCTGGAGATAGCTTCAGATGGATAAAAGCACAGCTGGCAGTGAGCTTCCTCAAGTGCCTGCACAGACTGGTAGCCTCAGCGAGCTCCAAGGGACTGGAGCATCCACACACTGGTTAAACAGCATCTTTTTTTGTCACTGAAGCATGATGCTGGGCTGCAGGATCACTGGTCTCATCCAGCAGGGTCTCTCGTGGTCCTGAAGTCCCTACCACAGCTCTGTGCAGATGTAGGGCACCCACAAGCTTTAGGGTTAACCTGGAGAGATACCTACTGAACTGGAAGCACTATCTGGAGCGTAGGTCAGCTACATTATAGGAATGATCTTATATTTTTGTGGCTTATAGCAAAAGGAGATGTGTTTGTGCTTAACTCTGAACAAGCCCAGGAAACTTTAAAACTGCTTAAGATGTTTAAGGAGGGACATCTGTGTGCTGGCAGTGGTTCAGATATAACAGGAGCGTCTCCAGCACTGACCTGTGGTCACGTAATCCTGGTGGAAATCCTGCGACATTTTTATGAACCGACCAATTCAGGCCCTCGGGCAAGCTTAGGGAAAACAGCAGACTTGTACTCTACACACATCTACCTCTCCCCTCATTTGTACTACAGAGAGTTTCTTCTTGAAAGCACTAGGTTTAGTGCAACCTTTTCTTTTTAAACATAGGCTTGACGGTGCCTGCTATGATTAAAATTCCCTCCCTTGTCATTTTACATGATGGACTCCTGACATGCGGTGTTTCAGCACAAGTCACCTGCATTTTCAAAAGGTGACAGGATTTTGTAATTCTTGTGCTAAAATACAAACCAGCACTGCATGCCAGAACAGCTGCTGCAGGTATAACAGGAACTCAGTACAAGTATGGAGATGCTTTGGAAGAAAAATAATATATTTTGGGGTACAGAAATGAACACCAAGGTCACAACAAGAATGGAAGATAGAAGTATTTCAAGGCAGGAAACTCAAAAATAATTCCCCCAGAACCAGAGATCCCAGAAAACAATGTGTAAGAATATCCTTACAAGAACAAGAAAACAATTAAGAAGATTTAGAGTAAAAGACCAACAACATAAAAAAAAAAAAAACAAAAAAAAACAACATTTAAAATTTCTTTTCTGAGTACCGGAATGGCATTTTGTAAGGCTTTTTTTTTTTTTTTTCTCTTTTTGGGAAAAGACTTAAATTCTTCGAAAGTTGGGAGAGTCACTTCCCTTCATGTTCCACCACTGTAAAATTATGCTGTTTCCATGGCTATGGCCCACACATGGATTCCATTGTTACGGCAGTTTTCCTGAAGCTAGAATTAAAGTTACAGGACACTGGAGTGAAAGAAGGCTGAAGGAAATCAATGCAAGTGGCACGGAGGGAAGGAGAAGTAAAAAAAAATAAAAAATTAAGAGACAATGTTTCAGTGAAAGAACACACACACAGCAGTTTGTCAGGAGTTTAACAGCTTAGCATCTCTGCTCATGCATTGTACCTACCTAAAAAGGGCTGTTGTGTAGTTAATGCATGAAAAGACCAACTTACCTAGTGCCAAAAATCAGATTTTGATTCATTTCAGTGGGATTCCTGCAAGCCATTCAAAGGAAGTTTGACGGCAGCTGCAAAAGTTTTGCTCTGTACAGAAGCCTGCTCCAATGCAGGAAATTAAATCTATTTTAATGAGAATACCGATGCTTACTTAGCTTGAGGGTGATGCTATGGACAGAGAAAACCTTAGCTACACTTCGAGCTGATTCTCAAAGCAAAGCATAACAGCTCTACAATGAACGGGCAGTTCCACAAGCACATGGTTTAAAGCATTTGCAGTGGGAAATCGCTCCTGCAGTGAGACAGAACAGCTTTTAGGTCCCAACAACAGACAAAATAACAGGGAACTGAAGGCAGTCTGCTCAGCGTGCCAGACAGGCTCCCAATAAATTTACCACCACAGGAGTAAGGATGACTCCTTTAATGTTATTTCAGCAAGTCTTAGCACTTCTTACTAGGGACACAGATACAAACCTTCAAACTACTTTGCTGTTTGGAGGCATAACATGGTGCAAGGTGCAATGCTGGTGCTATAAAATATATATAAGAAGCTTTCTAAGACCTAGATCACAAAGAAAGGGATGTTCTTTCAAGAACCATCTAGGTTAAATTATTTGTCAGAGACTAGACAACATATGGTAATATTTTTCATGTTAATTTTCATTATTATTTCTATTGTTAGACAAACATACGTAATTATTTTAAGCCAAAAAGGCAGAGATCCTAAAGAGGTGAAACAAATAAAGATGGCAAATCAGGAAATAATAAAATAATAGTCTGAGATCTAGACTCTGCATTCATTTAAAACATAAAACCATTTGGGGGGAGCTATGTTTAATATTAACTGCATTGGTGTAGGTTGGTTCCCCCTTCATGTAAGGAGGATGCTAGGGAGAAGTTTTTCCCCTAGCTTCAGCTCTGCTTCTGTCACCTTTTATACAGTTTTCCAGCTGGAAAAGAAATGGAGCAGAAATTAAGACAGCAAAAGAAAAGAAAAGATGACAGGTGAGGTAGGGAGGACCTACACGCAGAGAAACATGACGAGAAAATACACACATTCACCAGGACAAAGACACCAAGAGATGACTGATGAAAACTAGATTAGGAAGAAGAAAAGGGGTGGGGGGGGAACAAGGCTGCAGCCAGAAGGATTTCAGTACACAACACGAGACAGGCTTTCTTCTCCTAATTGGCTCTGTCATGTAGCTGTCGGAAAGCGATGCTCGAAAGCCGCTGTTGTTCGTGTCAAAGGAAAACCCCCAACACGTCTGTTCTTGGCAAGAACACGATCAAATGAGAGCCCCAGTTGGCTTGACAAAACACAACACGCGTGTGGCTTCCATCTTCTGTTTGCAGCGACTTCCACACGTGGCCCTTACTCACACCAGCCAAGTGAGCAAGCCCATTTATTTCTAATAAAATGCACCCTTAGTCTAGCGTGCATGATTAATGGGTTCTCATAGCCATGAGCCCACTGAAAAAACTTCAGCTTGGCATCATTAAGACGCTATCGGTCCTGAAAATGCAATTGAAGATGGTATTTCTCCCTTTAATCCGCCGCGTTACTTAATCAATTTCAATGCGCAGTAAAAAGTTAATTTGACAAAATTGGATGCGTTATTTCGCTCTGCCTCTGGCATGAAGCAGATTAAGACCACCAGAAATACTTGCAGAAAGATTCAAGACTCGCTACCATCCTGGGAGGCAGATAAACATCAGACACGCCACAGACTCTGCATTCTGTAGACTCAATCCTGGGTCTACAAAAGCTGTGGGTTTTTTGGGTTGATGCTGTAATTACCTCCCCAGCAGCTAACTCAGACTGCGCCTCCTACACAAGCCACGATGGCAGTATTTCAAGTCAAATAAAATATTTGATGCCATGCAGACTCTGCTGACATTAGGGAGATGGAACAAGGACAAAAACAACTCTTAGTTTATATATATTTTATATCTCCAGTGTAGGTTACAGGCCTCGGTAAATTGAATAAACTCATGGCTCAGAACTGAACGAGTTCCAGATCCAAATCCCTGTTGTCTCAGGTGAGAATCAGCTTGCAATCCTCCCCAAAAACCTATCAAGGGGGGATTTAATCTGATTATCCCCCAAAACACTGAAAGCCCTGCCGCTATCTGTACGATGAAGTGGATGGACACTTCTGCCTTCGGTGCTGTCAGACTGATTTCCCTCACAAATAATGAGCAGGCCAACCTGAAGGGCAGCAGCGGGGAGGGGAATCCTGATGGAGTACTGTTCATGGAAAACGTTCATTATTTTCTTCTATAAAAATCACTACGGTCCCTACATAACTCCAACTTACCTTATATTGAGAACTGTTGAAGTACTAGAGTGTTATAGGTCTATTTAAAATTGTCTACCAGAGTTGTGTATTTAGACTTGATTTTGAAGAAAAAATACGTCTCTGAAACTTTCAGAATTCAGAAGTTTCTGAATACTTTCTATCTAGTATTCAAAAAAACAGGAAATTCAAAAAAAAATTTACTATTTCTGAAGTTCAGAAACAGTACTGTTTCTCTTAAAGAGTACTTAGTCAAATATTTCACTAACAGCTTTTCTCCCTTAGTGCAAAGGGATCATACGGCGTATACACTCATACAATTATGTCTTTCTTGAACT
The DNA here is from genome assembly GCF_963932015.1 of Anas acuta. NCBI lineage: Eukaryota > Metazoa > Chordata > Aves > Anseriformes > Anatidae > Anas > Anas acuta. Next base: position 154,240,824 of record NC_088980.1, read on the forward strand.
TGCTTAGTTAATATGTAAAATGCAATACTAATGCTGATCATATACACTGCTGACGTATAATGATTCCTTATTAGCAAGCAAATTAGCTAGAACACACATTGGCATCAAGAAGGAGATCTTGTCTTCCTTGAAGGATAAATAGAGAAGGGCTGCAGATCTGAATTATATAAGCACACTGAGTACAGCCATGTGTAGCTTGGTCGTGGTGAACAAGTGTTTTCTATACAAAGATAGAAATTCAAGACTGCAAAGAAGCATACAGAAAAGGTGTGTGCTTTCTCCTCAGCAACGAGGGATGAAAGACAACACAACGTACATCTTCCCTACCACAATATGATGTGTAGGAAATGAAAGGTTTTTTTGTGGCTGCTACATCAAGAAAGAACAGTGATAAGACTTTTAAATTCTTCACTAATGTTATATTTTATTGGTTATCCCATCACTGGTCGCCTAAAAAAAAACAAAAAAACAGCCAACCATCAAACAACATAAAAAGAACAACAGCTCGCATCTTCCTAACAAGGACAAGCTATTCAAGGAGCTCTAAAAAGCTTTTCCTTTTCAATTAATTAGTAAATTAACTAGTTGAATAGCTAATTACAGAAGCATAATAAAGGAATAATGGAATAATTAATTAATAATGCAAGAAAGACCAGCAAAAGAATCTATTCAGCTTTCTCTGCTCCTTACCCAGCCTTGTCACTTGGATGCCACCAAATCTCACCAGGAGCAAGAAGGAAGAATTACACCTGCTCACAGCAATTATGAAGCACAGAATGACAATTGTTTCACACACATTTAACCTTGGCAACATTAAAAAAAGGTACTTTTCTTTTTACTATGTCATGATCTGCTTTTTTGCATTATCACGTACGAAATGCTATTTATTCCTAGCAGATTAAAGTATTTCAAAGACTTAAAAATACCTGCACTTTATGGAGGATAGGAGAGTACATATGCCAGGTTTATTAAAAATTAAAATTCAGTAAATATTGAAGCAGCATTGAGGACATCAAGATCTCTTTCTCTTCAACCCTCCCTTTCTGACTTTGCAGTGAAGGCACCCTAAAAGTCATCCTAATGAAACTCATTCAAGTTCAAGCTTGAAACATAAATAAGAAAATGGTTTAGAGGTCCAAATTAAAAACCTTATTGAATTTCCCAGTAATTATTACTCCCCAAAACCCACACATTTTCAAAGCAAGCTCTTTCAAGAGCCAGTCAAGCTCAGAGTGAACATGAACTTGAATTTGCTGAGAACTGCTGAGCTGTGCTGGCACAAAGCCGTCCGGCTACTGCAAGAGGAGAGCAGTACTTCAGGAGCCCCTGAACGCATCCACCTTCTGCTGGTATGCAGGAAGAGAGAAAACGAAAGAACTACAGCGTATACTTTAGTGTTAGCTCTGCTAGAGTTGATATTTATTTCATCATTCTGCAAATTAAGCATTTTTGACAGCACAAAGGAATTTCAGGCTGCGTACACTAACAATATCTCGCAGAACTGGAGTTGAAATAATTTCTACTTTGTATTTCTCTGTCGCAGCACCACACAGGGAAAAAAAAAAAAAAGCCCAAGTTGTTAATAACAGGATACAGAAAGCTAGAACAAACAAGGAAGCTCAGAATGAAAGCATTATTTTCGGTCTAAGTCACAGGGATGTTAACCCCGCTGCCACATGAACGCAGTCAAAGGGAAGTCCGTCTACCTCCTCCTCAATTCCTGAGTCACGAGGCCAGAAGGAACCTTAGGGAGCCTCTCCCTCTGCCCACAGGACACAAAGATCTTGGCTAGAAGGCTTTGGGGTAAGACAGGCAACACTGACCTGCAGGAGAGCAGAGCACAACATTTCCCATCGCCGTAGCGGATCCGGCACTCAGCGCCTGCAGGCATTCCCCAGCACATCCAGCAAGGCTGGAATCAGCAGAATCTTTTCGAACAAATTCACACACAGCCCAGTGCAATTAATTACGTGTCTCCCTGAAAAACCTGCAGCCTGAAACCAATATCCTACAAGTTCTCTATTAACCAGTCTTACACCTCTAGCTGGTACTGCTTGAAGCACACAATCCTGAGGCTTTCCCTTCCTGAGGATTGTTCTAAAATCAGCAACTCCAGCTTGTTATTTCCTCCTCCTCCTGTCCCACTGCACAAATCACCCTTTGCTTGTGTCTAGAGTGGCTCAGATGAGTGCACCAAACATGCAGGCACCAACACAGAGCCATACAAATCCTGTTCCATCGCTTGTCTTTGTAAAATTTCAGGCTTATTCTTGCTTCACCAGTAGTCAAGTCCTGTTCATTTCATTTATGGTGGATTTTTATTTTAATACAATGAAGGAAAACTGAAAAAGTCTGAAAAAAGTCTCCACATTAAATAAAAAACACACAGACTAAGATGCAAATGAATGGCATAGAATGGTGCTTAACAGGATACCTCAGACCACAAGAGCTTCTCACATGTTTCCAGCACAATTTTACTTTAAAATGGCTAACTACAGCATGTTTTAAATTGAGAAGCTGTTGTGAACAGATTAATAAAGGATTAGTTCCAGCATACTGTGTACTCACCACCACCACAGTAACCAAAATACCCTTCCCCTTGCTTCACGAGCATCTCCCCCCAGCTCACCTTCTCACTAGACATTGGATTTGGCTGGATGGCTGCATCCAGAAGGTTGTGGTCAGTGGCTCAGTCCGCTCTTCTCACAGGTAACCAGTGATAGGACCAGAGGGAATGGCCTCAAGTTGTGCCAAGGGAAGTTCAGGTTGGAAATGAGGAGACATTTCTGCTCAGCAAGAGCAGTCAGGCACTGGGACGGGTTGCCCAGGGAGGTGGTGGAGTCACCGTCCCTGGGGGTGTTCAAGGAAAGGTTGGGCCTGGTGCTTAGGGACATGGTTTAGTGGTGACATTGGTGGTAGGGGATGGCCACAAGGGTGACCAGAGGGTCCCCATCCATCCCAAACAATTCAGTGATTCTACAAGAAGCATCCCAGTGCTCCACCTGGTTCAAACTTCCAAATATACCACGGGGACACCCCAGGTGCATGCTGGTGGGACAGCTGCTGGCCTGAGACCAACAGCTCTGCTCAGCTGCTTGGAAGCTTCTGCCGCTGCGCTCAATTTGGCAAGCTTTATCTATCTGACTTGCATCCAGCATATCTATTTCTGGAAAATTTAAAGAAAAACTTTTCTTGTTTGGCAACCCCCACTCTACATGCTCAAGAACTAAGACAACCTCATTGCGTTACATTAACTTTTACCTTTATTTTTATCAGCCCACCTAAGTCAGAGACAAGCACACGGCTCTTCTCAGCTGCTGCCTTCTGCCAGGCAGAGCTCCTGGGGGGCTTTTGAATTTTATGGCATGACCAAGACCCAGTGGACCTCCACCCCAGCACCCCATAAAGATAGGTCTGTCTTCAAATGCAAGGCAAGCAATGGCAGCATTGATTAATAGCAAGACAAGAACATGCATCAAAATATTTTAAGGAGCAATACCAGATTAAAATCACTCACGTGGCCTCATACAACAACCCCCCAAATGTATTATTATTATTTTGGGGATAAAACCTCATTAAAAAATGACAGATGACAATTGTTTAATTCATGTTTATAAGTGGAGAGAGGGAGACTCAGCTAGCACAAACCTACGTTGGGAACATTTGTGCACCGGACTGTAGCTCTGATTACTAGCTAAATACTGAAATCTGTGATGGAAAGCTCCAAAAAATTGAGATCTGATTTCTGAATTTTCTGGAAAACTGGACTTCATGAGATAGACAGTATGAATGATAATGGAGGCATTTCCAAGTATGTTTCATGCAAGTACCATCAGTGTCACTTTAGAAAGCTGGTTAGCAGTTGCCTATTTCTTATTTTCTCCTGTCCTTTTTTACCCCCTCCATATTTATACCAAACCTTTTCTGAAAGCAACTTGCAGAGCAAAACCAAGCTAGACTCACATCACTGCAATCAGTAGAACCCATGAACTGCAGCTGTAAAACAGAAAGCAGTTTGTAATTAAGATGTCTGGCTTCCAGAAGCACCACTGTGGATTAAAGTATGGAGTTAAAGATCAATTAACCACAATTCAGGAGTGCCTTTAAGTTTAAAAACAGCAATGCATAAAATCAATATTTCATTTGCAGCCAGCACAGGATTGAATAATATTAAGAGAGATTATCTACAAAGCATGCATATTATATCAATAATGAAATAAAAGCCAGTGTGCGTTATACATGTATATTGTTAAAAGCAGGGGATATTTAAAGAAAAAAGACTGAAATACAATCTGTAAACAACCACCAGTTTAAGTTATAAATGGCACATACATGCCACTAATTGCATGCTCCGAAACTCCAAAAACAAATTTTTCCTCCTACTTCTTTTTCTGCTACAGGGAGAACAACAAGCCCGGATAGATTTCCTTGTCCTCGGGCTGCTCACATCCCCAGCTGCCCCCCTCCTTCAAATTTCTGCATTCTTCTGAAATTTGAGAGCTCTCAGACAAATCAGGACATGCCCTCACTCCCAAACATGTTTCAAGCAATTTCAATAAGAGGCAAAAGAAAGAATAAAATCCCATCAAAATTACCATAATTTCAAGAACAGGCTGCCTATGACCTCAATTAAGTCATCGAGCAGCAGTACAGAAAATAGGGGTGCTGCAGAGGTGAAAACCCAGATTAACTGAAATCAGGTTTGCTGCAATCTTCCAGTGCTGCCACTTGACTCGGAGAAAAATTACAGCTCTACCATACACAAAAGCACCAAGTGTTTTGTTCAAATTCTATAGCCTTCTAATACCTCTCATGAAAGCAAAAATTCTAGACCAGAGACCAAGCATTGGACCTCTCCTATAAATTGCTTTTCAAGTGTTCCCAGGTTCCTGCAATTTTCTCTTGAAGAAACTACTTTGAAGAAAGGGAAAGAAGTTCATCCTAAAGTAACAAATGGGAAGCAAACTCCAACCAACTCACCCAAATAATGTAGAAATCAATTTTCCCTAACAAAAGCAGCAGTTCTGATGCAAATCTAATAATTAGATTTATTTTCTTTAAAAACGCAAAATTGATGAGCAACGTGAATGAAGGGATGATGTAATCTTGTACCTAAAAACAGACGAGCATTCTGATTCCTTGCAACCTTCCCTCCCCACCTTAATAGCTCTGCACTTTGCCCACTATTTAAAACTTCGGGGATACAAAACTTGCATTAGAAAAGTGTTAATGTGGAAGGAATAACCGTAGTTCAGTATTCGTGCCTTGCAGCTCCTTTTAAATCTGTGGTGCTCCACTCCATGTAGCCACCACAGATTTTTTGTATGAGAATACCTTCAAGTGGGAGGTTTAGAAAAGCTAAAGCAGCATCTTCTGACCCACATTACTCATCCTGCTGGAATACAGTTATCAGAGTGATGGCAGCAGCATCCTGTGCAGGTCCTTCTGCTGTCATTGCTATGGCTACAGATACCATCGGTACATTAAGCAATGCAACTCACTGGGTTCCTTCTGTCCTTCTCTCTCCTTTCCAGCATTTACTTACTTTATGTCTCCAAAGCTAAGTGTCTGTTAACAAAAGAAATGTCAAAAAGTATGAATTTCTTGTATTAGTATCAGGATTCTGTCTTTTTTTTTTTTGTCATTTTTAGTATACTACTTTAACTTTTCCTTTAATAAGTAGGAAAGTAACTGGTGTGAAAATCTCACACCATATACATACATTTCCACACATTCCACATTAAAAAAAAAAAAGCACAAATCTTCCAGGTAGCTTTGCTTGGCTCCTCTTCAAATTTTATTAACAGGAAACCTCAGAACTGAAGCCCAGATCAACTCCATCCCCCAAATGTCCACGTCTTTGTTGACTGCTTATACAAATACAAAACCTCCTGGAGAAACTGGGCCTCAAAATAAAACATGTCTCTCCCCAGATGATGTAGAGAACACCCTGTTTAGGGTCACATCTGTTCAATAGATTCAAGGAACTAGCTGCTTTAAAGAGCAGAGCATAGAGCTAGGAATGACCCAAAGCAAAGCACGGGCAAACACATGCAAGCCGATGGCCATGAAGGGACACAAATCCATTTGGACTGGCACAACCACAAGCACACAAACCTGCAAAGTGAAAAAAGAAGGCTATTCTGTCAAATTCTATCCTCATACATAGATTTATATTCATCCAACAGGATAAAAAGACCAACTTACTACTTTGCTGTCCTCAGCGCAAGGATGACTTTGTGATGCACAACAGCCTAGTCTCTGCAAGAAGGCAACATCACCTCCTCCTCACCTATGAAGTCTTGTAAGTCAAGATTTTCCTTTTTTTTTTTTAGGAGAAATTATTCTTTAGAATTAGCCCTATCCCCCCAAAAAATTAACATCCTCATTTCCTGTTTTCAATCTAATTTAAGGTATCAAAGAAGGATTAGTACATAGCCTCTAACACCATGCAAAAAGGAGGTGCAAGTTAATATCCCGTTTGTTTTTCAAAGAGCAAAAAGTTATTTTGGAGAGGTCTGTAAGGCGAATTATTCACCATAAGAAACCAACTCAAACGCATATGAAAGATGGTTCGTATGAGTCAGCATACATTAAAGGCAGATGAGCACAACCTGGATTGTCCTGCTTAAAATAGCTATGACACAATACAATACCAGACTCCCAGCACCGTGACAATAAACAAAACAACATCAGAAGACCTCCAAAGATAGGAGAAAAAGTCAAAAATGTTGAGTGTTCATATTACTAGAAAAAGCCTACCGTTCCTTTTGGACATTTCTCTTGCTGAAGTCATTTAATAAAGAAATGGACTGAAAGGAAAGGACTGTGTTCACAGCTACCCAAATTTCTTTGGACCTTAACACCTACCGAGATACCGTCAGGCTTTTATTGTCCCATCCTGGAAGTTAAGCCAACTGTACTGATCCTGGGAGAGAGAAATGATGGCACGACCACCTGCTTACAGTAATACAAATATAACCTGGAATGCCAAACTTGGAGCCCTCTTGACAACCGTGACTTTTTAAGTGCCCTTTTCCTTTCCACGTGCCCGATACCATTATACTAAAATAAGAAATGACCTTTTGTTTTCAGCAGGAACCTCAGTGGGTGATTTAAAGGCTGCACCTTTCACAATACAGCTGTGAGCAGGTTCCACACGTCCTTAGGGGCAGTATTTTAGCGATACCTGGAATAGCCATTGATCGTAACACTGTTAGGTGATCCCTCTTTGTCCTCTTGGTAAAGAGCATTGTAATCTAATTTAATGCGTTCATTTATGGGCTCGGTTATAGACTGCTACCCTGTTATGGTCTTCTCACGTCCTCTCATTCTCCTTAATAAGGAAACACTGCACAAGTCCAGAATCCTGCCCAGGGAATTCGAGTTGCTTGCTGTACATCTTGCCAGAGAACAAAAAAAAAAGTACAAATTAATAGCTTCCAGTAAGAAGGAAACACAAGAATTCACATCGCTTCTGACGGTCATCTACTCTATTCCTGAGCTAGCAGCATGCGTGACTAGCACACGATGTAATCAAAAAGAAATCACAATTTCTGCCAAATCTTGCTACTGTAAATGGATTTCATTACATTAATTTCATTACATTAATTCAAGCACGTGAAAACACAGCACCATTTCCACTAACTGTGGCCAACAATTCTGGTCTACAAATCCATCAGCCTAAGACTCCATTGCTCAGTTCGAACATTTAAATGGAGATGGTTAGCAGCACAAGGATGGGAAATAGGAGAAAGCTTTTTGTAAGTATATTCTACTCAATTATAAGCTTAGGCAAACTCAAGGCATTTTGTTTCACAAGAACCTAGCAGCCAAAGAATTAGGATGCATTATTAGGAAGAATTAGGAAACTCAAAGTCCTGAAGAAATATGAGAATTCTCAAAGTTATCTTCACGTTCCTAGCCATAATGGGGAGTCAGGCTGATTTGAAAGGATTCACTGAATTTGAAAGAAACTGGCTCTTCACTTATAACGGTTTTGTGTCTTACAGACACATGAGAGGACACAATTTTCACCTAGGTAGGAATAGCAAACCATGCATATCCAAAATGAGACCACCAGCAGGACAGTAATTCCATGGAACATAACCTGGGGGTTTCAGTCAATAAAAAGCAAACAAAAACCAGTGCAACTACTGAGGGAAGGTGGAAAAATAAGAGTCAACTATTACTCTAGGACTTAAGAAAAAGGGATGCCTTTTTCATGAGGAAAGGCTTCAATTTATACAACGCTGATAAGGATTTGGCTAGAACATTGGGTCCAGTTTCCATGTCCAGCACTGCACAATATTTATAAACCCTGGATATCTTGAAGGATGAAATTCTCAGCATTTCGGCCACTGCTAACACACACATCTCAGGAAGCATACTCAAGACTGCTTCTACTCAGAGGAGCTCTCCAAGAGCATCTGCCAGGAAATAACGTAGATTTTTCCTTTACTACCAAGTCTACAACCAAATCCCTGGTTTGCCACTTGCTGGGCCTGCTGCCTATCAAGCTAGCCAGTATTTGCCCCATCACACAGTACTTTGACTTGTCAGTACATTTGTGTCCACTAGTTTTCCTTCCCTTGTATTTGGTAGAGGACACTCATTACCCTTTGTGCTGCAACTACAACTCCAGATGCTAAACCATTCACAAACAGTACCAGGAAAGGCAACGGGAAGCCTGGCATGCCAAACTAAGTTTATAGGTTAAAACAGATATTTTCAAGCCTTGGAAAGATTACGGTCTGGTTTGAATTCGGGTCTTTTTGATGCTCTCCAAAATTCTTCAAGTTTTCTTTTTACAAGCACCCTACCCAAGGTGCGCTCAAAGCCTGATGCTGAGTTGATCCACTGAATGTTTGAAGCTTGGACATCCTGTAGGGTTAAAGTCCACCAACCAGCAATGCAAAGCACATCATCATTAGTTTGTCCAAGAATGTCTGAGCCAATGACTCAGAATATCCTGCTGCTTTCAGAAGCTTTCCTAGACCAGTGTCAGCCCGGGGCATTTCCTGCAGCAAGTAACAGCCAGTACAGATTTTTAACCTCTTCAGCCAAAAACAGTATCAAAGGACAATTAGCCATGATCAGCTAGGTGTTCTTGCAGATACAGCTACAGCAAACCTTACTGCATCCCCAAGCGTGACACATCTATTTTTAGACAAGTGGTAAATACACTAGTGGGGTGGAGCAGAATAACCAGAGGGGACCAGAATTACTTTGCCTTTTAAGACAAGGAAATGGATTACATCCACCTTCATTACAAGTACAAATAGGAGCCTGCTGCCACAATAGCTAAGCACTGGAGTCATTCTGAAAAACGTGTGCAGGCACGCTTGACTTCAGATACTCTGCCTGATGTGAGCAGGTCAGCGTGGTTACACAAATCCAGACAGGTACTTACTTGAAGGGCTGGGATTAAGAAAAAATTAGTGGCCCCAAGACAAGCAGCAGCATTTATTCTGTGAAGAGGTTTCAGCGTTTATTTTGTGAAAAAGATCTCGGCATTTCCAAGCTGAAATAGTGCTGCAGTGGACAGGCTGATGCCCTGATGGATGTTTAACCAAGTCAGTCATTCGGAAATCTGTAATTTAAACAGTCTGGAAAGTTACAACAGCAGCGTTACAAGGCTATTCCTGGCATTGTCAGGATGTACTCCTACAGATCCATCCAAGTTGTGCTACAAAGGAATACTATTTATAGACTCACAAGCATTATTTTCTGCTGCATACTTCCCTACTCACACTTAGCAGAAGAGCTAGCAGGCAAAATAAACCATTCGTTTTTGTGTCCTGAAGACCTTTTGGCACCTCCAGAGGGAAGATGAAAAACCCTACTTCATTCTACCTTGGTAACGTATTCCCAGGTAATCCAGACAGGCTGAGGGATGAGCCAACTAAGGAGAAAGCACTTAAATTTATTTCCTCCCAGCCCACTTACTTCCATGTATAAAGCAACAGTTGCTCTGGGGACACACTCATGAACAGCAGCAACCCTGAGCAAAGGCTTGGAGAGAGAGACGAGGAAGGCATTAAGCATCACACAGCATGGATGGTGTTTGTTAAATTCAAGGTCATTGCTTTCAACGCTGTGCATCGTGAGGGCTTTAATGACATCTGCCAGTATGGATCAAGAACAAAAAGGATCCAGCCAGAGCAAAGAACACCTTCTACACCACACCACCAGTCAACCCAAGCACACTTGTGAACCCAGCCCGCTTGGAAGAGTTCAAAGTTGACTACAAACTTAGTGGAAGACTAAATCTTTCTTCAATGGCCCCAGAAGGCCAGAAGAATAAATCAAAGAGCGAGCCCAGCAAAATTCCACTTTCGGAAGCCAGGAGGAGCTATAAGCACATAGGTGTTATTGGCTCGAAGCGCTATACATTAATTAATTACCTTGACACTTAAATGATGTGGTTATTCCTTAGAGCTTGAGCTGCAAACTGAAATCTTTGGAAGCAGCTTTTATATCAAGAAGGGATTCTTTAATTCTACAAATTAGAACACAATTCCAAAGCAAAACACCTAAAATATAGAGAAAACGTGGATATATTTAGATTTTATAAGAGAAACGTTTCTTACTGCAGGAAATAACTAAGAATCCTTATTTATCAGTCTACCACACTGCTTTTAAATGAATAACATGAAAGGTACAACAAGGTTGCTTATCAAATACTAGTTTAATTCAAATTAAGGTAAAAAGATTTGAAAGCTGGAAAGCATCCGGTGCCACTTGCAGTAGGGATATAATCAGGAGAACATTTTTTGAGTTGCTTTTTAGGTGGAAGTGCTAGCACCACCTACTGCCACTGGCTGTCCATCATCTTTGAAAAGGAACACACAATATAAACCCATACCTGTGCCAATTCAGTGCATGAAGACTTGCCTGAGGCATAAACCAGTTATAAAACCAAACTGCTGCTCATAATCCCTCCTCCTTGATACACATCTTCTACATTTGCTAATAAATAATCCGAGTAAATAATGAGCATCAGGAAGAAGACAAAGCTTCATGAGCTGAAGCAATTAGTGTCATCTGCACATTCAGGTTTCTGGATGATGTTAACAGAGTCATTTGGTTCAGCTTTCCACAGTCACCACGTGTTTCTCTTTCAGACACATGCCTTGATACCCTGGGGGTTAAATACAGAACTGACAAGTACTCTCAGGTGCTGTTCAAGTCAGTGAGATCTGCTTTGAATGCAAATTTTAAGTGCTACAACAACAAAAAAACGCATGTCTGAGAAGGGAGAGAAAATCAAATTATGTGATCCTAAATTCTGTGACTCCATCCAGCACATGTACTAACCAGAATGTAAAATGAAAGGGTAAAGCAGACACTGCCACTGCAAATTTAGCACAAAAAAAATCCATTCAGTCAGAGAAGGGCTCAAAAACTGCAGAAAATAGACAAAATATGTTGGGGTACCAAATGAGGTGTGGAACAAAATGCATGATTGTGTACGTAAAGAGTATCGTGGAACACGGTAGGAGCTTAAATTCTGACAATTTGAATATATAGCTCACAGTAATGGTCTTTAACATAGCAGGAGATCCGGTACTGGAAGTGTCACTGCAGTATTTGCACATATAACACATTTCCAAGAAGTAAGGAGTGCTAATCTCTTCCTCCTAGCAAATCCCCAGCCAGGAAACAAACACACATACTTCAGTGTTAACCTCACGAATCAGAAATACTCGCAATTTACATTTAATATCTCTTGCTGTTTTTTTCTTATACTTAACTTGCCATTACACTTCAAAACCTTGTTATTCACAGGGCTGCTTTCCTCTCGAGCCTTATCTAGGAAGGTACTGCAAGTTATTTACCTAACAAACTCATAAATACTTAGTTGTCATGGTTTTACCAGGATATGACTCACTTCAATCCTTTACAGACTATGTATTCCAAAGAACAAATGGCTTCGGTTCACAAAACATACAAGTGTGCTTTTTGCCCGTGACATCACGACAGTAGTAGCTGTTCCTTTTAAAAGGTCAAACAAAAGGAAGAGGCATAAGAAAACCTGAAATCACAGGGCTGAAAAACTCAAGAGGTGGGTGCCCTGTTTTGTGAGCCCCTCCCCTTTGTTTTCTGTGTTTCCCATATTATCAATCTCTCATGTTAAAAAAAAAGTTACGTCTGGAATTCCTTCTGAACCATAATTCAGATTCAGCTTAATATATAAAGACAACAAATTTTGGTCTTAATTGAAGGAAAGTACAAGTGGAGATGCCTTTTTTCTTTCTTTTTTTTTTTAAATTATTTTTCCCAAACTAAAGTGTTTCACATTTTTCCAGTTTAAGTGACAAAACTGAGACTTGTTAGTTTTTAAGCTATTCCATTTATCCCTTGGAGCAATGAAAGTTTTTTCCCCGAGGAATTCCATCTACTAATCGTATAATAAGTACATACAAGCAGCGTCCCCAACCAGAAGAGGGAAGGAATGAATTAGAAAGAAGTAATTAGTCACCTAGTCACCATCAACTTAAAAATTTAAGAAAGGCTAGCATGCACACCGCTCATGGAATAACAAATTATGCAAAAAAAAAAAAAAAAAAAAGGTACTGAAGATTAAAGATATCTATGACTACAGATTTAGACAGTCATGAGACCATAAGTGACCCTCTGTTTCCCAAAGATGAAAATAGAGAGATCCAGGAGAGCTTTTTATACACCAGAAGCAATACACCAGTTGAACTGCAAGGTAAATCTGAAGTCCCCTAGGGACTTAGTCCATGTAAAACGCTAGCCACATCTCCTTTGCTACCAAGTATATTCTAGCCCAAGCAAGGAGAATACTAATCTTGTCTAAAACAGGTGATATAATTTTTAAAGAAGGTTCTCCATATCAAGAAATTATACACAAGTGCTCCTGAAGTGGCTAGAGATGAGTTTTGTTATGTGCCAAAGCCTCAGCTACAGGAAATAAATATAAATCTTGTAATGCAAGCTCACAAAGCAGCAACTACAGAGAACGCTGGAGAAAGCAATCATGGAAAAAATTAAAAATGGATCCAGCAAATTCTTCTAGCTGCATTCAGATGAACGAATATTCTAAACATCCACACATGTCAGCAGCATAAAAGCAGAAGTCAGAAAAACTCCAAGTACACTGAGTAATAAAATTGAAGTTTGCAAACATAACCATTGACTTTGGGAAAGGCAAATCAGAAGGAACCAAAAATATTTTTTTTTTTTTTTTTTTTAAAAAAAAAGAGTCTTCCAGTACAATGAATACTGTGCTTACCCAAATTCTCTGCTCCTGCTTATAGCCCAACTATTTAACATTAGGTCAAGTCCCCCTACAGCGAAGATTTTGCCTAAGACAAGCTTTTATCTACTACATAAAATAACATAAAACCATTACCATTTTGTTCCAGAGCCAGGATGTCAGTCTGGCCAGCCAATTTCCAGCTAAGCTACTGTGGTAGGTGAGAAGACACCTTACAAATTCCTCCCAAGCACAATAAATTCCTGTGCATGCCTATACCTCAATACTCAGGCTGAATGGAAAGAGCACATAGGGGCCATCAGGAAGTCAGAGTAAGGCCAGTTTTAAAAGACTCATGTAAAGAAACACACCAAGAAACTACTTAATGCGACTGTTCAAAAATCAAGATTTTCAGCAATAATTACAGGAGAGTAACAAAACCAGAAGAACAAAAAAGACGCAACTTGGAGCATTTTATCCACCATACAGCCTTGTAAGAGGAAAATCATGAGCTGTTCTACCTACCTTAAGTAGACTTTCCAGCTCTCAGCAGTAGGTGCTCAATGTAAGACGAAACATGAAATCTGAAACAAACAATTAGAGTTGTTTAGGTTATCTCCTTAACATCAAAGCAGACAAATATCCCATAGAAGCAGAACACAGCTAAGTGATGTTCTTGTATGAGGACAAGATAATTTAATTCTCTACTGAAATGGAGAAGAGTAGGTACCCCACATCACAAGTTATTCCCCTGCAAGCCCTTAGGAAGACCCCAAAAATACAGTGGGAGAAGCCACGAGTCTTACATTTGAACTGAAAACAGACACCTTACAAAGCAAGCTGCTATCCATCTCATAGGTTTCATACATTCAGAACTTAATTGATTGATTAATTAGTTGATAGTTTAAGGAGTGGAAGGGATTAAAGGATTCTGAAGTGAACTTTTAATCTAGCTAACATACACTGAATGGTAAAAACAAAGCAGCAAGTGCTAAAAAGTTTGATCAGTGATATAAAAAAAAAAAAACACACACACAACAGCATCCAAATCTAGAATTAAAGAGTGCTTTCCTGAAAGAAAAAAGCACGTGGGGGAGGACCTAGTGAAAAGCATTTATTGCCCCAGGGTATGTGCATCACGGGACGGCCAAGCCATTTTTTAGCTGAAGTAATGAATACACGCAGATACAGCTCAAAATACACATACAAGACTGTCCAGAAAGATTTTTTATTTTTTTTTTCTTAAAGGAAATGCTTAAACTGAAAGAACTCCTTGAAGCTGAGTAATCTGCAGGGTTTTTTTTTCTGTTTTGCTGGTTGTTGTTTTTGCTCTTTTGCCTTTTGAAGGAACGCGTGCTGCAGGGACAACGGCGGTATTGAGCAGAGAGAAATCAATTTTTAAGGACTGTTTCTGAACCTTTATTCACCTTAGCTACTTACGCTATTTCACACACAAAGGCCACCGAAAGATTTCCACAAGACAACTAACACACAACAAAAAAATACTAAAAAGAGACTGCAAAGGAGCTTGCGTTTTTTTTAAATAAGAAAACAGCACACAAATCCCCCTTCAAGTAGTAATCTATGATATAATAAATAGAAAAAAAATGAGAAAATCAAACTACTTGCAGTTTCTACACGAACAGCCACAAGAATTTCAGTGTCTGGACACGTGCATGGTAAGGGAAAACAAGACGTGCCCCATTTACACATGCTGGCTGAGAGCACTTTGCAGAACTCAGGTCTGAATTTTAACCTTTCCCTCCCAAACTGGTGTGCCTACGTTAAAAATTAAGCAAGAAGCTGCCACGAGGGAATAGGGAACATGGCCAGGCCGGTGTAAACCCAGCAGTGTGCTGACTACGTGCAGTGATGCAAAACGTGCCTGGTGCAACTCATTTTTGCTCCTTCTGATGCAGCATTTCCCCAGGAAAGGCGTCTCACCTGGTACGAGGATGGCAGAGGGGAGATGTTCCTTCCCTTCCACAGATTCTCACCCCCTACCCATCAAACAGCAGAAGCAAAACCCCTACTCACCTACTCCTAGCATCTGTTTTTCCCCCAGCAAAAGCATAACAGGAACCAGCTACCCCCAAACACCGACTTTAAAGTCAGCACAGAGTCCGTCGAGGCAGCCAGCTGCCCCCATCATCTCCTCCAGACTGAGTGGCAAACGACAGCTCTCCCCAGCCTCGTGTCTGCCCGGAGTATTTTTAGGGAATTAGTCATGATTTGAGACAAGTTGTGGGAACACCAACGACGAACACAATGGGAGTGACATCACGACAAGTTTTTTACATCCTTTACGAAAAGGGAAATTCCTCATCAGACTGTTTCGCAGACTGAGAAGCCCATGCAAGTATTGATTTGCTTTAAGAAAGACTCTCTCCGATATGGCAAAAGCTACTTTTAACTTCCAAGGCTGATAGTAATGACCTTTCTCCGCTCTGGGAAATTACGTCAACGGTATCCGTAAAGCATTTGTTAAAAGAATCGTGTGTAATGCTTGGGAGGTGCTCACAAACATCCTCAAAAATGCACCGAGCGCAAATACCAGAAAAATATAATTTTAATTGCTTAGGCATCAATAAACGTAGACACTTACGAGCATACCAGACTCTCCACACAGGTTATCCCATTGATTTTCTGCTGTCACTGCTGCTTACTGGTCTGCTTCGTACACTGCTTTGCTTTAGGAAGCAAGAAGTGATGAGATCTCTTCTGTGCTCAACTCAGCTTCCACCAGTTCTAAGTCTTTTTAAAAGTGTCCCTCAGTCTCATTCTGGCTGGGATAAACACTGAAAACTCCTCAAGTGGCCGATATGAGACTTAAAAGTGGTTTGGGCTGATCGAAATGCAGCGCTTGGATTTCAACTTTAAAAGAGAACCCATGAATTTTCACCAAAAAGGTTTCCTTAAAACAACATAAAAGCACAGCAAATATATCTGCTGTGAAAATATTAGGACAGAACTTTCCATGGATTTGGGAATTTCTCTGCCTTTCTCCCCAGGGGAAGACTCTCAATAAACTGACGATATTTAAGCATTAACACACTTGTTTTGGGTGGAAAACCATTTCCTTTTACACTTCTTCCAACTGGCTGAAAGTCTTCCATTTGCTCCACTTTTGCTTCCCTACTTTTTTTTTTTTTAACGTTTTATCTACTACTGTCTTACCTCTTTAAAAACACCCACAATTCAACCTGCTTTTTCAATTAAAATTTCATCTTATTTTGGGATCTAAACCTCCCAATGCCCTGCCTGAAACTTTAGGTTTTGTCCGCCAGTCTCTCTCCAGCTCAACCTCTTGACCAAACACACTACTAAAAACAAACTAATTGGTAACATCCAAGGAAAAAAGTCTTAAAAACATCTTTCAGGTGTGGAATTCAACCCTTATGCTTCCTTGAACCTTCCTACAACCCATTAGCCCAAGCCTGACAAAACTAACGATGGACCACTACCGACCAGCATCCCTGATTTATCTCTCCTTCTACCTCCGATCTGCAACAGCAAGGCAAATTTTGGCACGATGCCACATTTTTTTTATCCTTATACATAAAGCATTTATAGCCTTACAACAATCAGAACTGGTCTCTGATGATGCTGTTTGGCACTACTCTAAGTTACAGGACAGCTCCACAAACAACCATGCCAGATGGAAAAGATTTCAAGAGCTACGCCAGCGCAAGGAAAGAGCAGCAACGCTGATTTCTGGACACAAGGAATACTTGCTTTATTAAAGATCAGTCTTTTTTATTAGAGATGAGTCTTAGTTATCATAGTTTTCTGATATTATTCTTGCTAGTTATATGGTACATACGGGTTTCTGGATGCTCTCCTGGACTTTGTGTTAACAACTGTACATGCACAGCCCCTCCACGCCTGGAGCAGTAAGGGCAATGGACCTGCCTGGAGCAGCAAAAGAATTTGTTTTTCAGGGTAATTAGTGTACAAGGTACAAGCACTAACTTGATCTTCATGCTGTCTGTGGCTCGGGCAGCAGAATCCTGTCCTTCACGAGGATTTGGAGTGGACTCGTTGGACCCAAAGCGTGTCAGCACAGGACGTGGTGCTGTGGCCACTCAGCCCCACCACCAGCAGCTCAGCACAGACACGCAGCCAGCTCGTCAGAGCTGTTATTTGGGGGGACAAAGGGCAAACTTGAGTGAGAACTCACATCCCGGCGTATTAAAGCTGCCACAAACCAAAGGAGCCTATACCTGCTATCAGCTCTTATCCCTAAGAGCCATCACACATCAGCCATGCAGATTAACAGCTTCACGAAGAAGGGATCAAAGCCCACGGGCTTTACGTGCATTTATTTTCCTAACTTGCTGCAGCCCTCACCCTCTGCTCTCTGACCTTTTCCTTGCTGGAGTACAACCAATGCTCCTGTTCCCCCTTCCAGCTACATCGCAATTCCTTTTGCAACAGACTTTGAAAGGCTTGAGAGGAAGGATCTCAATGCAATCCTCATTTATCTTCAAAAAAAAAAAAAGAAGATAAATGCGTTACAGAACTCCAAAGTTTGTTTCCTAGGAAGGGAAGCTCCTGCGCTCAATGCTCTGCTCAGATTATGAAGCAGTTGAAAGGTTTTGTTTGCCTTTAAGGGAAGAAAAAGCTGATTCAGTTGTAAAACGAAGCCAGTGATATACACTCCTGTCCTACAAATTGCCTCTCCTCTTTCACTGAAAGCAGAGCAAGGCACAAACCCAGCTGCTGGAAGCCCCGAACAGCACGAGACGAGCAGCACAAAGGAACTCACCCCCTTCTAAAGCTGAATCAGTGGAGGCTTTGTAGCCTGTGCCACAGCTAAACTTTCATTTAAATCCTCGTCGGAGAGTTCATCTTCTGTGCTGCAAACCATCGCCTTCGAACAGCGTCTGATCTCCTTAATAAATCAAGAGCATTTCTTTATTTCATGGAGGTAATGAACTTCAGGGAAGAAGGTAACGATAGGCAGAAAACTAAAGCTCATTTCTTATCTAATTAAAAGTACAGGCACAAACCCTGGGCAGGGGATGGAAGAGAGGCACATTGGGTGTTATAACCCTCTCCTTTCAACTCCACTCTTCAATTAAGTTTTATAGGAGCAACGACTCCATTGTTTCCTTCCACAACCTAAGAAATACGAGTAAGAAACTCCATCTAATATTCACAAAGCCACCAAGAAACGAGTCAGAATATTCCCACAGCAGAAACAACCACCATATTCCCCCACACCATTTCTCTTAACATCAATCCTTAATCTGTGCCTTAAAAATAGAAATAAAAAGAATACGATTCACTTGTAGAAATCTATTTTTTTCTGAGTATTGACAAATTAATATACCCAAAACTCCTTATGTACATGTGCATTGTGGAATATACTGCAGCACTGCTTCTCCTCCTCCTTGGAGTTGATATTCCCCCACCCCAAAATCACACAGCTTACAAATGCAACGATAAACAAGCCCACATAAATCAGAAATTAATATTAGATTGCCCTAATAATGAAGATTCAGTGTGACTGAGTGCTTTTATAAGTCGATTAAGCAGAACTTAATACAAATGATTAGGAAGAGGCTTCCCCTTGGCTCCACGTCACCTTTTTATTGTTGAAATCCCTGCCAGATCACTGGGCCATGCATCACACAAGGGAACACGTTGAGCTCTGCTCCTTAGTTTGAAGGCTCCCTGAAAGCTCATGCGTAGCACTAGAAGAGTAATTCATGCAGATTCCACCTCTAAATTTCAACTTCAGGTTCAAAAATCTATTAGATCAATGAGCTTACTCTTTATTTTCACGAGGAACACTTCCAATGTGCCATCACTACCAGTTTCCAGCAAAGGCTGTAGCAAATACAGACAGCACGCAGACCATGCTGCAGTTCTCTCTACACACACTTGCACTAAAGATCACTTCATTCTGTTTCCCAATCTCAGCAGTTCCTTGCTCCTTCCTTGACAAAATGCCGGGAAATATTTTGACTTGCTTTAAAACAGATTCACATAAGTTACAATTAAGAGGAAGCCTACTGGTGCGACTTCAAAATGCAAGCCATCGCATTAAGGAGTGAAAGATGAAGTGTTCATGGTTTCCAGACTACTCTTCTGAAATAAAGACTCAGTTTATTAGTATGCAATAAAATTTACTCATTAAATAAAGCACAATACCAAAAAGAATGAGAGAAATTGTCCAAGAGCATTCTACTGATTGCTCCTGCGGTTTAGCAGCCTGGTGCTTGCACTTTCCAGGAATTTGTAAAGGTACAACCAAAGTAAGCTGATTGTTGTGGGGTCAGTAATCAGTTTGCAGTTCTGTTTTTCCAGCCATATCCAGGTGACACGCGCATTTACAGAAAAGCACGACCATTTCATTTATGGAAGGGATCTTTTCTCCTTCTTCTGAGTTCTGAAACAGCACTACACAAAGAAAACACAAGATGCTTTGCTCCAACAATTCTATCCCAAAGCTGCAAAGTGGCAGGAGAAGACTTGCTAAAGAGCTCAGAGAAAGCTACGAGTTGCTGGGGTTACTGTCAACTACATTGACCACAAGCATAAACATGGAAGTAACAAACCCCATGTTCTTTACCTATTACTGTCACCAAAATCAGGGACTTGAGCGTGTCACATCAACCTGCTGCTCCTGAGGTAGGGATAAATGGCATCTCCTTTCTGATAGGTGCCAGTTTGTTCTTCGATACCATCAGTGACAAGAGCCTGCTCCCTAATCTATTCCAAAGCTAATGCACGGGAATACCTTTAGAATACAAGGAGAGAAAGCATCAACACCTTATTTTGTTCCATTTTTATACCTCTTACACTTCAGCTACCTGGTCAGCTACTGAAGGCATCCAAAAGGGAGGAAAACCCTTTCTTGCTGCACAATGCCCCAAATGAACAAAGCATTTTCCCTCAATCCCACCAATATTGGATTTGGCTGGTTGATTATTCCAAGTGTTCGGCCCTTGAGACATCACAGGAGAGCACGTCTGTCTTTGCCACGCTACAAAAAAAGGTGATAAACTGAGAACTAACACACATCCAGGCTCACTTGGCTTTTGCAGAACTCAAAAAGCATGCTTGAAGTGGACACTTGAACAACAAAATTCAGAATGCACTAAGAGGAGGAGAGAGGCACCAAAACAAGTAGAGAAAACAGCCAGCTTCCTGATTTTTATAAACTAAAATGAAAATGAAAAGATGGTTCATAAACCAACTGGGATCTAGAAACCTCTAGGATATGGTGCTTAAGCCTGATGTAGAAAATGAGAACTGATAAAAATCAGAGTTACTTCTCCATTAACAACATTCCTGTAATGGTGCTGTTAACAGAAGGGTGAGAACAGAAACTATGACTTGTAATATTTGGGAAAAAAAAACAAAAAAACTTTACTGAGAGCAAC
Organism: Anas acuta; assembly: GCF_963932015.1. Classification (NCBI taxonomy): domain Eukaryota; kingdom Metazoa; phylum Chordata; class Aves; order Anseriformes; family Anatidae; genus Anas; species Anas acuta. The sequence goes on from NC_088980.1 coordinate 154,261,443, forward strand.
AGAAACTTACATGTCAGCACGCAAAGGCTTCCTGGCTGAAAGCTAGCAATAGAAAAATCCAGTTTAAAAAGTTAATATAGAGCTTTGAGATTAAAGCCCTCCAACTTGTGTTGTCTTTTTTTTTCTCCCCATATATGTAATATCAACCTGCTTTTGTTCGTATTTGTTAAATAAAACACAAAGTGGTTCTAAGTCAGGCATTGTGGAAGGTTAACAAATACACTGACAAATGTGAATTTATTGAGAGGGCCATGTCAGGGCTCTTGCCAAGCAGTAAGAGCACCTTAACTGACCAGCTTTCACCCAAATTCATGGTGAGGGGTACTTCGACCCCTCTTACAGAAAGCACTCCAGAATCACCATGAGTTTATATGCCAGTAGACGGAGCCTGAGCATAGCAGCACCCTTATTTTAAACAGGAACAAACAACAGCACAGAAATTCAATCCGTTTAGCCAACATCAGAAGAAAAAAAAATAAGCCAGAGAAGAGGCAGAGAAAAAAAAAATCTCACCTCCTGACTTTTAGTGCTGTGGTTTTATCAGTGCTTGCTATCTCCTTCCACCAGTGGTTAGCAAAAGCAGCGCTATCAGGAGCCTTAGCAAGCACTGGCAAGAACACAAGAACACCTCGCTCACGTTCTGGAACTGGCCAGGGGAGGGCACGAGGAAAGGGAGATAAGGGCTAAAGCAAAACAAAACATGTACTGAGTTTAAATCTCTACACGGAGTATGTTCAAGCAGCTCTGGAGGTACCTGTTGCAGACGTTTTTGTACACCACTGCCTAGATCATCAGATCGACCGTGAAGAAATATCCCTGCCTTCAGCAGCTGCTGCTACAACGGAGCTTCAGTGAGGAACAGCAAACGGAATGAAGGAGACTGCTAAAACCTGAAATAAAAGCGGGCATAAAAGGACCACGAGAGCGTTCAGCCCCGAGCAAAAGGCATTTCTGCCTGAAGAAAAGCGTCTTAGAAACAGGAGAAATAAAAAGTTGGGAGGCAGCTTGGTGAGCTGAAGAGGAATGAAAAGGAACTGTGCTCCTTTAAAACACTAACTTCATTTTTCCCCTTTATGTACTTAACCTTTACTGGAGAAAAAGCAGGCACCAGTGCCCTAAACCAGCCCACAAAGGGACAAAGAAGGAAACCACGAACACACACCTATGTAAAAATATGAGAATGGGACTAGACTATATGCTTTCACTCTGCATTTCACAGAAATTAAGAAGTTGTCTGAGGTCAGTAAGAAGAAATTCTCTTTTAAAGATCATCAGGCATGGGGATTTATGAGAAGTCTGGTACTGTACCTTCTGTACTTCACTAATTTTGTCTGGAACCTGTTCATTGAGGCATCTCCAGCAAATAAAATGTGAAGTGTAGATGAACCTTGCTGGCTGCTGTACGTCCCGTGGCTTACAGCAGTGAACTCTCTGCAGCATTAAGAAAGAGGCAGGAAGGAAGCTCGGTCCCTGGTTAAGGAGATGCATTCAAATCCACAAAATAAATCATTGGGCTCATTTGGAGCTTTTGCTAGATTAGACTTCTGCTACTCCCCTGCAATCAAATTATTCGCTATCCGAGCAGCAAGACGACAGGAAAGAGCAGGAGCTCCTCCTTCCTACACTCAAAAAAGAAAAAAAACAACAAAACAAAACAAACAAAAATCCCATCTGCTGGTTCAAATCCTTCCCAGGAACTTTAACGGGACAAAAAGAAAAGTGATCCCTGCCTTCCAAAGGCATTTAATAGCCTGACGAGGTCTGCCGCTGCTCCCCTCCCCCAAAACAGATTAAAACAAAAGCAGGAATTGCACGTTTTCATGCGAGGGTAAACAATAAAAATAAAAATAACAGGATGGCAGCAGGAAGCAGGAGCAGCTACCAGGCAGCTGAGCCCTCCGACCTCTTCCTCACCATTCCCAGCAGCTCTGGCTCTGTCACACCAACCTCTACGATCTGGGATGGAAACGAGACGGGCAGCACTTCAAGGATGCTCCCCTACACATTAATGCCTCCTAATGTACTGCTCGATCAACTTACCAACCATGAGAGCAGGGCAAAGAACGTGTGAGCTGCCAGTGCTGTCTCCTGGACAACCGATGCACACCTTGTGCTCATGCTCTTCTGATTAAAAGGAAGGAAATTAGCCCAGGGTTGTAAAATGAGTTGAATTACAGTTCCAACGGGGGGAAAAAGGGTCGAGATTAATAGAAAGGATAAAGCTCTAATCTGACCTGTATGACACTGTATGAAGTTGGAGTCCTGCAGCAAAACAAAACGGTCCCGAGCTTGCCTGTCCCCCTTCCCAGCCAAAGGAAAAAAGCAGCAAAGCTTCGGTGCAGGAGGAATCTGCACAATTATTTGGATGCATCCTTCATGCCCTTCCTGTGCCGAGCACAAGAAAAGACACTCAGGTAACCCAATGCACAGTGTTAGAGGGGAAAAAAAGTCTTGAAGTCATAGGGTACAAAGGAAATCTGATAGAGGAAAGGGTTTTTTTTAATCAGTTCAGCTGTGGGCTGCTGCGGATCTGAAGAAGACTTCAATGTATCAGCGTTAATCATGGGTACAAACAATGATGAGAGGCTCTCTAACAAAGCCTTCTGCTTTTATTTACCTCTTCCATTTTGATTTTTTACTCGACAAACACTGCTAACAAACCTTACAAACCAGATTTCAGAGACTGTTCTCCCATTTCTTCCTTGTGCATCTCCAAATTTCGAGGACTGTCAGCCAGCAGGGTGAGTTTCAGTGGCTCTCATCCCACCTCCGACTATGCTCAGACATTATTTCTTCCATATACGTGGTTTCCAGCATCATCTCCCTCCATCCACCAACACATCCCTCTGAAGAAGCTTTCAACACCTCCCCTTGCAGGTTTTAGTAGCTCACACACCTCGCAGCACAACCCTCTGGGGTAATCAAACCGCCCCTTGGGGCTGCTCTAATACAAGTGGAGGAAACCAAACCAAGCCATCTGATTTGTATTTATTTATTTTAAATACAAAATCACTTTCTATTTGCAAAGACCTACTCAAAAGCCACGCTGGAAGCAAGACGTAGAGCATCAGGAACCCTAAATGCTGAGCAACCAGCAAACCACCTTAGGAAGCCTTCATGGTAGAAATACCACAAACTTACGAAGGAAAAGGAGAGGAAAAAGGAAAGTTTAAGCCTGCAGTACAAACCTGAGGTCTTAAAGATGCTCAGTTCCTAAATAAACACTTGCTTCAGCAGTTCATCTGATTAGCCATCAGCCACTGCCTGAAGAGGGAAAACGTGACAGGAACAGACAGCTTTCAGAAAGCTGTCTGCTCAGATCCACAGCAGCTCTCCCCCTCCTACGTTAAAAGGCTACTTAAAGCCAGCTATCCATTATCACGTTCTCAGCCGAGTTTCTCGTTCTTCCACCTTCCCATCTTTCTAACAGACACGATAAACCAGTGTTTGAGTACTGTGCTGCAACACACCGGCCATGAGAGGTTCCTAAATGTCAGCCCTACACACACCAAGAGACTCACCTGAAAGAGCCAGCAATTTACAAGCTCCAATCCTACACTAACATGCATTTAGTTCTGCTTTTTTCAGACAATTTTAAAGCAAAATGTCGATCCTACGGAAGTCACCATTCAGGGAGACAAGAATCACTGAAGTTCGAGTGCTAAATAAATACATTTAAAACTTTAGAGCGTTCTTACATCATTTCTACTGTCACTCCATCCAAGAGATGGAAACGATACAGCAAGAATTTGTTGCAGTTATTATATCCCGGCCTCTAATTGAAACCTTTTCAAGAAATTCAGTCAATATGTCTGTGTTTGCAAGTTACCCAGCAGTGGTGCTCAAAATATTAGAGCTACACTCGCATGAGATGAGAGGTAAAATGGATTTAGGCTGGGAACCTCACGTGATGGAGGCAGGTATCAGTCACACACTTGCACATTCATTGAAAGCTGTCTGAAAGGAAAAATCCTAAGCTTACTGGTAAGAAGCAAATAAAACCCCCAGATTTCAATACTAGCATTCCAGTTGGAGCACAAAAGAAAAGGAAAATGAGTTCACAGTACCCTTGTTAAACACCTTTTAGTGATTTACTGACATTTATCCTGAACACAGTAACTTGGAGGCACTGTGCACAACCACCTATATCATGTTTAAGGCTGCAGATGTTCTAATTAAGACAAGAAATGATGCAAAATGAAAACCAGACAACATTTGAATGTATACATTACCAGTATTCTGCAAAACATTACTTTTTTTTAAACACCACTGCAGGTACTGCCAAAAACCCAGAGGTGAACGCATACACGGGGATTTAGGAACATAAAGCACATGGGGTTGCTGCAAAACCACACTTGGAGAGCACAGAAAGCTCTTTGTCATAGTGAAAGAGACTTTTCCACAAATCCCGAGGCAGAGGAAGGATGGGAACAAGCTGTTATCATCATGAGCGTTGGAGCATCCTACAGGCAGTGCTGCTATGCACTGCAGTGACTGCGAGGGGGAGAAAATGCATCTTGTTATGCAAACAGCACGAAATAACTTCTCGTTTCCCAGAGATGCTCAGTTTCTGGATTTTCCCTCTTCATAAAAAAAAAAAATACATTTATGGATCCAAAACAGAAAATAATCTGCTAAGCCATCAAACCCACCTGGCTCACTACTGCATTTCCAAGAACTCCTCCTCTTTTCGTGCCTATCATCACCCCCCACATCTGAGAGCTGGGTGGAATTCACAAAACCAAGGTTTCCCCCTTTCAAGCGTTAGTCATCGTGTGGTAAACCATTATATTTAAAAAGCCCTTTCGACAACAAGCAACTACTTTGAAGCCGGGTTGCATCACTACGCTCGATATCTAGAATCTAAACCAGTTTTTTGAGGCTATTTCAGCCAATTCCACACTCGAAAGCGCTATTCTAATGTTGATTTCTGGATGAAGTACTCCAGTACCAACACTACCTTTGCCATGTCACCTCCACACGTGTAACACTTTTAATAATAACCAAAGCTGAAGAGTTTAGAGCTTCTGACAAACAAGCACGATGCCATCTTCCTTTTATGCGTACACTTCAACCTTCCCCAAAGATAAAAGGTCAACCAACACAAGCATCAATCTGAGCTCAACACCAATCTATAAAAAACAGGTTTTAAATGTACAAGGCAGGTTAGTTTCTGGACCATTTTCCTCTTTTTCAATAGCCATAAGAGTTTACGGTCCTGTGAGATAAAATGTTTTCCAGCAGCTAGCCAAGTGCATCCTCCCTCCTTTTTTTTTTTTTTGTTTATAATACCCCAGATTTTACCTCCACTGAATTTATTCCATGAGCTCCAGCCTCAAATGTACACGTACAAATTCTTTACAAACTCTCTGCTACAAACCCTGCTTTAAGAAATCCAAAGGCTGTAGCCCTCATCCCACAAATCCCACTGCGGGGACAAGGGTGTCCTCAAACAGAGATGTGGCAGGGTAACAGCCCGATTTTGGAGGTAACAAAAAAGGAGATGGGTGGAGAAAGGAAGCGGTGGAAATTTGGACAGGGCCAACACCAATAAGATAACACACTGTTCTCGATGGCTACGTAACCGGATTTGCTGGCTCCCGTCCAGCTGTGCTCTTGACCTTACCCCAGGTTTCATAAAATCAGAGATGCTGAAGGCAGATTAGCTGCAAGGAATGCGGGACTTTTCCACTTAGCACAATAAAAAAGGAAAAAAAAAGTTTGAAACAGCCAAAGACTAAAATAATCTGTATTTTTAAGGTGCATCGCAACACCGCTTTCAAGCTAGCCCATTAAATCCCACTTCTCCCATTTACTTCAGCAGGGATCCCCAAGCGTTTCTCCCTTCAAGGGAACTTTTTGTTTGGTGCCAGTGTTACCGCACCGCTATTATTCTCATCGAACAGCCAAAAACGGAGCTGGAGGCTGACACTGCAGCAGCCTGACCGCGGTGCCGGGGCCTGCGGGACACGCTCGGCTTCCAGGGCACTTGGACGAGACCGAGGGCGAGTCAGCGGACACAGGAGCAACACGGTGAACTGCAGTCTTTCAGCCAGAAAGAGAAGAAAGGGGGGAAAAAAATCAAATAGACAAACCCCCTGCTCCAAAACAGCATCATCTGAGTAAAGGAAGTTTGGGAGAATGGATGAGAACGGGCTTTGTGCGGCGTGCGTCCCAAAAGGGGACCCGGGAACGGAGCAGAGACACTCGGTTACAGCTGCAGAAGTCAATGGCTGGTGTAGCGCAGAATCGGGTTTACCAAAAGGGAAAATAAAAGGAAGAAATCCAGTTTCGCCGAGAGCCACAAAGGCTCCGCCGCAACGCGTGTGGCGGACCCCCAAGGCAAGGCTGAGGGGTGCTCCCCGCTCCCTGCCCCAAATCCTACCCCTTGTGCAGGACCAGGGGGCAGCCACCGCTTCTCCCTGGACCTAACCCTGCTCTCCAGAGGGTGCAGGCAAGGAACAAAAAGCACCAAACCCAAAAGACAAAAAAAAAAAAGCGAAGAAAGAAACCTCCACGCTCCCCCCCCATTCTCCGACCAGGGCTCCCCCAGCACGCCTTGTGGGGACGAAGGGGGGATCCGGGCGGCCAAGGGGCCACCACCCCCTCCTCTTCCTCGTCCTCCTCCCTTCCTATTTTTCCCCTTTCTTTTCCCTTCCCTTCCCCTTTGTTTACTTTAGGGACCGGCCCCGCTCCGCCCGGCCCCGCGTCCCGCAGCATCCGCCGGGACCGGCCCTGGGCGACGGAGGGAGGGAAGGGGGCGAGGAAAAGGGGCAGGGGGCGAGGAGAAGAAGCAGGAGACGAGGAGGAGGAGGAGGGAAGGAGAAGGAAGGAAGGGCGATGCAGCAGCTCCCCTCTCCCCCTTGCCCCTTTTTCCCTTCCACGCCGCCCAGCGGGGCAGGGAAGCGGCTTCGCCCGCAGCCCCCCGCTATGGGCTCCCGGAGCTGTGTGGGGGGGTCTGGGGATGTGGGGGTCCCCCTAGGGGTCTGGGGGGACCCTAAAGGGTGTGTAGGTGCCCCATAGACGGGTATGGGCGCCCCACGGGTGGATATGGGCGCCCCAAAGGGGGGGGTCTCCATTTCCCCCCCCTCCCCCCCCGGTGCCGCTGCCGCCCCCTGCGCGGCAAGAAGGGGAGGGAAAAGGGGGGTTATCTCCTCCTTCCTCCCCCTCCCTCCTCTTCCTCACCCCCCCCCCAAGGGCCCGTTATGTAAGTTCAGGCCGCCTGGCCCCTTATGCTTGCGGTCCCCCCCCCTCCACCCAACCTCCCTCCCCAAGCCTCCAGCACTCACCGCGCTGCGGGCAGCCGCCTCCGGCCAGCTGGCCCGGAGGAGGGGCGGCGAGCGAGTAGGCGGGGAGGAAGAAGAAGAGGAGGAGGAAGAAGAAGAAAAAGCCGTGAAATCGCCCTGCCGGCCCCGCTGTCGGTGGCTCTGCGCGGCGGGGCGGGCGGCAGCCTCCTCCCTCCTGCCCCCCCCACCCGCTGCCTGCCTCTCCCCCTGCCCCGGCCACCCCAAGGCCTCTCCCCCGCCCTCCCGGCGCGCTGCACCATGGGATGCGCCGCTGCCCTCTCCCTCCCCGCACTAACATGGCCGCGGGGAAGGAGGGGAGGGGAAAGGGAAGGGAAAAAAAGGGAGAAAAAAGGGTCCGGTTGCCTCCCCTCTCGCCCCCCTGTAAGGGGAGAGCCCCGCCTCGCCCGCGCAAGCGCCTCTATGGAGGCAGCCCCCTCCTGGGGGGGGTCTGGGGGGTTAGTGGTTGCTGCTAGCCCCCCAGGTGCACACAGGGTTGGGGGGAAAAATAAAGGGGTGAGGTGGGGAGAATAGAGGTTTAATCCTGTGTCCTCCATCCTGAGTGGTAGGGGTAGCTCTGCGTGCTCAGCTGGTGTTCTCAGTGCGTCTGTGTTTGTTTTACTGAAAGATCACAGAATCACAGAATTTCTAGGTTGGAAGAGACCTCAAGATCATCGAGTCCAACCTCTGACCTAACACTAACAGTCCCCACTAAACCATATCCCTAAGCTCTACATCTAAACATCTTTTAAAGACTTCCAGGGATGGTGACTCCACCACTTCCCTGGGCAGCGTGATGCTGGAGCGTGTACACAGGAAAGGCATGAAGCTGGTGAAGGAGCTAGAAGCCATGAAATGAGGGAACCCGGGTTTAGTTTGGAGAAAAGGAGGGTGAAGGGAGACCTCATAGAATATCCCAAACAGGAAAGGACCCAAAAGGATCATCGAGTCCAGCTCCTGGTTCCACACAGGTCTACCCAAAAATTCAGACCATATGACTTAGAGCACAGTCCAAATGCTTCTTAAACTCTTGACAGGCTTGGTGTTGTGACTATGTCCCTGGGGAGCCTGTTAAGTGTGTGACAACCCTTTTGGTGAAGAACCTTTTCCTAATATCCAGCCTGAACCTCCCCTGTCGCAGCTTGACACCATTCCCAAGGGTCCTATCACTTGCCCGTAAAGAGAAGAGATCGGCGCCTGCCCCTCTGCTCCTCCTCATGAGGAAGCTGTACACCGCCATGAGGTTTCCTTTCAGCCTTCTCTTTTCCAGGCTGAACAAGCCAAGGGACCTCAGCCACTCCTCATACATCTTCCCTTCTAGGCCCTTCACCATCTTTGTAGCCCTAACCTCATTGCTCTCTACAACTACCTGAGAGGGGGTTGTAGCCAGCTGGGTGTCAGTCTCTTTTCTCAGGTGACAAGTGAAAGGGCACAAGGAAACTGCCTCAGATTGTGCCAGAGGAAGTTTAGATTAGATATCGGGAAGAATTTCTTCATGCAAAGGGTGGTTAGGCACAGGGACAGGCTGCACAGGGAAGTGGTGGAGTCCCCACCCCTGGAGGTATTTAAGGGTTGCATGGATGTGGCGCTTAGGGACATGGTTTAGTGTTGGCTGATGGTTGGGCTTGGTATTACCTCTCATTATCCTCTCATCATCTCACTGGGCACAACTGAAAGGAGACCAGCTCCAGCCTCTTGATACCATCCCCTCAGATATTTATACACATTGAGGAGGTCTTCCCTCAGTCTTCTCTTTTCCAGGCTAACCAGGCCCAGTTCTCTCAGCCTGTCCTTGTACAACAGGTGCTCCAGTCCTCTAATCATTTTAAGTGCCCTGATGACTCATCAAGACAGAATATTCTTTTTCAAGGAGATACTTAAGCATGGCCACAGTGTTTGCGTGCTTGTCAGTCATTGCATATATTCAACAACTGAAGTTTGAAGCAGCCACTTTAAAAATCCTTATTATATCTCTCACCTTTAGTGGCAGTTGAGCCTGAGAAGCCCAGGCAGACCCAGCTTGAGCAGGTCCCGAGCTCTCACCTCTGTGAAAGTTGCCCCTGTGGCTGGAAATCGAAGGTAGGATGCTTCAGTGGGAGTGTGTATCTACAGCTGAGCTAGTTGGCTGGGTTTTCTTTGTCATCGATGGAGCACCGGTCGATGCAGTTAATGGAATTTAGGCTGACTCATCAGATCAAACATCGGTAGTTTACTTTAGGGCAAGACAAGTCATGCTCTAAACCTCACTGACCGGGTTGATTAGCTTTCCAGGTACTATAAGGAAACAAGGGAGCCATGCTAAACAAATAGATGCCTAGATTGTAAATAGCTACTTCAAATCAGGTGAATCCCAACTAAAATGTCCCAAGCCCCTATGGGAGTCAATCTATCAGGTAAGGTCTGAACACAGAATCACAGAATTTCTATTTCTAGGTTGGAAGAGACCTCAAGATCATCGAGTCCAACCTCTGACCTAACGTTAACAGTCCCCACTAAACCATATCCCTAAGCTCTACATCTAAACGTCTTTTAAAGACTTCCAGGGATAAACACGATAGAAATGCACTGAGCGCTGTATAAAAATAAGTCCTAGAAACTTTTAAACACAGGTGCAGCATTACCATCAACCTTTTATAGAAGAACTGGGCCATTAGATAGGCTGCCAAAAAAATGGGAGACGCAGTGACTTCCTTAGCTTATGGGGTTTGTACATGAATCTGCCAGTCTCCTGGGAGTCCTTGGCCCAGCAGGCTGTAGGCTAGACAGGATAGCTGATACTCTCTACCCTTTCAGCCAAAGTTGGACCACTATGCAGAAATGAAAGAAGGAAGGAAGGAAGGAAGAATGATTTCAGTTATTTTATAATTATTGGTCTGAGGATCACTATTGATGCTCTTGCCAAAAAAAAGGTAGAAATGCACTAATTAAAATTACTGATGACAGAAAGTTGGGAGACATCAATAAAGAGGATGTTCACAGTAACACACAGGAAAAATTGAATGCTCTTGGGGACTGGGATAGTAAAAATGGAAGGAAGTGCATGAGTAAAAACAGAAGCATATTTTGTGTAATAGGCAGGGAAGGGAGTGGAGGTGCATTACTGGAAAGGGAAAATGTATCTTCATAAATTTTTATGATATTTTTACCAGTGATAACAGGGAATTGCACTAAATGACCCATCCAAACATTTGATCCCAATTATTGTTTCCTTTTGTCTCAGCCTTCATCCAAAGACATCATAGTGCACTAACCTCCGAACAAACTTGTGAAGAGGATATTGTTATTGCCATTTTTTACAGTGGTAAGTTGAGACAGTATTTGAGTTGCCACATTCACGCAGTGTTCACTGTCTAAACAGGCCTGAAAGCAAATAGCTCCTCTCCAGAGCTGTATCTTTAGCATGTAAGGCAGTAACAATATGCACTTCCTATGACACATAGTACATCCTACTGTTTTGATACACAGGTTTAATAAACATTCTTGTTTCAGGTAGCTTTTCAAACATCTTTGCTCTAATAAATGATGACTATTCCTGAATATTTATAACTTCATCTTCCGCAGATTCTCTGGGAAGCATCAGCATACCAATTCTGCCCATTTTATGGATGCAGTACTCCAAGCAAGCTCTCACAAGAGCAGAGTAGAGGGGGACATCTCTCATTACTGATCTCCACGTGAACATCGAGCCACTGACCACAACTCTTTGAGTGTGAGCACCCAGGCAATTCATTACCTGAGTGGTCCGTCCATCATATCCCTGTCCCTCCAATTTAGTGACAAGGATATCGTGTGGGATGCTGTCAAATGCTTTGCACTATCCCATCAGTTGCTCTTCTCTTATCAACCCTGCTGTAGAAAGCCACCGTAATTGTCAGGCACGGATATCAAATTGATGGCCTCTACCAATTCCTGAAAAGTGGTTGTTTTATATCCTAGTGAAATTACTTTTTGTTGGCTTCTCATTGCTTTGTCCATCAGCAAAATATTAAAACAGAAGCATTCAGCAACATGCCTATTTTGATAAAACACTTGATGGGAAATCTCTCTCACCTTACTGAATGCAATTTTTATTCAATTGTAGAGGAAGTTCCATAAAAGTTGTTGACTGAAGCTCTCAGCTGGGAGAGGGGAGCTATGTTCAATTTTAAATCCAATGACAAGTTAAACAGTTAACCCAGAATAAAAGCGTCAGCAGAAATTCATCACACATTAGGATGATGGTCATGGTTTCTGTATGGACAATAAGGCATTAATTTTCAGATTTTTCCTGTTTGTAGTTGCCTTTTTACCCCCTCTAACTCCATATTCTCATCCAAACTAATAATTGCATTTCAGAAAGACAGGCACTTCAGAAGTTCACCCATCCTACCTACTGAGAAAACAATGAATCCCTTTCTGATTGGATCTATTTTTCTCAACTGACTGCTGGAGAGCTTAGGTAATGAGCCTAAATCTGTACACAGATAACCTTTTATGAGATACGACTTGCACCTTGGGCTTCTAAGATTCTTATTTTCTTCTATTTCTTGAAAATTTGTACAGAAAAATAAAATAATTTGCTTGCCAGCTTTGTCTCCACAGAGATTGTTGGTAGATGGAAATGAGATTGTCCTCTGTAAGTCATTATTGAACAATTAATATTGAGGTAAGGCATTCAGTTGAATACTAATGTTATTATTTGTCTAGTCCACGCCATTATCTCATTCAATTTACAGCAGTTATTAAACCTGTGCTGAACTGGTATAAACAAAAAGATAGGAAACTTCATTATAGTGTAGCATGTATTGTCTTTTATTGAACGACGGAGCTGGGGTAATAGCTTTAAAAAGACCCAGTCCTTTCCGGTGTTTTGGAGCACAGCTGCAGTCAGGCGTCTTCAGCTTTCCTGCAGGATGGTAAATATTCATCAAAACAACCAGAGTGATCAGGCTGGTGAGAGACAGGTAGCTCTGAACTGCAGGGCTAATTCAAGCTGTGACAATGAAATGCAGGAGGATTTAGAAAAAAGGAGAAAATGGCAAGACGTTAAATATTTCACAAAATACACAGTCACATCTTTCATCATAAGAGGAAAAAATGCTTTTTAAAATCCTTTGAATCAACCCTAGATGAAGAAGTCTTCAACTGTGTATACAGGGTGTCTACTCAGTACTCTGACATTGGTTAAATAAGGCACCAAAATGTTGGTAATGACAAAATGCACATCTTTGGCTTCTCCCCTAATTAAAAAAAATAAGCAAAACATTATATTAGCATCTCTGGACAGTGTCTAGACTATAAACTGAATGGAAAGGCACCAAAAGAAGTATTTCTGATTTATTTAAAATAATATTATTTTAAAATATATATTAAATATATAAATAATATTAAAATAATATAAAATATATAAAATATTTTCTGAATTATTAAAAATAATAACAATAAAGAAACACAAAGAAATTCTTAAGGAAAATTCCAAGGGAAATTGACGTAACTACACAGGAATACGAAGGGAAAATTCAGGTTGAAAATTGGTTGTGGAAAAAACTAATTAGTGGCTGGGGGACCCTCTTGATGAGTTGCCGTTATTAACTACAACCTCCAAAGCAAATGTTAATGTCTTAATTAGAAGCACAATAATAATCTCCTAGATTTCCCAATGGGAAACAAACAAACAAAGAAACAAAAAACATTTTTCTACCATTTTGATGCCTTTAACTATGTTGCACGCTTTTCTCAGACAGACCTGGAAGAGAAGGGGGATGGAAGAGTGAGTGCTTTTGGGATAGTTGGGGTCAGAGCAACTGAGTTTGCTTTCCAGGAGTGCACTTGGTGGCTTTCCCAGTAAAGATACAGCCTTCCAGTTCCAACCAGCCCACAAGCCTGATGTTTGTAGTTGTCAAACTGGTCTTAAAACATCTCATTTTTTTTTTATTTTGTCCTCATGCAGTCCTGCTTCTTTGTTATTAATCAGATCGAGTCAGCCTTCTGCAGAAACTGTGACAGCAATGTCATCGCTCTGTTCTCTGTCAAATCCCTCCTCAAATCCCTGCAGCTGCTTTGGTAAGCTTACACTTCTCCTGTAGAGCCCCTTGATGTGTAAAATGTATGCCATGTTTTGATCAAAGGAGTTCTTGTACTTAATGCAAATTTCAGCACACTTCTGGCAGTCAGATGTGGATGTATAGATCTAATCCTCCTGATTGCCAGAGCGACACCGGGCCCGTGGGACAGCCGTCCAGCCAGCAAGGAAGTCAGGGGTGGCTGCCGAGGAATAGTTTGACTTCCTTATTTTAAGACTTACTTAAGCCTTATCTGTTTCTGATAAGATTAGCTAATATTACTTCTGGACACCTATGGTGGTCCAGTCTAGATGACCACCTTTGAGAAAAGTTGTCCTTTTTTTTTTCTTTTATTTACTTCTCAGGATTTGAGCAAATGGGAAAACAAAAACACTCTCCTTTCTGCAATCCTCGCTGTTGTTTAAACAACATTTTAGACATCTGAGAATAATTTTCTGTAGATTTATTTTCAAACAGAGGGAAATACATTAAGTCGAAAAACTTTTTTTTTGGATGTTGATGGTCTTTGCTGGCCAGCCTCATATTCAGTGAATGATTTTGAATTGTTGTGAGTATTGATTCTTTTAATACCTCCCTTATTTTCCACTCTGTTTATTCAGTTGTAGTATCCCCAGCTTTGTTACCAACCTGATTTTTAATTTTAGGTAGATGGACTTCTGAGAGTCGTGGCAATGTGACCAGTCATCGTGAGGTCTGTCCCAGAATCGTGACGACTTTGATGCCATTTTGGTTTGGATTTTAGGAATGGTGTACAGGCCTGGTGCTTGTTCCTTTCCTCTGAGTTTCAGGGTTCTCCCCATCCTCCCTAAAGCTGTGGCAATGGAAATTTTATTCTTTCTCTGCACTCCCACAGCAGACTGATGGCTAGGGGCTGCAGTTGCTCTGCTGGTCCAAAGGTGTCTTTGGCTTTGACAGCTGCATTGCAGTGGTGAAGGAGACACCTTCTAGCACTTAGTTCTGGGGTGGGGCAAGTCTCCTGATCCCATATTCAGAGACGATCCCCCTGCATTACATTTTCCTCTTGTTAAAAAACAATTACTTTAAGTTATAGTCGGGATATTGCTGACCTGCATGAATTTATTCTCCGATGGCTGCATCGGGAGTCCCTGCTGTCTGAATGAAGTCATTATTTGGGAACTGCTGAATAAATGACCTCATAAGTTTAAGTCAGCCTGAAGGAGCGTATCTAGGTAGAAGGCTTCTGTTGTTCCTCTAATTTTTTCATCCTGTACTGCTTTGAAAGCTGAAATAAAAATAGAATTAAAAAAAAAAAAAAAAAGACTGATTTTCTTGATTTCAGGTCCATGCTCTTCAGTTGCCTAATTACAAAATGATAATTTACTATCATTTAGGACACTGAAGAAGAAGGATACCACTCATGCACAAAGTCTTTGAATGGGGCCTCCGCAACAGATAAAATGTGGAGTTAATTATCATAGCAGGTATGTTTACAAGATGGTGATGCATCAGAAAATCAGAAAATACTTTCTTTGCAGGATTGTCCAACTCACGCATATTTTATTCTGTGTCCCTTCGGTGCTGACTGACGTTCACTGGAGTGTAGGTACTTGCAGTATATCGATGAAGAGAGATTTTCTACAGTGTCTTTTTTGCCACCAGACACTCTTAGTTCTACCTACGGGTTTTCTCAGCACAGACTCAACATCTCTGCCTATTTTCAGGATGTTCTGTGAAGTGCCTTAATATCTGACTACTGCAATGCTACACCTGAGTTTCTGCACTTGGTAGGAAAAGCATTGCATCAAAATAAGGAAGAGAGAAAACCTTTGGCTAGACTTAAAGCAGCGTGCTTTGCTTTGGGGGACTAAATTAGTTGATTATGGCACATACAGAGTGAGTTTGTGCTTTGTAGGTCCCTTCCAACCCAACTCATCTCAGTAACTCCTGAAGAATAGATCACGTTCTTTAACAGTTATGTTCTTCTATATCCTGAGGTTGTGTGCCATTTTGATTTGACATGGCAAGCACTGGAAAACACAAATATTTCTCTCAGGTTCCTTTATTCTGAAACCAATTGCTGTAGCAGAAAGACTGCACAAAGATTCATGCCCTTTGTGGCAATCTCACATTGTTGCAAATCACTCAAAGCTATAGAAAAGCAACTTGATGGCAGCTGAAACACCTATAACACATCTTTAAATAGAAATTTGATCTTGAAAATGTTTCTCTACACGAGAAAGAGTTGAATGGTTTTAATTTTTATTGAACCAGTTTAAAAGTGTGACTATCTAGCTTGGAAACAGAATATTGCTTCGAGTAAAGGCTGCTTCAGAAACAGCAAGAGACAAAAAACGACAGCAAATGTACTCAGTTATGGCTTTCTCTTTCTCCAAGAGCCAAACATGTCTTTCTTATGGACGCCTGCCTCTCTAGAAAGTTATCTGGCCGTTTTGGTATGCAGGGGAGAAAATGGCCTCATAAATCAGCTGTGGATTATTCCTTCTTATTTATTTAAAAATGTATTTTTTACACATCACTATGAACTTTGTAAGAGTATTACTTATGAGTTCACAAGTTAGAAGGACAAGCAATGTTAGGCTTTTTTTTTTTTTTTTTTTCTGCTATCAGCTTCCCATAGGATTTAATGTCATTTAGGGTTTTGATGCCCCCAATTCCAGTCTGTAAATTAGGCGTAGTAATTCCTTAGCTAGGAAAGACACTGGGTGTCACAGCTAGGAAGATGAAGCTGTCTGAACATTCAAGATCACATGTATAAGCTAGGCTTTCTTCTCTTTTTATGTATAGTTGTTTTCCCAACCCTCTTATCTGTAGCTTAGAAAAAAACTTCTACAGTTCCAGGGATGGAGTGGGGTTGTGTGTAACGGAGGAGCAAATGTTTCCTTACTGGTTTCTTTTGATGTTGCTAGATCAGCTCCTCTGTCGGCCTTTTTTATTTGTTGGTGTTAATTATGTACCAAGCAGGTGCCAAAGTGTAGGGATTTTTCAAGCTCCTGTTATTAGTTCCCCCAATGCTGTCTTTTGCTGTGATTTAAATCAGGGACGTGTCCGGAATGTAGGAAAAAAATAAAGGCAGTTAAGATGTTTGAGAGATTTCATGCTTAAAAAACAAATTGTCTTTAGAGGTACTTAGTGGTTCCCCTTTGCTGTAGGGAAGGGAGACCTGCAATTTGTCTGAAAACAGAAACTCACAGGTATTGAGGTCAGGAATGGAAATAAAATTCATTGCTTCTAGCCAGATGGCAATGAACATCTTAATATTTGCAGAAAATGTTATTTTCCTTAAGTTATGTGTTGAACGTCATATGTAAATCTTCTGAGAAGCATATGGTATTTTGGGAATATTTCTGCTTTTGGTCATTATTATGATTTAGTAAGAAAAAAAAAAATAGATCTCATTGAGCACATCAAGGTATTACAGCGACCAGCTCAGAAGCTCTGAAGCAGCTGCAGAACCACCAGTTGAAATATCTGGGTAGCCAAACAAAGAAACTTTAGGTTGTTTGCAGCATTTCTTCCAGATAATGGAAGCTTTGCATGGCTCTGAGCCTTTTTCATTTCCCTCCTCTCCATCCTCGTGGGGAGCAAACAGGCCCGTTTCTTTGCAGGATGCAACACTTCCAAAACGCCTTCCCAAAAGATGCAGCAGAACTGATCTGAGCGAGGCATCTATAAAGTCAAATCAAGAAAATCAAGTCAAAGAAGGGGACAATGTGCATCATCTTACCTTGAATGATATGTCTGCAGTCACCTGAGTCACGCTCTGACCTTACTGATGAAATCTTTATGGACCTTCTTGAGTGCTTAGAGCATCAGCTAACTACAGAAGATAAAAGTAAGGGAAATTAATACCTATATTTTAGGATCCTCTCCCAAATCCATAAGCAGAGTCATCCGAAGGGGTGAAACCCCAGAAGGTCCAAAGGCAGTACGTGTGCTGTCACATCTGCTCTGCCTGCCCTGCGTTGATCTGCCACAGCGATGCTCTGGCTGCTGCAGTTGCGGGGTGAAGGTGCGCAGTGCTCGGCATCTCCCAGTTGGGAGGCTACCCCAAGATCAGCAGAAAATCTCCAGTTGACTGCAGCAGCCTTCAGACCAACCTCGAAGCTCTGCAAAATGCGTGTGTGTACTGTAGAGAATTAATACAATCCAGAAATTATAAATAGAAAAGGAGAAATAACTTACCAAAAGTCCCTTCAGGGTTCCCAGCTTCCAGTTCCATTTTCAGTTAGCCAAGCCTCGCACAGTTTTACTTAGCAATGTTATTTATATAGCTGGGACCAACCTTATAGATTCTTTACATTATTTCCAAAGTCATTTTATTATTATGATTTTTTTTCTGAAGACTGTTGGCAGCTTTTTTTATCATAGCCCCGTAAAACATGCTCGTGTCTTTTAAGTACTGCTGGACTTTGGTATAAATTAGTTCTCTTCTTTTACAAAACTTTATATTTTAATAAAATCAGTTATTAATTGTACAATAGTTGATATTGTTGTTGATATAAAATATTTTGTTAATATCAAATATTTTTGACATTAACATAAATTCATCGATTTTTCATGATTGTTGTTGATATCAAATATTTTTATCTTCAAGTCTTACCACTGGAATTCTCGTTGTGAATTGTAAAGTTTTAAAACATTTCTTTAACCTTTCCGTAATATCTTCTATTACAAAAAAAGGTAACTTCCATTGTTTTGTACCTGGAATTACTATCTTAGGAGGCTTTCTTTGATATGAGCCACTTAACCACTGAACTGTCTGAAACCAGTGGCACTGTGCCTGTGGAAAAGACACAAATACTAAATTTATATAAAATATACGAAAGTTGTCAATAGAATGTAAGGAATTTAAATTTTATTTCCGATTTCCTTGCAGATGAAAGAATATCTTTTCTCTAGAGCTGGTGAAGAGTTGGAGTCTTTTCCATTTATTTCTAGCAGAAGTTATAAGAAAGTTTGCAGCCCTGTTTTTTGTGGGGAAGGATGCAGTCCCTGCATCCCTCCAATCTCTGCCTGAGCAATCCTCCACAGGAAACACAAATTAAAAGAACAAATTCATTAGCAATGGCAGTGTTATTTTAAGCTACTGTGCCAAACAATGTTCCCTCAGTAAAAATAATACAAATACTAGACTATTTTCGACAATAAATGAGGACTGTTTCACAGTCCATTTGGTTTCTGTTGTCTTTCTTACGCTGCAGCTGTAGTGTCAAATACTAGAATTGCAGGAAAGTCACCTGTGGACTATTCGATGCCCTGAAAACAAGACTTGGTCATGTTTATTTTTAGGTACGTAGACCAAGACTCCTTCATTATTTTGCCCTTTCATTCTAAATTAAAGTATTTATCTCTTGAATTTCAAGAGACATGCTTGATACATTCATTCCTGAGCTAAAATAAGCTGAAGTGAGCCCACAGAGGAAGAGATTGCTATAGGAGAGAGGCTTTTACTACTGCTAAACCGGCCAAATATTTGCAGTGATTCATCCTTTTTCCTCTCTTGTTCAGCAGTAAGTATTTTGGAAGAGCAGAATAAGGAAGGAGCTAATGATACTCCTGGTCCAAAAAGAAATCAAGCCCTTTTTTGGTCATTAATTTGACCTGAATCAAATCCTTCGTTCCTATAATGTGGCCGCAGAAGTGAGAACCGGCCCTGTCCATCCCAACTGGGGAGCAAGCCCTTTATCTTATGGTTTTATTCTAAAAGCATATTTTATGTGGTTTTATTATTTTATTTTATCTTATTTTTATTTATTTATTACATCAGTGCTATTATTTAATATTTACTATTATTCCTGTAAAGGGAAATACTCAGACCTGGGGACCTGTGCTGAGGAAAGGATGGCACCGCATCGATTAGGACCATCCCACAGAGGAGGTCGGTTCTGAAAGGAAGCTCGTGAGTCAGCCCCATCCACCTTGTGGTGTGAGCCTCATCCTGAATTGGCCGAATTCAACCACAAAACAGTTAACTTCCCAGTCCTAGGGTGTACAGTAAGCTAGCCACGAGTCAGAAGCCTCCTTTCAGCCTTCAGCCTCCACCCTCCGTTTATCCATGGAGTTGTTTGTGTTTGCTTTTTTCCCAAGGTAGTTTCTTGGCAACCAGTTCCTCTCTTTCCCTTTAAGGTGCCTCCACCCTCCTAAATGACTCGGCTCCCCATTCACTTTTGGGTCCTTTCCCTTGAGCATCCGCAGTGCATAAACATTAGTTCAGTCCCAGCTGTCCTTGGGATTCGGTCAGATGCTTCCCTCTGAAATAAAAACTGTGTTTAGGTTTGTTCGCTCCAAAAACCACTCCCTGGGGACTTTACAAACAGTTCTATGGGTTTATCTCCCTTTCCCCTATAAAGTCCTCCAACACCCTCCTACAAAGCTGTGCACCCTCAAAAAGAAATAAATAAAGGAAGGGATTTTACAAACCATGCACATCGCTGCTTTGCGCTTCCTTGCATAGCAGCCAGGGATCATTCACCGTGGCAGACAAATTGAGCATCCTCTGACTTCTCAGGCTTGCTGTTTCCCTGATGATAGACAGAATCCTTTGTGCTTTGCTTTTAAGATGCTGAATCTTCAATGGCAATACTCAAATTATGATCGTCCTCTGCTTTTCACTCCAGCCCCATGCTGCTGTAACCAGTAAAGCTGTTTTGGGGCTGCATTGGGAACTGGGCTGTGGAGTTCACCTGGCTCAAAAAAAAAACAAACAAACCATCAGAGTTTTCTTAAATATAGTTAAAAGTTTCTAGATAAAAACTCAAAACCATGCATATTAATTGAAGAAGGCAGGAAAACAAACAAACAAAACTTTATTAATTTACCTCGTAATCAGAGTGAAATGGAAATACCTGTTTCTAATAAAATAAAGGAACATTCTCATTCCTGACCCATCGCTCTGTGTCTAAATGAAAACGTTCAGCCCTAAGTGTCCAGAATGTGCCAAGGACAGTTGAGAACGTGAGAGTCCTTTCCAGAAAGGCTGCTTTACCCACCTGTGTGTTTCAATAACACCTGCACTTCTGTGGTGTTTCATCTGAAGAGCTCAAAGCACGTTATAGACTGAGCTAAGCGGATAGCTAAGGTAAGAAGTATTCTGTCTACCATTGAGTCAGGTGGCACCTCAACAGGGAAAACATCAGGATTAAGGTCAGAAAATGTGTCCTGGCAAAGCTGGAAGAGAAGCAGGAGAGGTACATTTAATAGGATCGATAGCAGCCAGCTGCCTTGCTGCAGCTGCGCTCGGGGAACGTTGATCTTATTCTTGTTGATGCAAGTGAACTTCTGGAGAGAAGGAATAGCACATAAAACCAAACCATTTATCAGCTGTTAAGAGAAACGAGCTGTAAAACGTCAGGCTGTCACAACTGTAATGCAGGCAGCAATTAGCTTTAAAGGGGCGATGTTCCTCCTCTCCATCTTTCATGTATGTTCCTATAAAGCTCTGGTCCTATGTAAAGCTCTGCTAGGCTCCTACCTTGGGAAGTGCATATTCAGATCACAGAGTACTTCAGTCTGGAAAGCTTCCCACCACCTTTTTAAAAATGAAAATGCAAAGATCTTTCCATTTTGACATGCTAGACACATTTCTGGAAGCAGAAACACCTCATGCCCCTAGAGACCTGAAAAGAGGAATGCGTAGCTTCAATACCTGAAGTGAAACTACTCTGCCTCAGAGGCAACGTGAAAACTCTGGCTAGAAGTTAAAAACCTATGAGTTGAAAAACTTTTCAAAAAGGCAAATCCAAAAGCCTAAGCTGTGGAGAGAGAAGTATAAACCCATACTCCTTCCCACCATCCATCTATTCACACTGGGAGTTGCACAGTAGCACTAAGTGTGAGGTAAAACCATCAGTAGGGTGCCTCAGACACTGCTGGTTCCGCCAGGACTCTTTTAGCTGCCTTCTGGTGGCACTCGAAGAGCTACCAAAACAAAATTATTGAATTACAGAATCAACTAGGTCAAAAAAGATCTTCAAGACCAACCATCAACCTGACCAACCAAGTCCCATCACTAAACTTTGGTGCCATGTCCACACATCTCTTAAATACCTCCAGGGCTCCACCACTTCCCTGTTCCAGCACTTGACCACTCTCCGTGAAGAAATTATTTCTAATATCCAATCTAAACCTTCCTGGTTGCAACTTGAGACAGTTTCCTCGCATCCTATCACTTCTCAGCTGTCGTAAATTCTGTCCCAGATTGGTAGATGGGTGTAATTTTTAGGTAGTCCCGTGTGGAGTCAGGAGTTGGACTTTGTGGGTCCTTTCCAACTTGGGATATTCTATGATTTTATGATCCTATGACTCTATGGTTCTATGATAAATAGCCAAATCACTGCAGGAATGGGTAAGCATCATTTCCTCTCTCTGTTGCCATCCCTAAAAGAGATACCACATCGTTCTCTCACTGCAGGTGATGGACGAGTCTTCGTGGCAGAGTCAATGAAACACATCACACCTTGAGGTCACACATGGGAAGGTATCAAAATGACTAGCTCATCACGTCTGGTGGTATACAGGATGAAAATATGTTTCCCCATGGCTGAACCTTGATTTTCTGTGATCTTGAAGTGCCTTTTCCTTCATCCTTTTTCCAGAAGACCACAACCAGCTTTGTCACCTCTGCAGGGGTCCATGCTAAAAGGTCACTGCTAGATCAAAATGAATAAGCATTTTTGAGCATATTTTACCCTCAGTTGCCAGCCGTACCGTATTAAAGCTGTAATAAAAAGCACGCACAGTTCACCTGCATGCTTTGCGTTTATCATTTATCTCAGCCTACTGAAACCCAGCACCATTCCTCTCCCATTCAGTCACCCTGCTCTTGCTGGTTTTATACTCATCGAAGCCGCAAGAGTGCCAAAGCTGCAAGGAAATATTTAAACGCTAATTAACTTCTTAATTCTGTGTGTGGGCAGGCCCCTTCTTTCCCCCGGAGCACAACTGATTTTCGAGATATTTATTTGGGATTTCAGGGTGTTTGCATATTGTGTGCGCTCCCCGTGCATGTGTTGGTATGTGTGTGGGATGCCGCTGGCTCTATCTGCCTGCAGCTGAGCCTGCCTGACATTCCCCTTAGAGCAGGCAAGTTTTCCACTATGAAACTGAAAAAACCAACCCTCTCTCCTATTTTCTTTCAGTCCCTGGGTAAAAGCAAGTGCACGGCGGCTGCATCGAGCACCAGCAGTAGAGGTGTGCCCATCCTCCGAGCTGCAGCGAGCTGGTGGCAGTCACTCAGCAGCACCAACCCAGGTTCAGCCCGTGCAAACCCTGTGCAAGTTTTTTTTCAATTTTTCCAATGAACTGAGATCTGTGAGGTGTTATTGCTGAAGCTAATCTGATTTGCTCTGGGAGGCGGCTAAGCATGTGGCTAGAATTTGTATTAGCAGTTATTAAAATTGTTTGTGTCCATACTCCCTTCCCCATTCAGCTTCCCCTCCACAACTTCCTTCTGCTGTGGCATGGAAGAAAAGGCTGGAGAGCAATATTAAGCCCCTAAACTGAAAATATGTCTGAAATATTTAGACATAGGCTGTGTGTTTCTATGCCTGTTTCCTCCAAAGAAAGTTCATGCCGCAAACTTCAGCCCTCCAAGCATTAAAAATACTGGCATTAAGAAGAGATTCAAATATGTTTTATTTTAAAAACCCTGCAGAACTGGCTGCGGCTCAATGACACGGGTCAGAACGTGGCTTTTTCTGCCCTAAAGGAAGGAGCAGGGTTGTGAGGAGCCTGGTGCACGCCCACTGGCAGCGGTTCCTCTGGGCACTGAAGAGCAGAGGCAGCAGCACTTGAAGGACTTGTTGCTTCACGCCTGCCTGGCAGGAGGCTGCAGGCACCTAAGAATAGGTTGAATCAGCCCAGCTGGAGTTGTCTTCTTCATATATTCCTCTCTGAGCAAGAGCAAGGTGCTGTATGGTCCCTCCAACCTCAAACATGCCTCCTGTGGGGCTCCTACAAAGACTCACCTAGGTGCCACAAAGGACCATCCTTTGTAGATCCACATGGAGCCTGGCTTGTAAAACAGTTTTCCCTTTGATTTGCTTCATTTTGTGTGATTTATAACAATGCTTCAAGAAGAGCTCTGTGTCTAACAGGTTTCCAGTGACAGCATGGGTAAAGCTGAGCGTTGACCCTAAATGTTTTTTTTTCCCTTGTTGTGTTACACTTAATAGTGCGTAGTTATACTCCCCGTGCGTTGGGAGAGCAGGAAATTACACAGTAAATGTTAGCAGAGGCTGAAGAATAGGCTTTGATTATCACTTGATAAACCCCTGTAAATCCCATTAACGCTGAGAGCAGTTATGTGGATATACCAGGGGAAAAAGAGACCATTTGCTCTCGAGTGCGTGTAACTAAATAAAAATTTAAGAGCATATAGTGCATAATTATATTAGACTGTAGGTTAATGCTCTTGAATGAAAAATGCCAGATGAGATGAAATTGCTCTACAGAACAAGAGAAACTCTGGCTGCCCCTGTGTACAGAGCCCGGGAGCTCTCAGTGAATGGCCCCAGTATTCCCCGTGCTGGCTCTTTATGGGGTCGGGGGCTGATGGAAAAGGCCACATTGCCGGCTGTGACCTCTGTCAGGACCTGCAGGGCAGAAAACAATGTAGGGAAGATGAGAAGACAAGCCTTGGCACCTAAAAGCTGGCTTCGCATCCTCTGCTGAACTTCTTTCTGGCAGCATTTTACTTGCCAAAGTGACCAGCAGGCAATGGCTTAATCAGTGCCCCTCTCACTATAGGGCAGCCTGCTGCAAGCATCACAGAAGCTCAGGTTGGAGAGCCTGGTGCCAACATCCTCTAAATTCCCACTGATACTCACCTCCAGAGCGGTGTCAGAACCGTGTGCCCAGCAGGAAGGCCGTCACCTTCCCCCTGAGCAAGAAGGCACCAACCACTGGTACCGCTGGCCCCTGACACAAAGATGACACAACCCCAAGGAAAAAGGCCACGAAAGAGATTTGTTGTTATTTGTTTCTTCCTGAATTTAAGGAAAACAGGCTGCCAGATTCTCTGCAAATAAAGAGCATGGGACCAAGGAACACCCATCTCTACTACAGGTTTCACAGCCCTGTAGAAAAAACTCTTAGGGGATTATAATTGGGTATATAAATTAATACAAGTTCCCGACAATCGTTGCATTTTATGACAAGATGGAACTGCTAGAAGAAAGTCCATGGGCAGGTGCACAGCCCAACTTCTTAGCGCAGACTGTCTCTTATTGCCATTTGCTTATAATCCTTCACAGTTTCAGAAAGCCCCAGTAACACACAAACCCAACCTTTAAAGTTTTTCCACGTGATTTATGCTCCTGTAGCCGCTGCTGGTTCACATTTCGCATCCATTTCTTGGAGGGAAAGCAGAGCTGATCTGTTTTTCATGATAAAAGAGCAGCCACCGAATTAATAGCAGGTCACTCCAACATATATTACAGCACGGTCTGGCATTTATGTGGAGAATCTCCCGTCATCTTCACCGCCACCCCCAAATGCCATAGCAACCACATTGCAAAGGGGCTGAAATGTATGCACAGCTTAACGGGCTGCTAAATGAATGCACTACTTGTTTTACCATTGTGATGATGAATTCATTTCAGCTGCACTCCCTGATTAGCAGAAAGCCCCGCTCCCACTGAAGGGAAAATAAACAAACAGCTCGGATTTTTGCCTTTTTTTTTTTTTTTTTTTTTTTTTTTTTGTAATTGAGGAGTTTTGCAGAATTCAGCTGTGTGGGCAATTAACTGAAAGGACCTCAAATTATATGTTGCGCTTGCACATTAGCTTTTAGAAATGCCATAAGAAAGTAATCCTTGCAGCAAACACAGGGTTCAACCAGCAGAAGCAACACTTTGTTGAAAACTTAATACAGAACAATGCTTGTTTATTCAGCAGTGTTTGAATATTAAAGTAGCCCATGCAATTCTTCTTAAGTGTAACAAGTTTCACCGATGTTTTGTGAAGCTCAAGCAAGTCAATAATTTGCTGCAGTTAAAAATATGCAGCTAGCATTGTGATTGCTTGCAAAATAGTGGATTTTTATTTTTTTTACATTTTCTTATAATGTTTTAAAGACACTTAAAATGTGTGCTGAAGCATCCAGCTTGTTCTTCATGTACTTTTCCCACAGCTTGCTCCCCCGTGAAAAGCTACCTCCAAAGACGTGGGCTTTTCTCAGATACTGCCATGCTCCCACGTTGCTACACCCACTTCCAGCTTTCCACACCCTTGTGTATCACATCTAGGTATTAATTATTCCATACTCCTCATGGGGATTGCTCGTCAAATATTTCACTCGAAACACTGGCTTACTGTTGTCCACAGACAGCTCTGAATCCAAGAACGCATTGTTCCTGTTACGTATTCACCGGTTATTTTTCCCCTCTTTGTGCTTCCAAGCATCTCCCAGTAGAGCTGAAGGAAAGGGAAAAAAAAAAAGAAAAAAAAGGAAAAAAAAAAAAAAAAAAGAAAAGGGAGGGATTGCACTAAGGCAGAATCTGCAGCCAGATGGATTCAGCCTGATTTTAGCCACCCCTTTCTGACCTTCCTTACACCGTCACGTTTGGCTACTGGCCTTTGAAGGGATGGGATAAGAGGTCTCCCAGAGGAGTAGGTAGGACCATGGAAATCAGAACTGCTGAGATATGGGTGCAGTAAATGCCCATCATTTTTTATGGGCATTTTTTATTTTTTGTCTTTCTGATGTACTACATTACAAAGTACTGCTGCTCTCCAACCCTTCCATTTTTCTCTTGCTCAAACTGGTCAATGAATAATCCTTCCTTCATTTTGGGGGGGAAAAGGCACAGCAGTTTTCTTGCCTGAGCCTGCTCCCCTCGTCTCTTGGTTTTTAGCTCCTTCTCCCTCCAGAGATTAGACGGGAGCTTTGAAAGTGCTTGTTCTGAGACAGGCTGGGCCACCCGATTCCAATCTCTCAAACAATGCAACATTTCTTTGGCACTGGGATCAGAACGAAGACGAAAACCACAGAATGAAAACAGAGCTGGAGGATCCTGGACCCAAATTCTTTGGCCACGTTCGTGCTCCAAAGCCAGGGAGTTCTGCAGTGCGCAACGGGCTCCGGGTCCCCGGCAGGGACCTGCCAGAGCATGCTGCAACTCTTGCTTTGTCCAGGCACTGGAATTTCTCTTTCAGACAAAGGTCGATGTGTTCCTCACCTGTGGAGGCAAGGCTTGCACCTGGCACGGGCATTGGGAAAGCCCCAGGGCCGGTGGCGTGGGACATTCCTGTTTGCTAGACCCTGGATGACTTCTGGTATTGGATTTCTCCCTAAAGGCACTTGGATGAGTGTCTAGCCACCCCTTAGCTTTCTTTTGACTAGCTAAACAGACTAAGCTGCTTAAATGTCTCCCTGGAAGCCATCCTTCTCAGTCCCCTGTACATTCTTGCCAACCTCCCGCTTGTTTTGTGGATGCAAGAGCAAGGCACGATGTGTTGGCAGCGGTCTGGAGAGGGGAGGATACTCAGACAACATAATCCTCCTCTTCCCCTTGGATTTCCTCTGCCCGTATGTACACAGATCGGGTCAGTTCATGGTCAGTTGGTTGCTCACCGTGACTTGTGAGCCTTTTTCGGTCAAGGCTTTCCACTGCTTCAACCCCCACCAGGCAAACACCGTCTTCTTTCTCTGATCTTGTGACTCCGTTTGGCTGTACTTGCTTACCTCCAGACTACCAATTACTCATTTGTTTCCCTGACCTCTGTTCCAGCTCTTTACCATTTTCCCAACCTTCGGCTCATCTGAAAAATTTGTTGGTAATTATTTAATTTTTTTTTTCTTCTTCTTTCCAAGTTGCTGATAAACTACGTTAGTGTAGAGCCAAGAACCAGTCCCTATGGGATCTCCCCAAACACACACCCACTCAAAGAAAATTTCTCTGTTTATAATTATATTTGAGGCCCGAAGTTAGCCAACTCTTAATCCATTTAATGTGTTTCCCGGTGGTTTTGTATTGTTTTAGTTACTTCATCAACCGGCTGCGCTGTAGCAAGGAACATTTCTTACAGAAGCCTAACACCAATTCCCTCAACAGCCAAACGTGTAATCTAATGCAAACTTTTCCTGATCTGCATTAAAAAATGGTGTAAAAAAAAAAAAGGTAATGGGATATATCTGCCCCATAGTCACAGCACAAACTGCACAGCCTGGCGTAGAGAGACCCAAAATAATGTTAAGTTTCCTAGTTTGGGTATCGGTAGCAGGGTAGGCATGGCACTGTGGTGCTATATGAATTCGTATTATATAAATAAATAATGCAAATATATATAAATTGAAATTATCCTTGTCCCCTGCAGCCTGGAGGACAGGCATGATCTCAGCAAGGTGAAAACCCCACTGCAGGCAGTGCTGCTGCTTCCGTCCTTCTGCAGACACCGGTTATATGATCCGCCGAGCCACGTCCTAGAGGAGAGTCTGTGTTCCCAGGACAAATGCCACCCCGTTGCAACCAGAGCCTCTCGTGTTTATAGTTCCACAGATGCTTTGTAAGCTGAAGGTGTTTAAAAGAAATTTCTGGCGTGCTGGACGTAACCTCAGCCTTCCAGTCGGCTGTCAACAACACACAGCACCTCTCTGGTTTCTAACGCACTTGGAGGGCAAAAAGGGGAGAATGAAATGTCGAGGGTTATCCTTTTCTCCTTGAGTGTTTGGTGTGATTTTTATCATTTTTTTTTTTTAATTAATTAATTTATTTATTATTTTTTTTCCCCAGCAATAGCAACGTCTTGCCATGCACCTACCATATTTGCCCTGTGAGAGATGAATAGCATGGGGTTTGGCTCACGGTGCGTGGCTTTATCTACCTTCATGTGGTAAGGTCACTACAGTGTAGTCATTGCCTTGGATGCAAAGAGGACAATTCAAGGAGCTCTCCTTCTCAAAGAAACCTTCTGAGCTCCAAGGAAGGACCTGAGGACTATGCTAAACTTTTGTGTGAATAGAAATTAAAATGTTTGCAATAGCCTCAGATCTCTTGACTTTCCCAAAAGGCAGACAACCTACAAATGATGTGTACACGCTAAATCAAACAATTGTAATTTGGATGTAGATTTGGGAATGAACGGGATGTTAATGAGATAACGTCTAGGCATGATACAGCCTAACTTCTTGGCATAAGGATGCATAATAAAATCTTCTATGCTGTATAAGGTTGAACTGCAATGACACCAGTATTTCATACCTATTTATTTCTATGCATTTATTATAATTAGATTATTGATAATTGCAATGTGTCTCGGTGTACATAAATTCCAATTTAATGCTTATAAATAAATATAAAGCTTAAAGGACAATGGGAAAACAGGAAACACTGGGGCACAGGGAGGTTAACTCATCAAGGGCAATGCTGTTCCACTGGAAACTTTATCTACTGTCTAAAAAAACGCTTTCGGTTCAGTTCGATTGCCAAAGCGGGGATTATTCAGCAGCAACAGCCAGAACAAAAACCATTAAAAGAACAAAATAGGAAAGCGAGATCTCTGCAACCGGGGTTTAATTCATGTTAATATGCACGAGAATGCAATTAGGGGAGGCTCTGAATTGCAGGAATGCGTGCCTGATGACATGCAAATCTCATTTCAACTGGGGCAGCCACCCGACGCGAGGCGGTTAATAGATTATCCGAGTTCTTATCATGGAGCAAGCTACTCGGGGTGGAGTTCATTAATACAAATAAAAGAATAGGAACATCAGTTCTGAAAGGATGAGTGGGTGGGTCAGTCGTGAGATACAGGGCAAATCTTCTCCTGGTAATTTTAGCAGCAGCGCAGCGACCACCTGTAAGCTGCCTCTGCTGCTCCGAGAGTTCAGACCCGCAGCAAGCAGAAAGCACGAGGCAGAAATTCTGTCTCAGCTGCATTTTTTTTTCCATCCCTTGCTCTGCAGAAGGGATTAAAAAAAAAAAACAAAAAACTATTCCTGCTGCTGATCGTTAATCACTCTGAAAACAAACCTGGCCTTGCAGAACCGACTGCACAGTCAGAGGGCTGGGAAAGCTGGAGAGATGAAGAAAGCATTCAGGTGGTTTCTGGATACTCAAATGTCTCTAGTTTGGGGATTCCTATAGTTTGCTAATGTGCTTATTTTGCAGTTATATAAATTATGTCATTGAGCATCTTTTTTTTATTATTATTATTACTATTTTTTTTTTCTTTAAGAGAGAAGGTAGGCAGATAGCTCAGGTCCCTCCAGGCCCATCCTCAAGGCGTGCTCCTTGCCTCCATGCTCAGTCTCAGGTTCTTCCACCATCCGAGGCTTTCAGAAGCTGCAAAAATAAATCAGAGCAGATAAAATTCCCGGCAACACTCAGCCAGAAGTCCTGAATCACCTCTTTTGGGGATATTTTTAGTTGTCATTTTTATACAGACCTGCATAAGTCCTGAGATGTTTGCCCTCTTCTTCTGTGTTTCTCCTCATGTTCACACCAGTTTGGGGTGGTAGGATTGCTGGTTGTGAGGCAGGGGTGGCTGACATGAAGGAAATTGAGGTAAAACATGTAAAAAATTGTCCCTGCCCATGGCAGGGGGGTGGAACTAGGTGATCTTTAGGATCCCTTCCAACCCAAACCATTCTATGATTTTCTAACAAGGGTGAACCGTCACACGGACCCTGTTGAAACACATTGAAAATCAATAAAAAACAGGTGGCTTCAACTTTGGCACTGAGGAAATAACTTTATTGAAAAGAGAACACCAAAAAAAACCCCACCCGAGTCATTTTCAGAGAGGGGCAAGGCGATCCTATGGTCTTCTTTCAGTGTGGCCATGCCTTGGGGCTGGAAGCAAGCCCGGCCTCGTGCTTGGGACTGCCAGGCCTCTTGGTATCTGGAAGGTGAATTGCTCCCTGCAGTGGGCTGTGTGGGGGATTTTCTCAGCCGAAACTTTGAAGTTGGCTGCTTTGCCCACTCTGTGATGTGGCGCTGTATGTTTATAATTTGCAAAGCACCTCAGGGTGAGAGGCCTTCTGTAAACGCTGTTATTCATCAGGAAATAACCGGGCCCGTGCTTTGAACGCTAGCTGGCATCGCTCCCAAACCCCACCAGCACGTTCAGCTGTTTATTTTTCTTATTGCAGCAGCGCCCAAGGATGAAATGGGAGTGGGGGTCCCTGGTGCTCAACGCTGTGCAAATATAAATGTCATCTTCCCAATGACAAGAGAGGAAAAGGCTGTGGGAAGGGAAATGCTTTATACTCTGGGTCTGAGATTGTTTCGTTCCCAGCTCAGCAAGGATGGTTGGAGGGCAGAAGGTTTCCTGTGTTTTTCCTCAGATGTAGCCTAAAAGTGAGTCCCGACAATGGGAACGGCCCCATTCGAGCATCAAGGCTCTCCTCTTCAGTTATGGGGGCAAAGAGGCCTCCTGGGGGCAGTTCACCTGAGCCAGTAGACACCGAATTTAAGGTGAGAGGAAGGGCATCCTTCTTATACCTGCTTTTATCCACCAATTAAAAGGGAAATCATGAAAGTAGCCTAGACACCTGCAGCTGGAATGAATTTGGCTGTTGCAGGTTGGGATGACCGAAGTGGGTACCACCTGTGGACAAACCCCACTATATTGAGCAGTAGAAACAAAAAAAATGAGCTCCAGTGCCTCCACCTCGGGGCTGAGCAACACACTGATCTCTGAGATTATCCCTTTGCCCTTTGCTTTACAGCAGCTGAAGCAGGAGAAGAAGACACGAACCCTCCCAGCAGCATAGCTAAAGGAGTAGGGTGCCGGTGGGAGTGTGGGACAAGGAGAAATACCACAGTGAATTAGATCTTGTGTGCCTGACAAGAGACCAGTCAAAGCCCCAACAGACCTCCTTTTATTCCCACAGGAATGTACCATGTCTTATGGGATGCCAAGGACAGTATTCATGCTAAAAACAAACAAAAAAAGGTCTTCTGTGTGAAATTAATACCGAGTGCTAGCGCTTCGCGTCAGGATTCGGACTCCCATGGGCTTCAGGGCCGCAGAGCTCTCTGTGTTATTTCCAGGGCAATTAGTATCCTCGATAAAAGCGCACCTGCCTGCAAGCCGTGACGGTCCATTACGGGTTTAATGCAGACGATTAGCTCAAATCCATCTTCCGGAGCCTGCAGAACAGGGCTGGAGCTTGTGCACGAACAGAAGTGCCTGTGGCTTCCCCTGCTTCCTGCCTATATTGACTCAGAAAGGCTCCAGCAGAGCCTCTCCTCTTTTTTTGGCATTTCAACGTCCGATTTTGGCAGGGCTCCACCATATCAGCGGTGTTAAAAATACCAAATAAAACCGACATAATGGAAGAAAATCGTTCTGAACAGGACACAGCCCCCTCCCGATGAAAACATTGAGGCAGCGTGTTTAAAGATCTCACCTCAAGTCTCACCCTACCCATCCCTGCTGCCCGTTCATTTGGGTTTCACGTGTCCAAGGCTCTGCCGAGACGAGACCCATTTCTTTTGAGCCGGGCCCAGGTTCTTAGCAGCTGGCTGGGAAAAATGGAGATATTCTTCCTGTTTGCATCAAGGTTTACTTTGGGGAGTTAGGAACGAGCACCACGCTCCAAAACGTCCTGGAACCCTCCGTTCTAGAATAACACCGCGTTGTGATGGTTGGAGAGGGCTCCCTTTCCCTGCCACAGTCTGATTGTGCTGAGTTTCACAGCTTGATAGGGAAGAATTTATTTTCTTTAGGTCTGGGCTAAATATTTACAGTGAGATTTTAACTCTTCGTGTGCTGGCTGAGGGTCTTTTGGGGGTTTTGCTGTGCCAAGGAGGAACTCATCCCCGCAAGGGAGAGGGGTCCTGTTACGTGGTGCGGTACTGGTTTGAATCTGTCCCATTTTCTTCTTGCTCTTGGTATTAAGAGTGTTTTCAGAGGCTTTGAGGAAGTTTTTATTATTTCAGGAATGGCCTCCTCCTATTTCTGAAGGAATTACTGCTACACCTCCTCCCCAGTTACATGTGCCAGGACCAAAGAGCTGCCATCAGTTCGGTGTTTTGTGTCACTGTGCATGTCTTCCCAGCCCTAAACCCCATGGGTCTGCCAATACTCAGCTTTGTGAGCAAAAATCACTGCACTGGGTATGAGATTTGCCTCGTTACCCCATTATCTTTCCAGCACTACAACTTGTCACATCAGTAAAATGGGACTTCACCTTCTTTTCGCGTTATAGTAATTTATGCTTTGGACTTTGTGCTGATATTAAAAACACCCAATAACCAAATGTAAACACGTCCTCTGACTCAGCCACGGCGCTCTTTAAAAGACACAACCTATAAACATCCCTTCCTGCTCAGGCCCAAACAAAGCTTCAGGGCCTTCCTCCACGCAGGACGTGGTAGGGTTGGCTTTGAACATCTTCTGCCGATGCCATCAAGTCCCCTGCAACTCTCTACTTTTATCCAGCTTCTTCCATTAATTTTATTTATTACTCCCTAGATGACTGATTGACGATGCTTAGCAGATTTCCTCAATCAAGCTGCCTGGCATAGCAGGGCAGTGGTAATTTGTTTGCCTACAGACACCTCCCGCAGTATGACCAGCAGATTTTTTTTTACCCATTGAGGCTGATTTTGTGCAAGCAAATCATCTAATTTCTATTATCAGGGCTTGAAATTTGGTGGAAAGTTTCCTCCTTCGTTCTTTGCATTTCTGAGGAATGTGGGTAACGACAGGAATTGCAAATGCCTGTTGGTTAAAATAAATTAGGCATAGTTGCCAAAACTGGAGGCTGACTGGAGCATTAAAACTGCTGACAACAAGCTGTGTATGAACAGCCGTGTGTGCCCGAGAGAAAAGGATGGGTGGGACGGCATGGGAAGAAGCCTGTGACCCATCTCGTTGTTAAATATAAAGATATTAAAGCTTTAACAATCAAAGTTAGGGGGTTAGTGCGGGGCGAGTGTGTGGGAGTGCCAGGAAAGGGGATTACAGACCGTGGGCTCACATTAAGAGGTGAGCTTCTCCGGGAGCTTTTATCTGTAATATATGGAAAGAAATACCAGGTAATGGGAGATTTCAATCATCAAGATGTATGCTGGAAGTCTCATATAACCAGAAATAAATCTCTTTGAAGTTTCTCAAATGATGTGTGATCATTTTCTAGCACAGGAGATATTACGCCCAACGCCAGATAACAGTATTTCAGCTTTCCCCCTGACAGCTTGGGCTGTGCATTGGAAGATGACGGTGTCTTAGGAACATATGGCTGGGACCCCGTTTTCACAGAAGCAGAGGATGGCCCGACACAGTAATGAATACATTGGGTAGATCAAAAGGGGTAATTTCCCAGTCCTGAAGCAGAATAGGAAAGAATGAAAGTTGGGCTTTATATAAGAGGATTTTACCAGCTGACCAACACCTCGATTTCACAGGGACGCGAGCGGACAATTTTAATTAAAAACCCATCCTGCTAAAGAGGGGGAATGCCACACAGCATGAGACAAATGACTTAATAAGCTGATTGGGATAAATAAAACCTCCCTTCAAGGAGACAGATGCACAGTTAGACATGACTGCAGCCAAATGGCCAGGGAAGGATGGGAAGTGGTGGAGTAGTGACCTTTTCCCTTTGGTGGCAGAAATGCCATCCCATTTACGTGTTCACATTTAGGAAATGTTGAAAAAGGCTGAGCTGGTGTTGGTGGGAAGGAAAAGCAAGATATGATTTGGGGCTCAGCAAAAATGCTTCACTGGCAGATTTAGGAGCACCATCTGTTTAGTTTGCCCAAAAGAAGACCAAGGGATGACTTGGTGTCTGTGCAATGCACTTCAGGGAGGAAGCACCAGGTACCTTGGGAAGAAACATGTGATAGCAGCCAGTTTTGGGGGCTTAAAGCTGGGCTAATTTAATGAGAAATAATACTTCTGTTAAACACAGGCTGGTGATGGGCTCTCCAGGCTCTCCATTTCTTGATATCTTCAGATTGATGTGCAACACCGCTCTGCACAGGGTGGTGAATTAAAATGCAGGTTATTGAGCCTGTGTTGTGTGCTCTCCACAGCAATTCCTGCCTTTAAAAAGCTCTAAATCCATGAGAAGCAGGTAAGGAGATGTGATATTTTATTATGTAAGGTCTGTTTGATGCTCTGTGCAGAGTTCTGCTCTACCAAGCTCTATTCCTGCTCTACCAAGACAGCAAAAATTAGTTTAAAATAAGAAATGCTGTAAAATTGGAGAATACTGGGGCTGGAGGGTGTCTGACTTCAGCTTAGGCACTACCCCCTCCATGGGGGGCCCAGGTCCTTGTTTCAGCCCCGCTGAACAGCAACAGGGAGCTCACTACCTGCCCGCGTCCCCATTTCTTCCCATAAAACACGCCTTTCACAGAGCACATTGGTACCTCCCATGGAGAACGGCTTTTTTAAGAGCTTGCTGTTATGTTTATGTTATTATGCCAAAGCGGGAGAAAGTAGTTTCTTTCCCTTTGCACCAATAATTGAACTTACCCAAGAGTGACACGTTGATGGGTTCTGGAAAGGGAGCGGGAGCGATGTCTCAACTGGCCTGAAATTCAGTCGACAGCTTGTAGCATCTCTGGGAAGCCTCCTGAGTAGTTATTACCACGTCTTTTGCCTGCAAAATCATGACAGAAAGCAAAGAGAGAAACCTGAGGCGTTTTTGCAAGCGGTCAGGTGAATTTATTTCCCAGGAGTTCTCAGGAAATCAAAGTTTTCTTTCCTTTCCTCCCAAATTGCAGCACTTTTAATGATCTTATATATAACGTTGAATAATCTGTGCCATTTACTATTGTGCTTTCCCAGGGAAAGAAGTGATATAAAGACATTTAGGATATGCCCAGCATTTCAGAAGGACAAAATCGGGGGAAGGACCCCAAATGGCTGAAAACAACACGAAGAGCAGCATGGAAAATTGCTCCAAAAGCTCGGCTATGGCTGTGTGAGTCAGTTTGTTTGAACTGCCAAACACACAGAAACTCACTGCCTGACACCACTCATTGTGCTTCTGACATGGTAAGGACACGGGTGTTCGTTGTGGGGAGCGGGTGTTACCAGGAGTCAAAAGAAAAAGGGAAAGAAAGAGAAAAAAAAAAAAAACCTTCGGCTCCCCGTAGCTAATCAGGTATTCACCTTGAACGACCGCTAATGAAACCAGTACGGCATCAAAAGGAAAGCTGGCTCCAGCCGAGAAGGTTATTAAAAAATTTAACAGTACCAGACGGCCCCCGACCGGCTTAAGTGACTGCGTTTTACATGCAGCTTTGGAAAAAGAAAAGCGGCCTTGTGCTTGCCCCTCTCAGCTGCCACCTGTTTGGGGGCTCTCACAATTAAAACGAGGCATTGGGGATGTTGTCCTTGTAGGCTAAGATTATTATTTTATTTTTTTTATTTGAGGAAGAACTTAAAACTTTCCTGCTTGCAAGCCTAGTGGAAGAAAAATTAACAGGGTTTTGGTGAGGGGGTGGTAGAAATTCACTGGGAATGGGACACGTGCAGTTTGGTTTCCAGCTGTATGCAAGCTTAGGAGGAGGGGAAGGAGTCCCTAGCTGGAGTGAAGCTGTTCCTGTGCTTTTAGATGGCTTCTGCTGCCACAAAATGGTTATTTATATCACATAGTGCCCCAGGTGAGGAACCCAACCTGCCTCTTTGCCAGGGGAGAGATGGATGTGGGCACCTCCGTATCATTCCAGCCTGGTCATCATAAAAACAACCAACCAAACAACCAACCAAAAAAAAACCAAAAAAAACCACCACCAACAACAAAAAAACTCTTTTCAATGGCAAATGCACTGAGATTTCTCTGTGTATCAGCACGAGGGAGCCTCGGCTACTGTCATAACCTGGCTGTTTTCCACCAGACTTTGATAGCGTAAAAGCACACCTGGAGACAGGGGTAAAAGTTCTTTAAAGTCTTAAAATCTTTCTGCTCATAATTTGCCTTAGTTTTCCCACCATTTTAGGCTTGCGCTATCTGTAACGACTCCCTCTGGGTGCAAGCAAATCTTGGCAGCTGAAGGCATCCAGGGTTTTATCTCCAAATAATGGTGTAGTCCCCCACACCTGAAGTAATGCCTAATGTAGGGTTCCACCTCTGGCCAAAAACTCCTCTGTAGATCATTAAAATACGGATTTCAAAGAAAACTGATGCCAAAGGACTCCACAGGAATCTGCTCCAATGTGCATCTGGGCCACCAGACCTTACAAAATGAATTGAAGTGGCCAAATCACTCTCGACTCCCAAATGACCCCTCTTATGTTGCTGTTTTAAAGTTACAAATCGGTTGTAAAAGAATATGCAAAGTGCCAGGGAAGTGAAACAACTGTGTGTTTTATCTCAAGAAAGCCAACAAGTCAACCCCCACAAGTCAAACTCATTAAGAAGCTGCCTTTGGGGAAGACGTCCATCGCCATGTGTTCAAGACAATTTTTCCAGTAACGGTTCTTAGATCTGGAAACGTCCTTGATGAACCTTCAAGCAAGGCTGCACCATGGATAATCTGCTAATAGCGTTTGAGCATTAATGCCTGGTGTGAGTGTCGGGGGAGTTTTTCTTGCGAGGGCTGGAGATAAGCAAAAAAAAAGTGATAAGTAGGTGGGAGATCTAGCACAAAGACGGGGGCAAAGAGAAATGACTGTGCTTGTAATGCTCTTGCCCAAACCCCCACCACACAAGACTCAAGGGGCTGAAATGATAGTTCTGGGAGGTTGGAAATTCACATTTTTTGTGGTATTTGTGCTGTTTGTGGAGTATCTACTCCAGGCTTTTTGCTGCTGGTGATGGGAGAAACAAAAGGTACAGCTGGATCCTTCGGTTTTCAGGTTGTGTTTACTTCATGATGAAGGGAAATATCTTTTCATTTTATATTTGGAGCAAATTAGGTTATCAAGTCAGTGTGCACAGTGTCAACTGTGCAGTAAGTCCTGCAATGGAAATAAAAGAAATGATCCTCTCTAATTAATTCAAACCTACTTCAGGAGAAAGTTACAAGTTCATGGTTGCACCAGGGGAGGTTTAGATTAGATATCAGGAAGGATTTATTCATGGAAATGGTGGTCATGCTGCCCAGGGAAGTGGTGGCATCCTCATCCCTGGAGGTTTTAAGGGATGTGCGGACGTGACACTAAGGGACAGGGTTTAGGGGTGGACTTGGTGGGTCAAGTTGGTGGTTGGACTTGATGGTCTTGAAGGTCTTTTCCATCCTGGCTTTAGTTATTATTTGTTTTTGCCTTTTTTGTTTGTTTGTTACATGGATTTTCCTCAGTCCAGATATGATGTGGCCATGTTGATGCTGTTGTTAAGAATAGAGCAGGCCAGCAGGCTTCGAAGTATTTAATGTACTTACCTCTTGTATTTTAGCTTGTACACTCAATATCCAGCAAGTGGGTTATCCATGTTACAGGGGGACAAGGAGTTTAAAGAACAAAAAACATGTTATGATGTTCTACAGAGCACAAACATACAAAGCAAAACATGTATTTGTGTATTTCTGTATTTTCTGTACCTGTATTTCTGTAGGTGTTTTCCTAAATGGATGGAGTGAGCCTAGAATTTTTTGTTTGTTTGTTTTGTTTTCATTTTTGTTTGGTTTTTGTTTTTTTAAATATTTTTAATGAACAGAAAGGCTAAAACTGAGGCTTAAAAATGATGGTCTGGCGAAATTACACTTCGAAGCAGAGGAGTCAGAGCAACGGAGGAGCCCTTTAGCATGGAGGTGGCCTGGACCTCGGTGAGGACAGCTTCTCTGTGGCACAACAAAGCCCAAAGGACTACGAGGAGGAGCAGAAGAGATCTATTGCAGGAGACCTTGCATCTCCATCCACCTCCTGGGCTTGGTGAAAGCTCACCCCGGAAAGCAGGACTGGCACATCGCCTCCTCCTGACCTCACCGGAGGTTAAGGAAGGAGCCCTGACCTCGAGCATCCTTTCCCCTGCTGTGCGACCCGCCTTTGTGTGAGACCTTTATTGTTCGAGTCCTGGAGAAGAATAAATAGGCTGTCGCTGGGAGCAGATTGCAACGAGAATATTGCCACACAGAAACTGTCCTCGACGTCCTGTTTCCAATAAAACCACATTTTTTTGACCGCCTGGTTTCAATAAAAAGCCCAGAAAGAAAGAATCGAAGGGGGCACTGCTTTTCATGGAGTGCCAGCAAACTGCAAAGAGTCGCTCGCTTTGAAAGAGTCGCATGAATAGGGACAAAGCAGGGTGCTTGGGGCTGCACAGACACCCAGCTCCTCCATCAATTCTGGATTCAATTCTGCTTCTCGCTCCTCTCCTTGAAGATTTCCATCCTGGCCACTTGCCTTCATCTTCTGAAGCCCCTCCTGACCCTGGCTATCACGAGGACACGGCGAGAGGAGGCATTAGCTGCAGCTGGGTGGCTCAATGGGAGCATGGGGTCTCAGCAGGGTTTCTTTATGAAGACATCGACCCCAGCTCTTGGCAGCCACTGGGGCTGATGCCACAAGTCAGCGGTGTGGTGGGGCTGGGATTACACAGGCACAGCTCAGCCTCTTCCGCTTCAAATTTCTCCCAAGTTGGGCTCTTCCAGCAGCCTCTAAATAACCCTGAGACAAAACAGCACCAGGAAAAGCTTTGTAGAATTTATGACTGTAAAAATGCCAAGCATACAGACCTATATATAAATTATGTATTTCTAATCTCATATTTTATCCCTTTTTTATTTTTGCAGTGAGTACTGTTTTCTTTTATTATCACTATTATCTTTAAACTGCTGTGTTTGTACGAAATCAAAGCATTTCTGGGTCTTTCCCCCACCCTCCCGAAAACAGCGTGCCCCTCAAATGTTTCTGCTTCGTGCCCCAGGGTATCTCCTGCCAAATCCCCATCTATTCATGCCCCAGAGCACATCCAACCCCCAGGCACCCACAGCGTGCTCTTGGTGGGGTCAGGGAGCTTTGAACCCATAGTGTAGTTTTTTTTTTTTTTTTTTTTTTACATTTCAAGCCTTGCTTTTCTTTGGAGCTTTTTAGTCCAGCCTCTGCAAGCTCTTGACAACATGCTGACACCAGAAGCGTTGGCAGGGAGAGGTTTTGGCAATGCCGTGGAGCCAGGAGGCTCCTCTGGTGGGTGCAGGTCCCATGGGATGTGCTGGGATGAGCCAGGATGCTGTACCCCCACCCCACCTCCCGCAGTCTCTCCTGCAGGATGCTCTTCCTCGTTATAAATAGATGGGAAGGCTCTGGAGGAAATTGCCATTGAATCTCCCTCTTTCATCCTAGATCAGCTCTTTTTTTGTGTGTGTGCTGTTCCTCCACAGAGGCGTGGATGCGGAGCAACCATCAGAGCTGTCTTCTGCATCACAAACAAGGGCCAATAATTTTGTCATCTGTGGGATGAGCTGGGAGGATGCTGAGGGCGAGAACAAGAGGGGCTGTAAATGCTCTGGGTGTTTGCTCTGTTCTGGGGCCAGATGGGGTAACACAACCCCATGGTGCCAGTGGCTGTTGTCACTCTGAGTCCAAAAAGCATCCTACAGAAGGGCTTT
This sequence comes from Anas acuta, assembly GCF_963932015.1. NCBI lineage: Eukaryota > Metazoa > Chordata > Aves > Anseriformes > Anatidae > Anas > Anas acuta. The sequence continues at coordinate 154,301,223 of NC_088980.1, forward strand.
GCAGAAGAATGGACAGCAGAGGGAATGCACATCATGGGTAGTTGCAAAAACACATACCAAAGTGGGTTGTTTGGAGAAATCTGTCATCGTAGGTGCAGCTTTGTCTTTTAATTCTCTGGGCTCATGGTTTCCCAAGCCCATCCTGGGCCACTTTTTTTAGGTTTGTGAAACCTATCCCCTCTCTAAGGCTGTTGAGTGGCGGGAGGGAAATTCCTGCTGTGTGTCCCAGACCACTGATAAATAGTGACAATAATAATGATAAATAATCATGGTAATAGTGATAAATAGCAGAGAAGCAGGGCCACGGGTAGGTGGTAGCAGGCAGGGGAAGATAACTCTGTGCTTGGCCTTTCTTAGCCCAGGATGTAGAGCGATAGTGAGAGCCAAAAAGGCAACAACACGTGGTTTTTAACCTCTCTGGTTATGAAGATGGGCAGAGTGTGGGAGCTCAGGCAAAATATTCAGGATGGTGAATTGCTGGACTTGTTAAAGGAAATTACAAGCCTCAGGCTCTTAGAGGAACAGAAGAAGAAGATGCACGAGGGAGGTTGTGATTGGCTTGGCCTCATCCTAAAAATGATGCCTTTAGGGAACGGCGTGGGAAGGTGTCCTGCCATCCAGGAGAAATAAGACAGCTCTGCCTTGAAATGTCTGGGCAAGGCTTAAAAGCTGCTCGCTGGAGGAAAAAAAAAAAGAAAAAAGAAGCTGTGATATTGTGCCAACAGGCCACAGAGCTGTGCGTGTACCGATTAAATCGTCGCTCTGTGAGCGGCGCGGGGCCCTGCGCCTGCCAATTAGTGACTTTGGGGAGAGCATCTCGCCTTGTCTCCCCTCTCCTCTGCAATGCAGGCACTCGCTGGCCTTGGGTTGGGCTGGAGCACGTCCTTCCCTTCAAGAGAATGAGAAGGCATCGTGGCGATTTTGTATTTTTTAGCATCGTTTTATTCGTTCAAAGCGAGCGGCGCTTGTTTTAATTAAAGAATTGTGTTTCTCTTTTCTTACGCCTTGGCTCACTGCCTGGCACTGCATTTTTTTTTTTTTTTGGGCCTGGAGAATGAAATGTTTCATTCAAAGCAGAATCCTCCTTGTCCCCGTGTGTGGCCGCTGCTCGGAGAGGTGAGGGACGTGGGGAGGAGGCAGAGGTTTTGATGTGGGTGGAAGGGGAAGGAGGGAGAAATGGCTGAGGTTACAGAGCAGTGAAGGAAACACAAGTTTTGTAGCACTCCTTGCACTTAACTCTGCTGCTTTTCCAAAAGCCGTAGCAAATCCTATTTATGCAAATCCTCCCCTTGGCAGCTTTCTAATATTCATACAGCCTCCGGTGTGTGTAGAAGGGAAAAGTGGCAGGTATATAATCCTGGCCAAACGCTGAGCACCTTCAGAGCTGGCTGCAAAACTTTTGAGTAACGTTGTGGCACATTTAACCTGAATTTGCTGACCTCTGCCCAGCATCGGCTGTTCTTCAGAGCTCTGCCTGAGCTTATCAGCCCTCCTCAATATCAGGCTAAATTCCGAAGAAAGGAGGGAAATCAGCTGGCCATTCATCTGTTGTGTTACTTTTTTTTTTTTTTTTTCCTCCACACTTAGTTGAGCATTCCACTTCGAATAATCCTCAGCATTAGATTAAATCTCTATTGATCTCATTTTAATGAGCTCACCACTGTGACCAACAGCCCCTTGTCCTGCAGCAGATGGAGACGTGGCCATCTGAACGTGCAGTGGCAGGAGCTGTGTTTCACAGGACTGACACCTTCTCCCCCATACAGCCACCCCTATCACCCTGTTATTGCTGAATCTGTGGACCCAAAGCCAGCAGAGGCATCCTGTTCTTCACATCATGCTTTCCGAGTTTGCTGTCACGGTGAATTTCTCCATAAGCCACAACCGGTGACTCCCAGCTCAGGGATTTTGTTTCGGATTTTGCCCAGGTCCATCAGGATGAATCTGGTAGCCAAGGGCCGTACGCGAGCCCTTGTACACCACGGGGAAAGCAAACGTGTTGAGTGCTCGCAGCTCCTGGCTGCCTGGTTTAGGGGGTGCATTACAGATTCAGGTCTGGGGCAAATCAATTTTGTAAGCTACAGAATTGATTCCACCCTCGTGTTGCAGCTTCAGACACCTGCATTTAAATTTCCACTTGAGATTAAAATATAAAATGAAGGCAATCTCTCCTTCCTTATGAGGATTAATGGGGTTTTAAATCCTAATGACAAACAAATCCTAATGACCCAGCACTTCTGATGCCAAAGAATTTGCTGCACTGTAGCATTTTGTAGACTTGATGAACCAAGGGACCGTTAGGGTCAGTTAATACCACCATCCACCTAACTAAGGTCATGGGCATTTTCTCTGTGATTTTTGCATACAGCCTAACAGCTTGTATTTAAATTGAATAGTTTGACTCTTTTTGAAAGCCTACCTTGATGTAAAGGCAGCAGCACAGGGCTGTTCCTGGTGGGGAGCTATGTAGGAGACAATGTTTAATTGAAATCTGTTTCCCACACAGTATAGAGCTCTCATCAAAATATATCCTATACTAAACAATATCTTAAATTTGTATGCTCATTTTGGTGATATGTGGTTATTTCCAAATGGCATTTCTTAAAACCAATCAAAGAGACGCAGCCACCTGAGGCAGGGACGTTGGCTTACTTTCAGCACAAAGTTTGCAACGTGAATTTGCAGATGCTGCCCATTTTAAAGCTTAGGTTTTGCTCCCTGGCTTTTAACTTCTTTCTATCTACAAGAGACAACACGTCTTGTGTCAGCAGATTATGGTTAATAGTCATGATGTGTAATGACATTAATTAGCAATAACTATTGCTAATGCTTAATAACAGCAGCTAAGTGAAACCTTGGCTGCAATGATTTATTTCAGTTTAGTGAGCTGTGCATCTGGCAATATTGTGATGCTCTAATACATTCGGGGGGGTTGGCTCTGTGGGGAAGCAAAAGGCTGAGAAAGTCTGAGTGAGGGCACACGTGTGGACTCATTCCTCCTAATTGCTGCTCACAATCACCCCCTGGGAAATTTGGTTGCTTCAGTGGGATGGAAGACGGGAGCTCAGCATGCCACATGCCTTGTGGCTTCAGCACAGGTCCTCTGTTGACCACGAGCTCCAGAAGGGTGTGGGGAAGGCTGTAATTACTCATGTTGGAGTGAGACTTGGGATTCCCTCTGGCGAGGTGTTGCAGGATTTATAACAGATAGAAACCTTGCTGGGAGCGTAGGATTTTTTGTCCTGGTGCTTAACCTCTCTGCAACCACCTGGAGAAGAATTGCTCTTTGCTCCCATGGGATGTTGAAACCTTACTTCAGAAACAGTGAGCTAAAGCCATGTTTAGTAGACTACTAATGAAGTCTCTTTTTAGTTGTGCCTTAAAGATAAAAATGTAAGCTAAGTGTCGCATAGCTTTTGTATAGCTCCTGCACAAGGAAAAATCATTTTATTGTCTATTAAGTGTTTTGACATTGAATGGGAGACAAGCCAGGAGTGCAAAGCAATAACCTCCAACGTTGCAATGAAGGACCTGAATCAAATCCCTGCACTTTGATAAAACTCATCTCAAATTGGAAAGGAGAATTGCAATATGGGCACATAATTGTTGTTCATTACCCAGCTGAAAGGAATGCAAAAAGGCCCCTCTTTAGCATGGCCTTAGTGCTGGTTCCACCTTCTGGGAGAAATGAACTTGCATTTAGATTAAAGTACAATTATTCCTTTTTCCTCTCGAATCCTATTAATTACATGCAATTTACTCTAAAATGATCTGTTACTGTGCTAATCTTAGCAGTAACCATACTGCAGCAAAAACATTGCACAACACTCCAGGTCTGTAAATGTTTCCAGAGATGAAATTTCAAATTAAAAAGCAGCAACAAACGTATCCTGGACTACTTGTGCAATTTCCCTTTGTGGAACAAAGGTTTCTAAGAAAAACATTTTTCTTTCCTTATTTGTAGTCACTTCTCCTACCTCTGCAGTTGTTCTTGTGGGCTATGCTTTCTAATTTAAGTTGCAGGCAGCATGAGGCAGTACCCAGCTATTTGATTTGTCTTGAATGAGGCAGGCAGATGAATGATGTGGGCTGTGTAATAATAGTCAGCTTGTTCTGGGCAGGGACTTCCAGCCTGGTGCCTGGTTCATATGGAAATGTCCAACCACCCTGGAGAAAGCATTGAGAACAGTGGCAAGGTAAGAGGTTGGAAACCTTCCAGTTATGAGCGAGTGGTTCAAGTGCAGCTGCAGATAATTAGGATGAGAAGTTAGTTTCTGATTGTTGGGAGATACCATGGTGTCCTACAGGGTGCAGGTGAGACAATCAATATGTAAAGCAATGTGCTAAGGTAAAAACAGGAGAGAGCACCACTGCCAAACCTTGACTGGTATAGGCCAGAGGTGGTTCTTGCACCATAGGCTCTTTCTCCAAAGGTTTTGTTGAAGTCCATTGACAAGGTTGTGAGAAGGAACCCTGACCTGCTGTGTCCCACATGATAGTTTTTGGGGGGTGACTGGGATGGCAGCAATACAGTTACAGCCTCTAGCACTCAGAAAGGGCCCAGGCGAGCCTCTCCACTGACAACCAAGGAGCAAAGGCCTCAAAATGTCCTACACCGGGCCCAGTAATTTGCAAACCAGTTCAATCAACTGCTTTAGAACAAGACACTGAGTTGTCAGATGAACCCAGTGAGCAATTTATCTTCTCCTGAAGGAGACGCCTGTGTTCAGTAGGAATAGCACCTTGGAGTTGACGCAGATGGTTAGGCCTCTTCTCACCATGATGGCTACCCAGACCATTAGCTCAGATGTAGACTTCTTGGGTGACTTTTGGTCACCTTAACAAAGGTGAAAAGAGCAACTCTGGCTGCCACTGCAGAACGTGCAGTTCTCCTGTGTGTTCGGTGTCATGTCTGTCAGCCCTGTGTGTTGGCCTTGTGGTAACACGGAACATCCCATATGGCACTAGATAGCAAGTCTAAAGCAACTGAATCCCACCCTTGCATTTTCTAGACTCCGAAAGTGAGGTGAGATTAATCATATCCTACTGTCATTGCCTGATCTGAAAAGTCTCCTTCAAAATCCTTCTGAATGTCCCTAGCTTTATAGATAGCTTTAAGGTCCCTTCCAACCCAAAGCATTCTGATTCTGTTAAACAGAACCTTGACCAGAGAGGGCACAGAGGGGGACAAGCCAGATAAAGGTGTTTTTGGTGAATACTGGGCATTTCCCCATGGTGCTGAGGCCCAGAAGGCTTCAAAAGCCAGGCTGACAGAAGGCCTCTGTGGTATCATGCTGTATCTACAAATAGCCCCGCTCTCCCCAGGGGCTGCAAAAGGACTTCTTGCTGGGCTTTCAGTCCCATGGTGGGACCAGCTTTGCTGAAGGATTTGTGAGTCTTTGCTCTGACACAAAAATAAGTTGTTTAGGGCCTGGAACATGCCTATAACTATGGAGTGAGAGCTCGTGGAGCTGCACTTTCTGTGATCTGAGCCTGATGGTAAATGAGGACGTTACACTTTGCACAGGATTTCCAGGTAATGATGTAGCTGGTTGACTTGCAAAAAGCACTTGAAACCAAGATTCAGACTTATTATTTTTTTTAGACTGAACAAAGGTCAAAATGGTTTTAAGAAAAAAAAAAAAAAAGCATCATGTTTGGTCAGGATGTACTGGGCAGCCTGTGGAAACACGCACAACTGAGTGGGGAGCATGAAAAGAGGTTGGGATTGCTCAGACTGGCATTGTGGCTAGGAAGGGAAAGTACCCTTTCAAAGCAAAACCCAGCTGAAAACCCAGCTGAGTGACTCATCTGTCAGTGCGATATAAAGACAAAAGATAGCAGAAAGCCCTGTCTTTTCTAGACCTTGTCAAAAGAATTTGAGACACAGAGATATTTGTGGAAACATGCTCAAGACTTTTCTGTAGGTAGCCTGTGGTCAGCTGTTAGGAAACCCCTCAGCTCAATTCATGTGCACAGAGACAGAAAATGAGACTATTTAGAGATGAAAGCAAGGCAATGCACGATGCAATTAAATACCTTAATGATTAGTGAAGCTTTAGTATCAAAGAAAACTGTAGCCTTGACGCTAGCTACTTTAATACAGCAACTATTTTTGATCTGCATGTTGAAAAATGTCACTTGCTAGATTCTGACCCTAAAATCACTATGAGAAACTCATTTAATTTTAGATGTGCACAAGACTTGACTTGTGAGTACTGGGCCCTTTCACACTGCCTCGAATCGGTGATCTCCTGTCTCTGGGCTCTTTTGGAAATGCAGAAGTTTGTGGCTAGGACGAGGGTGAGCCAAGGTAGCTCAGCAGCTCCTTTTCCACTGCGCAAAGTGCTGAGTCCCCAGGTACTGTTTTTAAACCACCAGCCTGTGTTTCTTATTGCTGCTATATATGGAGTTTAGCTCCAGTTAAAGTGTAATACATGGAGCTTATTACCCTCATTTTTTCAGCGCTGCAGAACTGAATGCAATTACAAAGCCTCTCGGAGGTGATTTGACTATGCAGACGCTTTGCAGCCTGCTGATTTTTCAGCCACATTTAGCGCCTGTTGAAGAACAGAAATCCTTCTCGGCTGATATTGGAGCCATCTGGTGATGTCTTTTTCAGTCCAGTAAGCACTTCTGGGTTCAGTTTAGAGGATGTCAGTATATAACAGCTTATTTAAGAGCCTAAATGCATGAACACAGCCTGGGTGACTATCAAAACCTTGGGAATGCTGTAAGAACTGAGAAACACCAGTGTGAAGCAATGCATTATTTCTAATAATAACCCGAACAGAAAACAGGAGAAACCTGAATAGTTTCTCTTCAAGCATGGGTTAGGGGGTTGAAAGGAATTTCAGTGTCAATTCTGGAAATGGCAGTGAGCCTTGTTTTTTGTGGGGTGACTTCTCTGTAGAAACATAACCACATCAAGTCGCCTCCTGCTGCACCGCCTGGAGCAGAAATAACACCATTGATCCTGCAGGCTGGGGAGGAGAGGCAACATATAGAGGATATTTGGTGTATGTTATAGGTAGGATGAGGCAGTGCTGCTCTGCCAGCAGTGCCCTCCATCACCTTGTCAAGCCCTTGGCTTGGCACCACGTCTGATGGTGCAAGGCTGTGCGGGAGAGCACTGCACCCCTTTTTCCCTCAGATCCTTCCCTATCAAAGGCCCTTTCTCCACTGACCTCCATGGGGCGAATCAATATGAAAAACTCCGATGAAACCTTAAAACCTTGGCCACATTCTCCCTTGGTTCCTTCACAGCCAGATACTGGAGGCTCTCCCTCCTTCCTGCCCAGCAAAGCCTTGTGCCCGTCACTGAGCCCCATGCTTGTTGCAGTGAGGAGCTTTACTCTGTGCCCCTCCAGTTTTCTTTCATCAGGCCTCGTGCTGCCTAGCGTTAATTAATTAGCTGGCAGCTCCCCTGGGGCTGCAGCCTGCCCGTCAGTCTGGCCTGCAAGGCATTCACGTACTTTCAGGTGATGTTAAACCATAACTAATACCTTTAAAATTCACTGCTGGAGGATGAGGCTTTGGGATGGTCCTCAGACTTTTCAGATTTTGTGCTGTATTTTATGGCAGAAATTAATTCTCACGGTCAGTGAAGACTGCATGCTTCTTCCCCTTACAGCCTTTTGCTTTTGCTGTGACATCTAATGTTGTTCTTTTCATGGCAAGGTGGGATTAGGAGGCCGAGAAAGAGATTTTGATTATATTTTTAGTGGGGAGCTGCTGTTGGAAAGGGTGGCCAGGCTCAGCAGCCTGCACACTTCCATTAGATGATCTTGGAGGTCTTTTCCAACCGTAATGATGCTGTGATTCTGTGATCAGGTCCCTTGTGCTGATCCTGCTGCATACTGGTGCTGGGAGCTACACCAGCAAGAAAACTTCTCCAGGAACTGGAGGGCTCCATGCTGCTGCTTCAGCTCCTGGCCTGGCACAGAGTGGGTCAGGGACGGAGCAGTGTGGTGAAAGGGAAGCTGCAGGATGCACGCCGGGGTCAGGGACGGCGGCAGGGAGCCGGACTTCCTTCTTGGCAGTGGTTAAAGGTAGGCTGGCTCCTCTCTGCAGTAAAATCAGTCACCCACAGCCCTCCGGAGCAGTGCATCCTGTGACAGCTGCCCTTCGGTACCAGCGTGAGAAGTGGTGGATTGGGATTTGCTCAACAAATGCAATCTCTTTTCTTATTCAGGAGCAATCAGGTTATTACTTTTATCACATGTATTTCATATTTCTCACACCATTTTTTTCCCAGTAAGCCATGGCTTATCAATTATACATTAGCAGCACACAGTAGATGGCTTCTGCTGAAGTGTGCTGTCAGTTTTGACTGGACACATGAATCACACACTGGGTTTATCTCCTCTGGCTGGAGAAGTTCATCCAGAACCAGGTCTCCGTTGCGGATATTCACAGATGACCTCCAGGCTCATTTCCATAGCAGGCAGCTACTCCCCAGGCATTTCCTTCACATTCGTGTTTATACAAACATTCCTCCCTGTGAAGCGAGCAAAAGGCAGAAAGGAGCAAACATGAGCTGGAAGCAAACGGAGGCAAAGATCTCAGTTCAGGTACCCACCATCACGTACAAGGTTTGCAGGATGAGTCTGTGGAGCTCAGCATAATCTGGAATTTCCTACAGCAAACCCAGTTTAACTGGGGTGAAACACAGTTTGATGATTCACAACGATTCACAATGAATTTGATGAAACACAATTTGATGATACGGGGATGTAGGTAGGTTCAGGGTTTTCTGTCTGTCCCCTGCTCTGGCTGCTTGTTTTCAACTCTATATTTCTCCCCTAGATGTGCAGCTGTCCCCGCAGCCGGACAAAAGCTGGGGTTTTGAGACCAAACTTTGAGGTTTTCTATAGGAGAACATCACTAATTTCAGGGTAGATTTCCATAAGTGAGTGAACAAAGGCAGCTTGCACTGCAAAGAGAGGCTGCTCTGCATGCTGGAATTTATCTCCATAGATATCCGGAAGAAAAGAGCAGCCTGAGTGCAGGAGATCAGCACAGCAGCTATATTTCATACTCTCCTTTCTCCTTTGCTGTCAATACATCTGTGCATAAAATGCACGCTTTGTATGGGTCCGGCATAAACTGAGCAACACAGAAATAGAAAAGTCTAAAATGGGAAACCAAATCCATCTGATATTCTCTTAATTTATCAAGCTCATTCTCATAGCTACCTTGGATTTTACCTATTGAAAAATTCTTTTTGGACATTTTGGAGTAAGTCATCCTTTCCTGAGCATCGTCTTCTGGACCAAATGGGCAAGTCACCAATTTTTCTTAGTGCAATTAATAATGTGCAATTTACACTTTACAATCAAATCATAAATTGCACATTATAACAACTCTGGGGCCATCACTTGAGAATAATACCCAGAGGACTGATACCCATAAGGACTTTACATTGCTCCTTCTTCTCTGGAGACAGAGTGCAAACAAATTAGCAAAAAGGGATTTTGTATCGTGGTTTTCCATGAAGACGTCATAGTTTTTCTGACAATTTATATTTCAGATTGTGACAATTTTGTGGCAGGTATGCTGTGCCTATACTTGTAGTTTAGACTGTGGTCTGTGTTAATTTAACGCCTTTTCCATTTACTCAAAAGTTATAGGTGGATCTTGGTCTTCTGAATTTGTAAGGCTTGAGTTTTTGTTTAAGATTTTCCTCAATCTCTTGTTTTCCCTTTATGGTTACAACTTTCTGTAGTGGGAAGGGGTTGGAGCATGTTAAAGCGTTGTGTTCAAAACTTCCTAGAGGATATGGAAGCTCCTTGCTGAAGTTAATGGGAATGAGGTGTCCCAAGTCCTGGTGATTCAAATGGGATTTAGTCTACCTCTGCCCTTCCTAAGGGAATGGGGCAAGCAGGAGATTAAGGTGAATCTTGAGGTCTGCCAGCCTGCAGATCCCTTGCAGTGGGTCATTTTGGGATCCCTCTAAACTAACCAGAGCCTTCTAGATTTGGTAATCTCAGAGCATCCCAGGGCTGCTGGAGAGAGGCAGGAGCATGCATCGGTGCAGAGCTGGAGGCTCTTGCCCATGAACAACGCAGCTCACACTCAAAACACTGGGAATACGAAACGTAGACCCCTCAGCTGGTCTACTGGAGGCACGTAGGGTTGCACAACCCTACGTGTCATGCCGAGCATGTACGTGCTCGGCGTCGTGCTTGTGCTCACCTGGTTACTCACCCTGACGGCGGCACGCTCCACGCACAGCCTCACTCCTGCCAGCAGCACCCTGAGTCACTGCGGTGGGACACCTGGTTCTTACTGGTGTCTGCAAAACCCTCCCCAGCCTCCCGGAGAGGTCAGCTCCGTGCTATGAGCCCAGGGCAATGTCTGGGAATGGGGTTTGATGAGGAGAGTCAAAGTGAGATGTTCCTTGGGGTGGCTCGGGGCTCCAGAAAGATTTCTGCAGCCCATGCAAGGCTCAAAGGTGCTGGTGCTTTGCTTCATCCCAAAGCCACGGAGAGCTAGAAAGGGTGAAATGCTCTCCTCATGAGAGGCAAGAATGCTTGTTTACTTTTCATGGTTTATTTTGGAGGAAATGGCCACAAGGCCCTTCTTGAGCTGTTTAGCAGCTGCTCTTTTTTAGTTTTTATTTTTTTTCCTGTCATTTATTTTGATTTCTGGATTTTCTAAAACATAGAGAACCTGTCCCCCAACCCAGAAGGACAAGTGGTAAGAGACTGGCTGCAACTGTCCGGGTGACGCAGGCAGCCCTCTGCTTTGCCGTGTAACCACTGCTGAAAAATAAAAAAATAATAATAATTAATTAATCTGCACCCCAAAACCACAAAAATCATCATTTAAAGGATCAGGAAATAATTCACGCTGGATTATACGAAGAAGCTGGATTCTCCCCTTTGTGAATTTTCCTCTCAGACGGGAGGGGAAGGTTGGGCTGCCTGGGGGCTATAAACGTGGTCCTGATTCACCGCACAGCATCACTGCAGCACGCACTAAAGAACCTCTTTCCCTCGGGGACTGACAAAGCTGGCAGCAACTTGTCTGGTTCTTCCTCCCCTCATTTGGCAGGGCTCCCACCCCCAGGATTTTGGGGGGATATGGCAAGAAAGAGGAATTTCCTGCCCCTCGGAGATGTAACCGAAGGGAGACCGGTGCTCGTCTTGCCAAGAGGACTGGCTGGGGCAGGGAACTTTGCTTGTAACGTTTTGTGGTAGGTAGAAAAATCCCACCATGGGGAAATGATGCTGTGCTCAGAGTGTCATGAGTCTGCTTGCGCATCTGACCCAAACCAACAGTAAATGCTAGGAGGAAAATCTGGGGAAAATATCCCAGCTCCTGATCTCCTCGCACCTGAAAGACACAGTCTGGAAAACAGATCCAGCGAGAGCGCTTTTATCCAAGTCTTGGACGTGGTCTGATTTTTTGGGTGGTCCTTTTGGGACCCAGGACTTGGACTTGATGATCCTTGTGGTCCTTCCAGCTCGGGATATTATGTGATTTTATGATTCAGGTCTCAGGTCTTCCAGTGGCATAGGAAGCTGCCTGCAGATTGGTGCCGTGCTGCTGCTTTATAGGAACTAGCATTAAAAAAACAAATTAGTGGACAAACGGGTAAATGTGATGTGCTGTGGTCGAGTCAACCTGGCGTTTACAAAGGGAAGTCCTGCCATGTGGGCCCACTGGAGTCCTCTGAAGGTGTCAACAAGCCTCTGGATAAAGGATATCCTGTTGATATAACCAGCTTTTATTTCCTAACGGCTGCGGACAGCATCTCTCATCAAAGGCTTTTAAGGAATGTCCAGGCATAAAAGGGAAGGGCCCTGAATGAATAAAACCAGGATTAAAACCTAGAAAACAGAGAGGGGGAGCCCATGATCGGGTCTCATGGTACGGGCTGATGAGCAGTGGTGTCCCCTGATACCACAGGCTGGAAAGGAGCGAAGAGTGAAGTGACCAAGTACTCAGGACACACTAATCCCAGCACCAAGGGTGAGGACAGGCTGTGAAGAGCTGCAGAAGTGCTCGATGGCTCCCAGTGACACAGCAATGAGAGGATGCATGAGGGGAAAGCAGCCCTCAACTCACACGTGGCGTGGTGGCCCTGAGCTGGCCACTGCCAGCCAGGAGGGAGAACCTGGGGCTGTGCTAGCTAGTTCAGTGAAAATGCCTGCTAAATATTTAGCAGAGGTCATTAAAACAAATTAAATGTTAGGAAGTGGCTGGAAAGGGATAAAAAATGTCGTTATGCAACTGCATAAACCTATGGATTCCTTTGAGCTTGAAAGCTCTGTGCACCTCTGGTCCTCCCATTTAAAAGGGAAAGAGAAGAGCTAAAATTATTTGAAAGGGAAATTAAAGAGCTAAAAGGATTCAGAGAATAACAAGGAGAATAGCAGAATGCAGCTGTTTAATATACGGAAAAACTAACCTGGTCCACCTCTTCAATCCGAGAGATGCCCAGGAGAAATCTACAGCATCACGAATATCACGGAGAAGGTGCTGAGAGCTTCGTTTTTCATTGTTTTTCTCCAAGAAAAGAGTAAGGAAGTTCAACTAGGAGAGGACGAGCTCAAAGCAACCAGAAGGAAATGACTCTTCACACCTGTGGTTAAACTTTGGGACTTCCTGCCACGGCGTGCGGTGGGAACCGAAAGCTTGTGTGGCTTCAGAAAACTTTGAATCACGTAGCTCACACCCCTGTCCAATTCTCACCCTCTTCCTTAGGGGTCCTTTTTGGGGAAGGGTGCCTACAGATGGCAGAGCCTGGTCCTTGGGCTGTCCTAAATCAGGGCATGAGCTGATGCTCGGATGGTCAACAGAACCTGAAATACATTCACAGGGGATAGAAAATATTGCACATTTTTTTTCAGCCTCACTGTGTACGTAAGACCTCAAGGGTCTGGCCTCGGACATAGACAAAGCAATGACCTCAGGCATTCAGTTGCTTTTTTCTCTATCTTGTTTCCTAGAGCTTGCCTCGCTGTTCTTCAGTTGTTATCTCCAACTTTTCTTCTCTTGCAGGAACACCATTTGCAGTCATTCCCCGTGTAAGGATTTTGCTATTATCCGCTGCAAAACAAAAAGGTAGAATTATCACAAAACCCACGAATTCTCAGCATATTATTTCAAGCGCTATATTTAACCAAATTACCCCCTCTTTTGGAATTGTTTGTTATTCCTTTGGTGATAGAACAGCATCCTGTTTGCCTGCACACATTGCAGCTGCACGACTTAGAGAAATCCTCATGGGTTTCTTGAAATAGCTTCGTAACTGAAACCACCCCAAAACCGAGCTGCACTTCTCATTTATTTAACTAGATCCGGGTAAGAACCAAGACTGTCCCTACCGGGCTGTATTTCATCAGAGCACGATCCTAATGTTTGTAGTGCAAATGCATACAAATATCCCCGAATTGTGCAACTTTATCTTTTCCAAAGTGTGTGACTCAAGCTGGGCGGGTTCCAGAAGGTGTGTTTGCTCCCCCAGCCTTCGCTCGATTACGCCGCACATCCTATGTGAATAATCCATTGTCAGCTACAGGAAACGTGCATCTCATTGCACTGCCACCACCTGATTACAAACTTACAGACAATGACCCACACGCTGGTAGCTCTGAGTAATATTACTCACTTTTCCTGAGCATTTGAGCTTAGACACATGTCTCGGTAATTAATTAGGCGCTAATAAATCTGTAGAGTTTGTGAGGAGTAGGTTGTACTACAGCTATGGCAAGCAGCTACACCTTGTAGTAGTGCTTCTTGCTTTCTGTACTGTACAAGTACAGGGTAGGACTGGGAGCTAGGATTGCTTTGTGCTTTTTAAAGACGTGATGTTCACATTGAGGTTTTATTTTGTAAGCGCAGGAGGACTGGATCCAGCCTAAACCAGGCTTATGGATTAAGGATTTAGATGTTAATTATATATACTAATAATTGGGTAGCTTTGGAAAATATTCAGAATCTGGACATTTGTTACTACAGAGCAGTAGAAATCAGAACTGGAAAACAGGGTGGTAAGAAAAATCCAGATGATTAGCCCCCAGCTATAGGCATAGATGAGAAATGGGGTGGAGAAACCACCAGATATGCAGAGTGGAAACTTGTTGCTCCTTGGGTAATGGTCTGAGCCTACAATTAAAAGCTCAGGTGTGGAGTATCTTCAAGATGAGGTTCCTCAAAGGTATCCAGGCACTGGAATCACCTGAATGAAGAGAATACAGTAAGAATAAAATGAATAAAATGGCATCACTAGCTGTCTACAGACAAAATATGTATGTATGTATATATATGTATATAAAGCCATTGTACTTTTAGAAATTACCAAAGAATTGCTCCATACTAACACCTTCATGGCAAAACAGCATGCTGGGTTAAGTGACAGTGTGTTCAGTGTATTTCAGGAGAGGAAAAGGATTTCTCAGAGCGAAGGACGGTGCCTTCTGCATGACAGATGACCTCGCATATGGAATCCATTTGGCCCCAGGCGGAACCACCCATGGAGCTGCTCACAAAGATCCTCAGCTCTGCACAGCTCCAGCCGCTCTGACAGGACAGATGGGTTTGCACGTTGTACTTAAATCTTCATTACCTCCATCCAGCAGATGAGAGGAAAAAAACGAAGAGCAGATCGTGGAGATAAAAGGCTCTAAAAGCACCCAGCCACGGACAGCATGGCAGATGTGTAGGGATGCTTGGTGCATCTACTGCATGAATATACTGAGCAGCGGTGGGAGAAGGACTCACTTCCCAGTTTATTAGCTTTATTTCAGATCTTATAGTTTCAGTGGGTAAAGATGAAGCCTCCCAAAAACCTATATATAAGACTGGAAGCCCCAGAGTAAAGCTCTGGACCTGCACAAGGATGAACAGGAGCACAAACATGCAGCAAGAGCAACCTTAAGGGACCACTCTTGGACCATGCAGAAGAAACTGCAGCGTGAAGCTGCATCTGTAGAGAAATTGGATGAGATCTGGACAAAAAAGTCTTGGAGATGCTTGAAATATGGCAACAGGGGAAGAAACAACAGGCAAATATTGTATTTTCAATGTATTGTCAAATATAAATCTCTTAACCCTATTGCTCATCCAATCTATTTTATTTATTTATTAACCCTATTGCTCATCCATCTCCACTTTATGTTATTTATTTATTTTTTTCCCCCCAGCCCAGCTGCAGGATTGGTGAGTGTGCATCGAGGGAGCAGCTCGATGTCAACCTAGTGTGTGCGGCACGTCGGTCCTCAGTGCTCACTTGTCTTCTCCATGCCTTGTCTTTCCCTGCCCCTTGCTTTGCACAGTGCCCCCTTTTTGTGCAGCCGTGTTCCTTCTATCCTTCTCCTTTGGTCATGCTGCCCCTCGATCTTTTTGCTATCACTGAAAAGATCAGAGCTAGCCGAGATCATTTTCCAACCCTTATGGAGTCTCCCTGCTGGTGCTCCCACCTTGGAGCAGAAAGAAAGAGGCTGAGCTTTCTCTCTACTCTACTTGCTGCCCTTAACCCCATCCCACTTCATTTTCTTACTCTCCCACTGTGAATGGTTTCCTCTTTTAACTCTTCTCCCCTCGCCCATCCATGCTGCTGCTTACCTGCGACCACTCATCCTCTTTAATTTCAATTTCTTTCTTTTGTCCCTTTTCCCACATTCTCCTCTCATTTGCTTCTCGATAAATTTGTTAACCTATATGGGACCTGGGCAACCAACTCACTTTTAGGCCCAGACTTTTCCTGGATATCAGACCAGGACAGCTGCAAGCTATTTTTCATTATTTTTTTTTTTTTTCTGACTATCTGCAGAGTGTTTTCAGTTCACTGTCTCATATTGATTCCCTCAGCAGCTATGCACAGGGTTTATTCTGTGAATTGATTCAGCATTAGGGCCGAGTTATTTACACCTAGCAGGAGAAATAATGCCATGATAATAAACCTGCAGCACAGTTGCTGGTTTCAGGATTTCTCACCCGTAGACACTTACTCCCATGTATGTAAAAGACTGAATGGTAGCAAGGTGTGATACTGCAGCCAGGAGTCCCAAATCCCTGCTAGATTTCTTCCAGGGATGTCTGAACTGCCTGAGCTCCCTCTGCCGCTTCGTCAAGGCAAACAAGACACCGGGACTGCACCCACCTGGGGCAACGAGCATCCCAAAGCCAGGAGCAGCTGCCGCATGGCACAGATGTGCATTCGAAGGAAACTCATCTCAAAACTCATCTCACAAGGATCAGGCTGGACACGACCCGATATTAATCCCAGGAAGGAGCAAGCTGACCTGCCTTGCAGCTGCGGGCTGCGATCGATGCTCGTGTCGGCGTCTCGGTGAGTGCTGCCGTGGCCGAGGCTCCTGGTGCCACACAAACCCCTAGGACGAAGCTGCCCCGAGCCTTCAGCATCCCAGGGTTTCCAGGGCAACCAGGGAAGTTCACAGCATCGCAGCTCTTTCAGACATCATATTTTTCCCTGGCTGAACTGGCAGCTGTTTCTAAACAGGAGTACGCACCGCCACGCCGAGAACCAGCACAAAAGGCAGATGCGATAGATTTTAGGAAGTCAGAGGCAGCCCCTTTGCCTTCGGTGCTGGTGGCATCCCTTAGGACAGCCGTCACTACAGGGGTGGCTGTATGGCCATTCGGTGGGGCAGCTTGCTTTGGAGGGGGTTTGGTGATGGAGACATTTGTATAGGGTGCAAACAACCCTGAGCTCTCTTTTCCCTGATGGTATAAATTAATCGCCCTATATATAATGGGTACTGAAGTGTTTATCTCCCTCCTATGGTATCTATGTTCCCGTTCCTCTACCAAGTTTTCTCTCTTTGGGGTTTTAAGCAAATTCCAGAGCCCCGTGGTTTGTAGTTACACTGAGCAAGTGCCTCTGCTGTAAAATTATGATTTTCTCATCTTTTTCAATGACATTTTGCTCTTTTACTGTATGGAAAGGAAAACGGGTGCTCAATCCACACGTCCTAGGCTGTTTATTATTTGATATATTGCATTTTGTCCTTCCCAGATAAATGGCTCCGATCCTTCTTTTAGTTTTTCTTTTGTTCATCGCTGTAAGGACGCCGCTTGTCCCTGAACCGCCCAGCCTTGCTATTTATTTTTGACACAGAGGAACAAGCCCTGAAGATACTTTTCCAATGTCAGCAACCACATATATTGTGCAACTGAATTAAAGAGGCCCCCCCCTCCCATCCCATCCCATCCCATCCCATCCCATCCCATCCCATCCCATCCCATCCCATCCCATCCCATCCCATCCCATCCCATCCCATCCCATCCCATCCCATCCCTTATAAAGCCTCATACATATTTGATTGCTGGATGCGGGCACGCACTGAATTTTCTCCAGTTATGGCCAAGGACTTTTCCTGAGCTGGTGCTTGTACTAATTTACGGTGGCACAACAGCACGGTGAGCTATGACAACTGTAACTCCGTCCCATGGACATAGATCCTGCAGGAAGCCTTTCCAGGGAGAGGAATTATCCCCAAATCCCTGGAAAAGCCTCCCACATGGCTAAGTCCTAATTTAAGGCCATGCTCTCAGGCAGCTTGGGAAGAATCATGGAGATGCATAAAAGGAAAGATGAAGGTGTGAGCCATGAAGGTTGCCACAGATAGTACACGAGGCTGCTACGACAGGGCAGCTAAATAAAGTGGCAGTGACACAGCCAGAGACCTTGAAACGCACGACCTGAAATAAAATATTTCCCCTCCCAGACAGATCACTCAATTAAAAAAAAAGAAAAGGGGCCCGTTTCTAGGCGGAACCAGCTGTAAATCTCGGCAAGAATAGAGATGGCAGCGTCCTGCTCGAATTCTGCTGAAGGGCCGTAAATCTGCAGATCTGCACATCGCCTAGGAGAAAAGGGAAGAATTGGAGATTTCAGCAGCAGGGCTGTGATGTGCTGTAGGTGCTTCCAGAGCACGTTTGATTCTCTGATGGCTTGTAAAAGGCTGGGGAGCTGCTCGGGGCTGTACTTTTGTAAGCGGTGTTGCTAAATGCACCCGGGATGCTGTGGGCACAGCAGCGTTTCCTTTAGCAGCTGCAGTAATCGCATCCCATCCCGTACCTCCAACGCAAGCTGGTCCTAAAATAGCCCGTTCCGCTGCACAGGAGCGGGAGATCTCATCTTCAAAGCATTTCCTCTGCCGGTAGGCTCCCGGCTTTCGCTCACGGGGCTGGGATTTCAGGCTCCTGTGCCAGGGGGAGGCAGGAGGGAAGGAACCCGGAGAGGAAAACTCGCCCCCCTCTGTAATAGCTCAGGTGGGACTCAGCTGGACAGGTGGCCCAGCTTTCATCTCTCTATTCTCTAAATTGTTTCTTCCTAGCTAATTAGCGCTGTCTTTATTATAACACCGTACACCAGGTGCCCTGAGTCCAGCTCACCTCCTCCTTTCCTCCCCACCTGCACCCACATCTTGTAGCACGCCCGTGTTGGACAATGATGGGTGGATCCCCTTCAGACAACGTGAGCTGTGCCTTTCTCTCCTTTACTAGGATGGCCATTTGAAGGAGTTTTATAAAAAATCTTGGCCATTTTTATAAAAAGAGTTTATTTCCCCAGTGTTTTCCCTTTCCCTTTCCCTTTCCCTTTCCCTTTCCCTTTCCCTTTCCCTTTCCCTTTCCCTTTCCCTTTCCCTTTCCCTTTCCCTTTCCCTTTCCCTTTCCCTTTCCCTTTCCCTTTCCCTTTCCCTTTCCCTTTCCCTTTCCCTTTCCCTTTCCCTTTCCCTTTCCCTTTCCCCTTTTTTTTGTAGTTCATACAAGATTTCTTTGTGAGCAAGCGTGTCTTAAAAACCAATGCAATTTTCCACCAGGCTGTTCGAATGAAGTCCAGCTGTCAGAAAACAAGCTTCTACTTTTTTTTTTGGAAATAAAACAAACAATGAACCACCTCTTTTCCCCTTTGGAGTCCCTGGCTGGGCAACATCTGGAATCAGTCTAATTACTGAGCACAGCCCAGGGAGGCGTGGAGAAATCCTTCCTTGGCAGGGTGCTGGAGCCGGATCAGGAACCAGGGATCCTACAAAAATCCTGCTTGTGGCCAGACCCTTCTGCATCCCAGCTGGACACATCCTTTGCTGTGATCAGTGTCCTTAAAACTCAAGAGCAACCTCAGGGGTGTGAACATAGCTCAGATGGTGGAAACTTCCCCCCATTAGAGGTAGGTATGGGTCTGAGTTGGGTTTTCAAGGAGAGAAAGGATTAGTGCACTGAAAAAAACTGGGGTATGAAGCACTCAGGTGCTCCTGGTTGAAGGGAATATCCGTCTCTCAAAATGGAAATAGGCAACAGCCAAAAAATGTTATCTGTCCTTTGCAGCTAATGAAAACTCTGTCTTGGGAGCCAAGGCTCTGCTCTGATTTTAATGAATTTTCTCAGGTTTTCCATGGCTGTGACTAATTCATGCTGTCAGGTGTGCCTTTTTTTTTTTTCTTTTTTAAAGTTAAAAAATGCATCTGAAGTGCTGCAGCCTCTAGCCAGGATGTTTAAATTGGGGAGGACTGACTGAAATAGCATTTCAGAGCCTGTCAAGTGAGGGGGTGGCACTCGGACAGCCTGGCGCTGAGCAGCCTGTGCTCCTTGGGGGACCTGGAGGAGATCCTTCCTGGGGGCTGTGCTGCTTGCTCTGCGGGCACAAACGGCACCTTGGCTGCAAGCACAGGGCGTTTCAGAGCCACATCCCAGTGGGAATTTATGGCAGCAGGGCATGCAACACGCAGTGGCTTCCCCCTGAATCTCAGACAAGGAATAATGTTATGTACAGCTTGGAAAAATGCACTCAGCCACATCTATTCTCAAGGGTGTGGGTCTTTAGGAGAGCCCAGGGTCGGAGTTTGGTGGGCTGGGATGTTGCATGATGATGAGCTGTGCCAAATTGCTGCTCAGCTCCTTGCTCCTCTGCTTCGGCTGATCCCGGTGTCGTCAGCTCTGCTCAGTGATCTGGGAAGGGGTCGGAGGAACCCCCGAGCAGCCACAGCCTCAGCTGGGCAGCCCACCCTGGTGTGTAGGGTGGGGATACCTTCTGGTGCCTGTGACAGATGGGATAATAGGGCACGGGGAGGTAGGGAGAGCAATCTGGGCCACCTGCTCCCCATGGCTACTAGCTATAGGGGGCAGGCTCTGCCAAGCCTGGGTAGGAGGGCTGTGGGCTGTTGTCAGATGTCTTAAATAAGACAGGATTTAGACAAGGGCCAGAGATGAGCTTGCACATGGCTCGTGCTCAATGTTCGGCGTGTGACTTGCTGCCTACAAGGCCAGGTGTTGTTTGCACATCACTGGGGCTCCACTGTCCCTGCAGCTGAGCACAAACCAGTGTGCATTTGGCTGCAGACATTAACCGTGAGGAGAAGGGAGGCCAGGTCCAGGAGAGCTGGGTCTGCAGAAGCAGCTCCTTGAAAAGCAGAAGAAGGTGCAGATGTGTGTGGCACGACAACGTTTACCTCCTGGGAATGGAGCCAGAGGTTTTCTTGTCTTCAGAAAGCTGTCAGCTCTTCTCTGTGCCTTTCCTACAGAATTTATTTTCTCTAAACTGGGAAATAAAAAGCAAATTTGCCCATCTACCCTTGTTTTTTGTACTGGAGAGCAGATAAAGACCTAGGTGCTTCCTGCATTCAGCGATGATGTATGCAACTTAAGCAAAAAAAAAAAAAAAAAAACAGTCAGTGCTGGATTCCAGAGGAAGAGATTCATGTTTGGATGTTCTGTGCTGTTTGGAAAGAAACTTTCACAGAAAGTTGCTCTCTTGGACTGCCAGAGCACTTTCATTCTGTCCAGTGAGAGCTGTGTCTTCCCATCTCTCTCCAATACTGGCTGGAGTTTAATCACTCACTTTCTCACTGGTGCCTACAAAGGCTTTGTAGGATCATGGCATCGGATGGATTTCTCCCCACCCTTCCTTCTCTTGCTAATAATGTTTAAATCTCTTCTCAGTCTCATGTGCAAGAAGGGCAAAATGTTAAGCAGAATTAAGTTCCTGCCAGCTTTGTGAAAACAGGCAGATGGGTAAAAAAAGCACCTGTAAGCATCCTTACCAAAAGCAAAGGCTGTAAATTCGTGCCTCAAATGAGAATGGGTGGACACCTTGTAGGTATTGCTACTGTGGGAAAAGCTTCCCTGTGTGCTGTCACTTCTTTATGTGCAGAAGGCAGTGAGTTGGGACACAAATCTCGAGCAATCCACGGTTCACTGGTACTCAAACATCACTTGTACAAATTCTGGTGTGTTGAAAGATGTCTGCTTGTAGCTAGCTTGAAAAAAAAAAGGGGGGGGGGAAGGGAAAGGGGGGGGGGAAGGGAAAGGGAAAGGGAAAGGGAAAGGGAAAGGGAAAGGGAAAGGGAAAGGGAAAGGGAAAGGGAAAGGGAAAGGGAAAGGGAAAGGGGAAGGGGAAGGGGAAGGGGAAGGGGAAGGGGAAGGGGAAGGGGAAGGGGAAGGGGAAGGGGAAGGGGAAGGGGAAGGGGAAAAACAGTCCACAGCCATGACACTGCTTCCTTTTAGAAAAGGCTGTCAGTGTGTCAGTACCATATGCTGCAACTGAAGCCTGATCTCTGAGATTTTTCATGTACTACTTAATGAAACATCTAGATGTACACCTTTAATCAGAGGCTCTCAAAGTACTTTGCATATGTTAGGAAGTGGTTCCCCACAGATGAGGGAAAACTTCTCGTTTTACCGAGAATTGTGTGGCTGGCAGGCGACGTGATTTGCTCAGGGTTATACAAAAGGCTTAGGAAAAGACGTCCAGCCCTGATGAAACATCACGAGTGTGCAAAAAAGGTGTGTTTTCTAAATAATTTTTTGAGCTTTGGAGTTTGTAACAAGCCCGTGGATTTGTCTTGCAAACTTCTCTGTGTGCAAACTGCTTACACTGGACAGAATTTAACTGAGGAATAGCTGATGAAGTAGAAGTTGCAAAGGTCTCTGTTTTGTTTGGTTTGTTGTCCTTTCCTTCACATTTTGAACCTGTTTGGTAAAGCTGGCAGTGGAGAAAGAAATTTTGCTTTTTCTACAGCTGACCTGGTGTACTTTCCTAAAGACATCTGTGATCTCCGAGCCTTGAAATGACGAATATCATGGGAGTGCAAAATCCCCCAAAGACCTACTTAGAGATTTGCAAGAATTAATATTTAAAATAATCAAACACCCAACAACATCCTCAGATTCCCTGGCAGTTGCAGGCAAAAAGAGTATATTAGCCCGTAGCAATGAACAGTCCTAGTCGAGGAATGTTTGCCCCCTTTCCAGGCCCTTGTGGAGTCCAGAGGATGAGTCTTTATGAAAATAGGATGAGTTTTTATGAGTCTTCATGAAAATAGGATGAGTCTTTAACGACAATGGACTTTTTAGTTGAAGTGACTTTCTGAGAAGTTGGGGCTCTAGCTACAAAGCCCTCCAGAATCAAAGGCCTACAACGCTCTCTTTGTGTATTTTATTTTTTTTTCATATTTCCTAAGGTTTTTTGTATGGGATTGGGGTGGAACCACTTCTCTTCCCTCCAGCTCTGTCAATACTGGCTGTCCAGTGATGTGACCACACTTAGAAGAGTGGGACCATCAGGAAATCTGGGCTGGATGTAGGCACTCCTCAAGTTTGTGTTGACATAGAGCTTATGTTTTGGCTTAGTCTGGGAAATATCGAGTGTTCCTGAGAGTGTCGGGAGTTTGCCAATCCCAGACACAAGCATGGATGAGGTGTCGATGACTGCAGCCCTGGCTGGTAGAAGGTATTTACCCTTCTCTTGACCTAAAAGCTAATATTTGCCATGACTCTTATAAGCGGGAGGTGGTCTGAATACGTCTCCTAGTGGTTAAAAGCAGCCATGGCATGTTTTGCATGAGCTTTGTTGGAGTTTTGATGCTTGGTAAACTGGATGAGGAACTCTTCCCGTTCCCTAGAATTACCCACCGTAATCTTTCTTCCTTTTTAGATTTGATTTTTTCATCCTTTCTAGAACTCTTGGGCTTCCAAGAAGAAGAAGAACGAGAAGGATGGCAATTGTGAGAAAAAGGATGCAAAGGCAGCAAGATGGATAGTGCCCTAACTCCTCCTGAATAGCCATCACTGGATATTTCAGGCAATGCATTCAGCCTCTTCCTATCCACCTCCCCATTTACCCGCTACTGTTAATTTAAAAAAAGAAAAAATAAATAAAAAAATAGAAAGAAATGAAGAGGTAATCCTGCTCCAAATTGCTTTTGAGGTGTATGACAAGAAACAACAGATGGATACAGTCTGAGAGCAGCACTACTGATCACTGCTGATCACAGGATGTAAGCTGTTGATGAGGCTTCTGTATTGTGGAAATAAAAAAAAAATGGATTTGAGAAAAGCTAATGAGAAAGCTCTGTAAATATTTTTGTAAGCCCAGAGCATGAGAGAAAGCATGAAATTGATTGTTTGAACATCTAACAGCAACTAATTTGTGTAGTAAGTACGATACCCATGAATTCATAATGGAGGTTATGGAGGTTAATTCATGAGCATGTCTAAGAGTATTTAAATACCACTGAAGAGTGGAATATTGTTAAGTTAGTCATTCCAGGGAAAAGTCTTAGAGTCATTTTAGAGAAAGGTAGTGTGATTTTAGACAGGCGACGAGTGAAGAAATTGGAAGCTGCTAGGCCATAACCTTCTGGTATGAGCAGAGGAAGTTATTAGCATGAAAATTGCCAAAGGGATTTTCTAGCAATTGCAGACTCTGCCATATCAAATTGGGCTCTAATTTCATTTGCAGTGGCTAAAATGCTGGTTGTGGTTGCTCTGACTTCAGCGTTAGTGTGTGTATGTTTACTTCAGGAAGTGAAACTTAGGGTGAGAGAGCTACTTACCTGTGTGTTGGGATAAAAGATGTAGTGTAAATTGCATGACTTACAGTCAACACGCTGCTGTCAGAGAAGTTAGCTTATCTCAGCACAAGTGATGTAATTCTGATGAAGGAAGTGTCATACCTGAAACCAACACTTCTCTTAAACACATCCCAGTAACACACTATACTTGATTTAAAAAATACTATATGGAAAATAAAGAAACTTTTAGAAGACCCCAACATTTAATCCTACAAAGCTCCTTGGAGTAAATTCCTGATGTAGCCCACTGACCCTGAATATTTTTGGTTTGCTGTCTGCAGTGGAGATACAACTGGGAGGACCTTTGTGAAAAAAGACTTTGTATGGAGTCACAGTTATTCATGACACATAACAGCAGCTAAGAGATCTTTCCTGAAACACAGATCCCCTAGTCTTGAATCCTTTTGAATAGCTGCAAAGATGCGTATTTTTTAAAACTTACAAAATTTAAGAGTCTTTATTTTTTTTTAAACTCACAAGATTTAAGAGTCCAATCCTAACAGTTGAATTTTAGGTTGTCAAAACTGATCTTTTCAAGAAGCCTTTAGAAAGATTTTTTTCTAGCGTGATTTCTGCAAGATAATTCAGTCTGGAGCAAATGTGACCCCTCCGTGCCCTATTCCTGCCTAGACAAAGGCAGTTGCCTGCAGCTGTGTCCATCTCACTCTCAAAGGATTTTTAAAATGCCACTTGATGTGCTGAATGTATTTGAACGAATATTTTCTGTCATTACCAATTGAAAGAACTCCTGCCATCTCCTTGTGACCTTCAGAGCGGGAACCCCATAGAAGAACAGCATTCTTCCTCTTTGGGACAATTAGAAGTCTGATCTCCCTCTACCAAAAAGGAAGTTTATGACATGGGAAATGTTTCCTTTTCTTGAAGAGAGGCCGTTGGTTAGATCTGTGTAGCCATTACAGGGAACTAATTTAACAAGTCCTGGGCTCTAGTTTTGCGCTGGCTCAGACATGAACTCACTCTGTGGCTCTTGGGGTATTTCAGCCAGTCCAAATTTTCTGAGTCTCTGCAAAACCCAAACAGAATTGTTAAGTCACAATTAAAATCAAATATTCATTTGTTCCAGCAAATATGGAACTAGGCCTAGCAAGAGTTAAATGGCCATGCACAAAAGGAGCTGGGGTTTTCTCAGCTAGAAGATACTGCTTATGAGAAGGAAGATAAAAGGAGTAGTTTGTGGTAGGGGAAATCCTGTTCTCGGTTGTAGGAAACAGTTTACTCCAAGTATGCCCTTTGGAGAAGAGAGGACTTTGATTTCAGTTACTACACCTGCTGGCACGGAACAAATAAGTAGAGCTTTTCTTTCTCTATTATAAGCAGCACTGGGGAAGGGAAGCCCACACTTCACCATCATTTTATCTAACTTCTGTTTTTCAGAAAAAGGGTAAGTAATGTACCCACAAGCTTCCTCAGAGATATCTTTGGTTGCCAAGAAGCTGTGATGGCCATACACCTCCAGTTCATACTGAATAAGCTGCAGTTTGAAAGACAGCACAGAAACATATAGAGACATAATCTAAATCAGTAGCTGCTTTGGAAATTCCTTGCCTTCGTTTAGGGTGTGCTTACATTCCAAAGAAAGACAGAGAGAAAGAAGTACACTCCTAATTTGTGCAAAGATGAAGGGAAGTCACCTGGGGTTTTAATAGAGGGACGGGGCTAGGTTTTACACTCAAGTTTCCCTTTGAAGTTTTCATTTACTACCAACCCAGCTTTTAAGCTTCAGCTGCCATGCTCATGGCAGCCCAAATTAAGAATACTTTTTTTTCCCCTCCCCAGAACTAACACATTTTGTGTCCTCTTTGTTTTGAAATGGTTGCTTCTTACCTACTTTTCCACGGGTATGTTTACGAGTTATTGTTTGCACAGAGATGGAAAGGAGGAAGTCCTCACCTATTCAATCTGAAGACCAGGAGCTGTGTGAAATAGAACAGGGGTAGCCACCTCTGTACATCTGGCCCAGCCTCTTGCCTGTCTTGTTCGTGGTGTTTGCTTGCTTTGAACAGATGGAGCAAGGTAAATAAGCTGGTTAAAAATAAATCCTGTGGTGCTATTGTATGTACCTGCTTTTTCTGCACAGAAGATGAAACAAAGAAGACGTCAGCTCAGGTCCTGAATGTCAAGGCCTGTTATTGTTCATCTGCAGCCAGCATTGTTTGCCGGGTAGAGGTGAAAGCAGTGCACTGATTTTCCCCATGTGATCTTAGAGAGGTGAGTCATGGCAAACAGTGATGCAGGTACACGTATTTTATTTATAAACTCCAGGATAAGAGCGTTGCTCTCCATCACATGCAAAATGCTGTCAGTACTCAATACCGATGGGCTGGCAGGGAAGGGAAATCCAGCTTGTTATTTTTAGTACACCAGAACTACAAACTTCAGGCTAATCTTTCAGGCAGAACTATTTGCTAGTCTTAGTAATTTGTTATAGCAGTTAAATATGGGTGGAGAAACACTACCTAATTTAGCTTTTTGTTAATCATCCCAACAACAGTCTAAGCAGTAAATGTGCAGATGACATCAAGCGTGATTTTTATTTCCCCTCTGTTGTAATTGGAAAGATGGAGATGTGCAAGTGCTCCTTGAGAATTTATCTGTATCTATCAATTTGGTTATTATCTGTACTCTTATTAGAACGATTAAGCTGAGGTTTATCTCATCTGTCTTGGTACCAAGTGAAGGACCTAGGCTGAAATTCACCCTAAACTCCCTCTGTTATCACTGATGTCCTCATCCCACTGCCAGTTTGAATCCCGGTCTCCACAGCTGTTAGGAGACAGAGCTACAGTTTCCCTAACAACTGGTAATTTTTACATACTGGTCTGTATCAGCAGTATCATCTCTTCCAACCTTAACGACTTCAATGATTCTATCAAAAAGCCTGAAGAGTGACAGGCTGGAGGGAAAAGACTTGCTTTATTTTGCTAACATGCAAAGTTAATGGCAGTAACACACAGAAAAGAAATTGCTTGTGGAACATCCTTACTAGTCAGCAGCTTCTGCAGAGCTGGTTATTTGGGGGTAGTCGTGGGAGACAGGGAACTTCTGGTGACAGAGCTGTGATTATTTCTCACTGCATATGTGCCCATCCCACTACTTTGTCAAAAGCAGAGCACACCACCTTTGTTTGCAGTTTCACGGTCTGCATCCAGGGTGTTTGCACACTTACAAAGACAGATTCCTTCCAGTAGGACCTTGCATACCTATAGTGTGTCACAAAGAGCTGTGACATTAAATAAATCAGTAATAACACAGCATTTTCCCTTTCTTTCCCAGGAGAAGTCATGGTTCCATCCAAGTTCTTTTTAATCAGATCTCCTCCTGCTTTTTTTTTTTCCTGTTCTTTCTGTGCAGCTGGTGGGGGTATATCTTATGAGCAGGGGTGGCTGGATTTGGTGTTGTGAATCTGATGTGACACACTTCACTTGGCACTAACTTACTAACAGTACTCACCACTGAATATGTGCAGTCTTTTCCCAAGCTTCCTTATTCCTTCAGTCCTCGGTGCTGCCAGATTTTTTCCCTCCTTCTGGGAAAAAAAAAGTGGACACTAGTGAGAGCAGAACAGATTAAAACTTAACAAAGAAAATATATGCAGTGGAGGGAGCTAACACTGACCCCTGATCACCTTTATGTGTGAAACCAGTCCCTTCAGCTTGGAATAAATAACTGCCTTGCCATGATATAGTAGTGCCTTAATGCTGTTTTTTTTTTTGGTTTTTTTTTTTTTTTTTTTTTTTTTTTGTTTGTTTTTTTTGTTTTCCTTCTTTTTTCTTAACCCTTTTGAAAAATAGTGTCTCTGTTGCTTTACGTATCATGGTTGTATTTATGCACTCATAAACAGAATAGCAAAAATTAGAGCAAAGAACTGGAATCGATAATTGAAAATTTTGTTGTTTCCTAATACCAATCAATGATTTGAGTGACATTACAACTATAAACAGAAAATGTTTTCTGAGTGTTGTTGCAGGATTTTCATAAAAGAGCACATCCTGGTACCCTTATGCACTTGAACAAATCCTATCATGAGTTCCACAGTGCTGCTCATGTGCTTTCAGTGCTCAGAGCATGGCTCATAAAGTTCATTACCTGCTGTGGTGGGTTTGATCTCAGCTGGCTGCCGGACTCCCACCAGCTGCTCTCGCACTCCCCCTCCTCAACAGGACAATGGGAGAAAAACAAGACAGAAAAGTTTGTGGGTTGAGATAAAGCCGGGGGGATCACGTACCAATGATCGCCACGGACAAAGCAGACTCAACGTGGGGAAGATTCATTTAGTTTATTGCCAATTAAAAATAGAGCAGGATGGTGAGAAACAAAACTAAAAATGCCTTCCCCCTGCACCTCACAGCTGCTGTGTGGGGTTTTTACCCTTTCTTCTGAAATGTTATTGCAGAGGTGCAAGCAGCAACACTGATGGGCTCAGCTCTGGCCTGCAGTGGGTGCATTTTGGAGAACGAAGAATCACAGAATGGGTTGGGTTGGAAGGGATCTTAAACCCCATCTAAATCTAGCACCTTGCCATGGTCCAGGACACCTCCCACCAGCCCAGGTTGCCCAAAGCCCCATCCAGCCTGGCCTTGAGCACCTCCAGGGATGGGGCATCCACAGCTTCTCTGGGCAGCCTGTGCCAGGACCTGAGCACCCTCTGAGTGAAGAATTTCTTCCTGATGTCTACCTACCCTCTTTTAGAGGTGGCTGGAGCTGGCTCTGCTCAAGCAAAACTTGATGAAGACACCCAATGCACCTGCTTTTACAAAGAGAAGAATCAGAAAAAAATCAAATGTGAAGTGATCTCTGAAGGTCTCGAAGTGCAATCCCCTGCTCCAAGCAGGGCTGACGTGGAAATTAGATCAGGTTGCTCAGCAACAGGAATTTCACAACCTCCCTTTCTCAATTAAAAAGGAGGAAAATCTGGATGGGTGGATGATTGCAAGAGTGGAAAGCAGAGCCTAGTTTGCAATTCAGACCTGAGAGTGCCTGGATGCCATGAAATTGGAGCCGCAGGAAGAGACACGTGCCATGAGTATTGGCATCCACACAGCTTGTGGTGTTCCTCACAGCTGTCATTAACTGCTTCCATTCTGCCTCGGGGCAGAATGGGCAATGAGGGCGAGGAAAGATGGAGAGCACGTTCCCTAAGGCAAAGCCTGGGAGCTCATCCTGCCTTCAGAGGTCTGGATTCAGATGGCTTTAGGTTCTCCTGCAGTGCAAGTGCTAATGACTTCTACAGAAACCCTTTTTACAACTCCTTTGTAAAAGGTAAGGGAAACGTGTTATGCAGAGTCAATGAGGTGAACCCGAAAAAAAATAATGACCTCAGCCTCCTTCCTGACCTGTATCTTTTATACAAACCTTGCTCCTGCCATGGGACATGGGATGAATTTAAGCGGAAGATCTGGGATGGAAAACTCTGGGGAAAGTCATGAAGAGCTGGGTTTGCTCTTTGTGCCTTGAACAGAATGGGAAAGTCGAACTCAGAAGCTGCTGCTCGGGCAGTGGCCATCTCTGAATCATCATCTCACACACCTTCTCCCTTTTCCTTCCCAGGAGCTGAAAGGGTAAGCAGAGCTTCTCAGAGCTCTGTCGTATGCTGCAGGGGTAGCCAGAGCCGTGGATGTTTTGTTATCAGAAAGTTGGCTGTCTGGAGCTGGCTTTGCTGTCTGAAATGAGACTGGTGGTGAAAGATAATAAGGGGAAAACATTGCCTGGCGATACGAGGGAGATGTGGTTAGAATTAATATGAAAACAAGGCTGCAAATTCTGCATATTTATGCAATCACTTGTCTGGAGGATGTGGATGTTATATTTAAGTTCTGGTATTTATTTTAATTTCGCAGAACTGCACACCATCTGTACTCAGAGAATAAAGACAAAACAAGCCCTCGTTGCCCGGCTGTTGGTTTTGTAAGCTCCTCAGACCAGACGCTGTGCCATAGGTCTGCAGGATGTTTGGCATCAAGGGTGTCTCGAGCCCTCTAGTGTACCTGGGTGTTAGCAAAAATAAAGCAAGAGTACCAAAATATCCCATGGGGGATCCAACAGCTGGCTCCGTGCTGAATTACAGATGCTGCTTGGTGCCAAAGCCTTTGTGCTGTTTATGTTTAGGGGCTGCTTTTTGGCTGAGCAGGAGAACAGAAGGCTTGGCTGCTGTTATTTCACGAGGTTTAGATAGGCCGGGATCACTTGGAAACTCCAGCTGGGGGCTGCTTTCTCTGAAGCAAAATTTACTGCTTTTAAAAGATGTTAATTTAAAAATAAACGCAACTTTTATAGCATATTGTAAATGTGCTTCGCAGCACGGTGCCCTGCAGCACTCTTCTAGTCATCGCTTTATTAATAGCCCCTGTGATTCCTCCCTGGTGCACTCAGACTGCTCCTGTTGCAGTAACTCTACAGACTTCCATGTTGAGATTCAAGTTTTGCTTCAGTTCGAGAGACTGGATGTTTCTGGACACTACGTAAATAAATTACCTTCTTTCCTTTTGAAGTCCTTATCATAATTACATGATTTTCAGGGGCAGTCGTGCATGTCGTTATGAAGAGGCGATTGTAAAACAACCTCCCTTTTGGTGCAGTACAGGCCACAGCAAAATGATGTATCCCACATGTATTTCGATGCCTCCCCACCTGAGGCTTTTACAGCCTGACATTGCAATGCTGTAATGACTTCTGTGGGCTTGATCCTAAGGAAGAAATTAAGGGCTGGAGGCTTAATTTTAAAAAAGATGCAGCAAGCGAGCTTACCAATATATAAAACATGTGGATGAGAACAAAACTTAGGCTACTGGAGGAAGACCGAAGCTGTTATAACCCATTTGCTCTTTCTGACACTTGATAATTGCATCTAAGGTTCATCTGTGTGGGGTATGACCCTTCTTTTACGATTTTCAGTCACTTCCTTTTACGCTGGGTTATATTCCTTCATCTCGTAGAACCATTTTATTTAGGTGGTTTTCTGCTCTTTGAAGATTTGAGGTAAATCAACTTTGAAAAATTCTCCAAGCACCAAGGAAAGATAAATTGAAATAAAGACAGACAGTGTTACCTTCAGCTGGGCCAGAAAAGAAAGCCTCACGCCTTTGATGAATAATTCACCTTTGTAGATACTCTCTCTGCTCTTTAACTAACAGGATAGCCTACAGAAAACTGAAATTCCCATCACAGAGGAACAAACAAGAACCACAGAAAACAAGACAGAGGGGACACACTGCCAGGTAAATTTACCATCCCCGATTTCGGCATTTCTTTATTTATAATATCAGGAAAAATGTAGCATAAAAAAACAAGCACAGACCATGGGCGATGCTTCTACTATCGTATTTTTTCTTTGCAAACCCACCTATGTGTGGAATCTTCCTTGGTCTTGGGGCAGTGCAGGCTGCTTGCTCTCATGTTCAAAGTTGCCCTATGATGTCCGCATGCAAATGAGGGATTTTGAAGCAGTTAACTGGAGTTAACTATTTACCAGAAGTCACGTTATGTCCAGTTTCAGTCACACACGACACAGCAGTTTGTGTCTAATTGTTATATTTGACCCGTCGGGTGATATTTAAATAGATTTCTTTTACAGCGCTATAGAAGTACACCTAAAAGTACCTGATATGTTTAGCTATGCAAATGCTTGAACTTTGTTCTCCCTCTGCTGCACTTCGAAATCTCTGAGGACCCTTGGATGCAAATAAAGCAATATAGGCTTAATTAATTATAGAAACAAAGCCAGGCATTGTTTAGAAGGAACCTTTGGAAGTCACCTGTCCAACCCTTTGCTCAGATGGAGGTAGCTTCAAAGTTAGACCAGGTTGCTCTGCTCTTTATCCAAACAAGTTTCCAAAGGGAACTTGGAGATTACACCGCCTTGTTGATTGACCTTGGTAAACCCACGCTCACCACTTCAAAGCACCTTCAGATTCCGTCAGATACCAGGGACAGAAACGAATTTCCTTCATTTACAACAAGCAAACAAAGAAAAACAGCTTATAGTTATGAATTATGGTATCTGTCTTCATGTATTTTAAGGCTTCTGAGATTGATTTATGCAAAAATTAGGACACGAAAATTATTCTACCTGAAATTTAACTTTTTGTATCTGGTTTTCCTTCTCTCTGCCCTAACGGAGCTTTCCTCTCTCTCGTCCCACCACGTCGATAATTCTGGATCTGCACTTCTTTAGCAGCACTGCAGTAAAATGACAAATGTTATGAAGCCTTAATGCTACTATAAAAAAAAGCTGTAAAACTATCAAAATCCCATTGGCTGCCCGAGATTGTGCCAGATGGCAACTAACTGGAACAATAAATGTCATGTTAAGCAAATCGGATTTGAGGGACATGCTATACGTCCCACGTAAATAAAACACTGCTAAAATTGACCCTATAGTAATTAGATTCAGGAAGGAGCTCTCCTGCAGCCTCAGGAAAATCTCACAGTATCTGAAATGAGAAATGTTTCTCATACTCACAGCACTCATATTAGTCTGGTTCTTCTGCCAGCACCTGACAGCTTAGCGGTGCTACATGTGATAAAGCTCAGCTCTTTATTTTTTCATCCATGGACTTTCAACAGACTTTTTTTTTTTTTTTTTTTTTTTTTTTGTCCAGATAACTAAAATTATGGCCAGTCTACTTAAAGGGAGTGTAGAGATGATGGGGAATAAATGTTGCATTGACACCCAAAGCTATTTTCTTGGGGCTCGGTTACCCTGACACAAAAAGTACTTTGTGTTGAATTGAAAGGTCACTGTTTGTCCAGTTGGCTGAAGATTTTCCCTACTTGGTTGCCTGCAATTCTAACATTTCGTTTCCTATATGGAAAGAATTTTTAGCCTTCTTGTTGTGTTTGTACAGAGAGTTGCTGAGGATGACGGACTCATCCAGGCTGGAAGGGACCTCAGGAGGTCTGCAGTCCAAACTCCTGCTCAAGGCAGGGTCAGCTGTCAGGTCAGATCCATGTGGTTACGGCTTTATTCAGTCTCTTCTTGAAAACCTCCACGGATGAACTTCTCCGGGCCACTGTTCCAGTGCTTTACTATTCTCAGAATGAAAAATATTTTCCTCAGATACATTCAGTACTTCCCATTTCAGTTTTGACCACTGTTGCTCCTGTTGTGCACCTCGGTTATGAGCTTGGCCGCGTCTTGTTGATGACCTGGAGGTACTGGGGCTGCTCATAGCTCCCTGATGCCATTTCTTCTCCAGCCCTGTTCCTTTGACTCCTCTCAGGTCCAGTGCTCCAACCCTGACCACCATGGCAGCTCTTCTACTGAATTTAGTGTTATCCTACATCCTTTGCAGCTTTTATCAGGTTGTGGGATTACAGCGGGGCTACGGAGATGTTAATTTCCTCATTAGCCCTCTCTCCCTCCCTGGTGGGGCACAAACACCCGCTCACACAACGCTGCTGCACATTGTGTGGTCGTGGCACCTTTTTTTCCCTCCCACATCCTACCCTCATTCACAGTGTGGCTGGATCTGCCTTTATATCTCAAAGGAGATGACAGCCATTAAGGTAAATTAACTGCAAACATCATAAAAGCTGACGAGCATTCTGTGTGCAGCACATCAAATTCATCGGATGTTTTTGCAGGTGCAAAGGCTGCTATTGACAGTTCTGGGATTGCTGTGGGGCAGTGCAGAGGTACTAGCTCGGTACCGTAGGAGTACCAGACAAGCCAAGTCAAAATGGAAGATGCAAATGGAACTGTTAATAGCTGCTGAGATGCCTGATCTGTCCTCCTTTCCCTCTGATGCCTTCCTGCTGAATCTGGTGACCTTTTAGAGAATAATATTGAAGTCAAAGCCGTTATCCTCAGCTGGACCATAAGTAAGATAAACATTTGTCACAGTCATTTTTATAGCATTAGTAAGAATAAATATCTGAGGCTCTGAGACATTCTAAGACGGTGCAGGGCCCGTGTTTGAAAATAATAATTCAATTTGCATAGCCCGTTACCAAGTGGTTGCTAATACCAGTTTAAATTTGCATTGTCCGGCAATGAAAGCGATGTCATGGCTGCCCATAAATACCTTTCTCTGCATGGCCATGGGATTCTCCTGTCTTGTATTCCTTCTGAGAGAAGGATTACAACACTGAAATGCTGAAGTTGGGAAGAACACTGCACGCTGATGTCCCTGACTTTTGTTTAAAACAAATCTTTCCACCCAGGAAAGACCATGTTAATAAGAACTGATTTCACAGCCAAAGGGTTTAAAATCTTGAGATGCCATCTTTCTCTACAGACTTCTAGACTGAAAAGAGTTAGTGTGATGCATTTTAGAGCAGCGTACTTCATACTGTAGCTCCCTTCTTCTCTTCGGCTGGGGCACGCAGCTCCTAGCAGACAGAATGAAGCCTTACCCATGCAATCGTGCACAGCATGGACACAGAAACGAGGATTCTTGTGAGCCAGTTGGTGGAAGGAAGCAGCGGTCTGAGTTTCAATTCTCACCTAAAGCAAGGCACGGCTGTGCGACGATCTGAATTGTAAGTGAAGGGGAGGATACTGAGCGGAGCAGTGTGTGAATAAACCTGCAGAAAACAAATTATGTCTATATTCAGTGGCAAAAGGAAATGCCTGTCGACTTATATAAATCATGGTGAAACTCTGCAAAAGTTAGAAACTGTACGCTCCTTGTGTGGCTGACACATAATTCACAGCTCTGAGAACGTGCACAAGCATGAACGGAAATCGGCACTAAAATAACACGCCCGATAACCATCTTGTAACTCCTTAGAGCACTTCTGTGCTTTACAGCTCACAGTCCTAGGGCTTCTGGAGGGCAAACTCCTTTCTCTTCTTTACCTCAGCGCTGCTGTTATCATGGGTTGTGCCACATCCATTGGGAGGGAGCATAAAGGTTGAGGATAGAGCACTGTATTTTGGTTAGGAAAGATGACAGAAGACTTGTGTGGGAAGATGCAACGATGAAGACACATTGACTGGCTTTACTATGACATGGGTAAGGTTCATTTAACTAACTAGAGGTGTTCTCTACAGATGTCTGCAACCCAACGAAGTCACACTGAGCTCTCTTCTGGGGTGATGGAGAGCACGTCAACCATGTCCATGCAGATCATAGTATGACTGTCAAACAAATCTGATTTGCAGTCACTTGATTTGAAAGAGGTAAATGTGGAAGTCTTCCACCTGGAAATGATTTCGGAAGCGTTTTCAGATGCAAGGCAGAACATGGAAGATGGAAGATATTCGCTGTGACTATGGGATTTTGACGATGTCCTTAATGCTAGAGACAGCTCGAGGCTTCTCATCTGATTGGGTTGGTTATATTTTATAAGCAAGATGGCATCAAAGGAACACTGAAAGCTGAATTAGATTTCTATGTTAAGGGAATCTTTACCAAGACATGGCCTTCAGGTCCGATAGAGCCTTGCCCACTCAAGGGCATCTTACATCTTCAGATGTATCTACAGCAGCTGTTTTTTTTCATGTACTCTAAGCAGCTGAGCACCACATCAGATAGTTAACAAAGAAACATCTACTGTATTTGTACCCTTGCAAAAATAGAACACGTAATAAAAGTGGATATTTCTTCCTCAGATGTCAATTTTTCTTAGGACGAGTTGATTTAACTATGTGAATCCCCTTGTAGCACAGAGGGATTCTTCTCTGTGTCAATTATTCTGTCTCTTACCAGTGAGCCCATATACCTGTTTTCTTGTTTCCAAAGTTTTTGAGATTTTATCAGAGATTCACATTATTACCTTTTATCTTGTAGTTCTGCTTTTACAACTTCTTGAGGGCTAGACTAATTATTAACAGGAATCATTCACTATTTATCATTGCAGAGAGCAGAGAAATCTGAAACTAATCATAATACAGAGTAATTAACTGTAGAGTGACCTAGATTGCTAAATAGCCTTTGTTCATTTGTATGTTTCTTTTAATGTGATCAAACAGCAGGTCACAGACATGGGATAAAGACTGTGAGATGTAGGGCTGTCACTGTGGAAGTAATAACCCTAAGAATATCCAGAAACTGTGAAGAGATTGAGAAAAGATGCACAGATGTGACTGGGAAGAATTTTAATGAGTATACATAAATTGTATGATTTCTTAAAAATAAAGTGAGATCAAGAATTGTCTTGAACTCTACATTTTCTCTGCAAGGAGAAATCTCTTTATAGCAAAGATGTTCAAACAGGAGACAAAGCTTAACATGAACCAGTGGCAAAAAGCCGAGCTGAACAGTGAAACCGAAAGTAAGATGACTTCTGGCAGGGATTGCAATCAAACCCTATTTCAGGACTCATGCATCAGTCAGAAGCATCCAGAAATCCCTCTGATTCCACGTCTTGGGCTATGCAAGCTAAACAAGATGATTTTAACACTGAATTTTAAGGCTGTAAGGGATTAATGCAAATCTGTGAGTCTTGGAAGAAATAATCCCTGAGCTTCTAGGTTTTCAAGAATTTCCTTCTTTTAGTCAGTGGTATATAATGAGTTTCTTTCGTGTGACTTCCCCCAAAAAGTTATCTGAGAACACGTGAGGCTGTAAAAAAAAAAAAAAAAAAAAAAAAAAAAAAGTTTATAAAATCTCCACAAAAAGGCACTTCTACTAGGACTTTTTGTGTGTGTAAAACATGTGAGTAAACCACGAAGAGGTTGGTGGCTGTGGTGAATTTAC
This sequence comes from Anas acuta, assembly GCF_963932015.1. Lineage (NCBI taxonomy): Eukaryota > Metazoa > Chordata > Aves > Anseriformes > Anatidae > Anas > Anas acuta. Next base: position 154,337,713 of record NC_088980.1, read on the forward strand.
CTCTCACACTTTCGGTTTCTAAGAAACTGCTCGCCGCAGTCGCAGGTACCTCATGCAGCCACCGATAAAATTACGCACCAGTCCCAGAGGACGCAGATTTCGGTCAGGGAAAGCCAATTTGAGGCAGTAGGTACGAAGTGACTCAGTATCTGCGTAGATTAAAGAGCTGGAAAAGAAACCACGGCATCCCCTCGCCATCCCCTCGCTTGTGTGGGCAGCTCGAAGCCGGGGCCCTGCTGCTGTGAGGCGAAAACACCCCACAGCCCGCAACCCGCTCTGCGGTTACGGCTCGTCGAAACTATGAAACTGTGACACGTTATGTAAACGGGGCTCGTATTTAATGGTGTATTTAATGGCAGCCACGCACTGCTGCTGAGTCACTTGGAGCAAACATGAGGCGAGCGGCACCGCTGACTGCACCCGTCTCTGTGAGGCACCTCAGGGTTAAAGAAAGAAAAAGGGCTTGTTTTCTCTCGGGATAAAACAAGGAGCCTCCCCCTGAGGCGGGGAGCGGCTTCCCCAGGAGCTTTCCCGGAGGAGGAGCCGCAACGGGCGCCGAACGGCTGCCGCCATGCGGCGAGCCAGACTCCCCCTCAGCCCGGGCGGTGACAAGAGGCGAAGCCCCGCCCCGAAAAGCCCGCCTAACTCAATTCCGCGTCTCTGATTGGTCGCATCCTCAGAGCGACGTGAAGGGCGGCCAATCAGAAAGCGGAACTCCCTGAGGGGAGAGGAGGGCGCGGTGCCCCCCTGAGGGAGCGGCACCTCCCCGGGGCCGCCTGAGGGGAGGGGACGGGCGGCGCTGAGGGAAGGCGGCGGAGCGTCGCGTCCTGCCGGCCCGTGCCGCTCCGTGCTGCCGTGCCATGGAGGACGCGCTGCCCTCGGGCCTGCTGGAAGTCTGCCTGATTGTCGGCGTGCCCAAAGAGCAGCTGAGGGCGCTCCTGCAGGTGAGGGGGGTCGGGGGGCTGAGGGGGAGCGGCGGGCAGCCTCCTCCGTGAGGTAACCTCCATGGGACAACCTCTGCAGCTTCTTCTCCAGATTTTTTTTTTTCCTCCCTGCCTTCCTTGGGCTTCTCTCCCCAAGTGTTGAGGCGGGCGAAGCACCTGGGTTGCCTGCGTGCTGGCATCGGGTGCGGCAGAAACGCTCGAAAAGTTGACAGGAGACCGTCAGCAGCAGGGGGAATTCTGCAAAAAATGTGAAGTATTTACACTTTGTTGAAGGTCTGGGCTTTGGTGGAGGATGCCAATAGCTCTATATAAGTAAAATGCTTGAATAGTGTGTATCCTTTACAGGTTAGCATCCCATTTCCCACCTCTGGTGGAAAACAAGCTAAAAGTAGGGGAATAAAGCCAGGTAACCGGTACCCTGAGGGCAACCTAAAGGTCAAAATCCTGGTATTGAGGTTAAGGTTGGGCTCATTAAATGCTCCCAATTACAACCTGTTTGATTCAGGTACAGCAGGAGTTGATAGGTTGGACTCAGCCTCGAATATTTGTAATGTGCTCGGGACCCGCCGCTGCGCACGTGAGTTAACAATTAAAGTCCTCTGGTTAATTTTGCTTTGTTGGTACGTGCTGATGGCTCTGCTCGAGGCTGTCCGGCTGTGGGAATAGCCGTGATGCTGCAGGCATGCACTGAAAGCCGAGCTCCTGCTCCCACGGATCTCCTCTGTCTTTCTTCAGCTTGGATTTGGCCGTGCGCTCTCATAGCTTTAGATAAAAAAAAAAAAAGGCTTTGTTAAAATATTATTGTTGCTTACTCACTCAGGAGACGGTTTCTGCTGATGTCAGCTTCTTCAGCGATAGTGGCTAAGCAGAGGTTCAAATTCCAGGATCTCATTCATGTATACATTCAAATTGGGGAAGTAGTTATGCCATAAATGTTGCCACCAGGCTTTTGAAATCGGTGTGTACGTGTTGTTCTGGCAGCTGCTTCAGGAGCAGACCCAGAAGGGATGGATTTCCTTTTCACTTTCATCCACTGTTGTATGCTCAGCGTGAGTTCATTGCTTCCAAAAACATGTGGAACAATAAATAGGAAACTGGCTTAAAAAAATAAAAGAAGCCTTTCCATTGTTCTGATCGCATCACATGGTTTGAATCCTCTTTTTGCTCACAATGTCAGAAAGGAAAGTAGTCTCCATGGGTGTGGATGTTACTACAGTAACATCTCTTCAAGCTGTTACACCACAGGGTAATTGTTATCTTGGGGAAAGTTTGTAGGTTTATCCCGCTTCCTTTTCCTTCCACAGCACTATTGACATGAGAAAATGTTGGGATATGTTTTGTGTAATTCCAGTGAGTGCAGAAAGAAGAGAACTTCTGACAGGAATAATAAAGTGTGGATGGAAACTGGTGATATTTGCAGATGTAACAGTAGGAATACTTTATCAGTGATTCAAATCTTGGTCTGGAAATTGTGTTTATGCATTAACTTTATTGCAATGTGGAGTAATAAAGTCAGTGGGAGCTTGATGATTTAAACCACTCCCCAAACAGGAGAAATTTTAAGAGACTTACCTGTTGCCAGTGGGGATTCCGGGAACAAAGAGACAATTTTGCACAGAAGTTTCTGGGCTGTCGCCCAGTAATTGTCCTTATTGTCAAGATAATTTTTGCTCTAAGATTTCCAGATATAAAGCTGAGTTTTGAAGTGATGAGTGTGACATGCAGTCTGTGAGACGTCTGGGATCTTCCACTGGCTCCATCGTTGCTGGGTTTTTGATCTATCCACCACCATAAGTATTACAGATGCTGCTCTTTAATGGCTGCGTTGTGCTTTCTGGCCATCCCAAAGCAGACATCACCACCAAACCAGGTTTTTTTTGGACATTTTCTGTAACGACCTCTTGGAAGTGAGGTGTCACGTTGTGCAGAAGCAGCCTGGTGTGAGCACGTTGAATATTAGTCAGCAGTGTGAGCTTGTGGCAGTGAAAGCTGCCAGGTAATGACCTGTGTTATCAAGACCATAGCTGATAGGTGAAGGTAAGTGGTGATTATTGTTATTATTGTAGCTCAGTGCTCTCGAGGTCACACCTGAAATACTGGCCCACCTTTGGGTACCTGGACAGCTGCTGACCAGCAGGAGGGCTACCAGAAGAAGTGGTTTGAGTTATTTGAGGGCTGCAGCACAAGTTGGGAGAATCTGCTTCTCAATGGATTTCTGAAACAGCTGGATGAGACCCAGAGCGACTTGATTTAACTTCAAAGTTATCATTGCTGTCACCTCCAGAGGTCCCTTCCTCTAGGGGAAGGCTTCATACCTTTCCCTGCCCGGTTCTTCCTTAAAGAAGCCAATTCTTTGGTGACACTTGAGGTGGAATTAACTTCTTCAGCGATGGGAAGAGGAGAATGCCATCGAGGAGACACCAAATAGTCGAGATCACACGGCTGAGAGGATGCTCCGTTCTGTGGTTTCAATACTCTACTTCTTGTTTTTGTCAAAAGCAGTGTGGTCATTGTTTTGTTTTGTTTTTGTTTTTAAAGAAGTCTCTTTTATCTGTGTTGCATGTGGCACTGTTATCACAGGAGCATAATCGGTGTAAATAGCAATGGAATAAAGTCTCTGACTTAGGAATCTTGCAGAATTAATGGAGAGAAAAGGCACTAGAGGCTAGGTATGCTGCAAGGACACTCGGTAGTGAAAAGCAACAGTCAGAGAAAACAGAGAAGTGGCAGGAGAAGCAGAGAATAAGAAATGCTCAAAGAGTAGTAGACACAAGTGGATGTTGTTGGGTTGCTGCCTCTTCGTTCTCTGATCTGAGAGGTTAAGAAAACATGACTTGGGCTTTAGATCTTAATAAGAGCTGATCTGACTGCTGACAACTGGGTCACTGAGCCAGCAACAGCGCTGACGAGGCTGTTCTGTGGGAAAAAAATCAAATTGGTGTCTCATGCCTCTCTTGTAGTCCCAGCCATCAAGGCCCTGCCACGTTAGAAGCTGTTTAGCTGAGGGGCCGTGGAATCGCTGGCTGCCATCCAGCACTCTGTAGCACAGAGATGCCTTCAGAGGCAGTCAGGGATTGCCTTGTCACAGCAGCCTCCTATCAAAAGCTCTGCGGGGCAAAGCTGCCAAGTTGAGATTGCTGCTGTTGGAGTGGGTCCGTGTTTCCCTAGTGCAACAGCCTCAGGGCTAAGCCTTAATTCTCAACTTCCTTCTGCAGTGTTTAGCAGTGTTTTTTTTTTTTTCTGTTTGTGTTTTATTTTTATTATTTTTATTTTATTTATTTATTTTTTTTTGAGAGGGATCATGTTGGGTTTCTCACTTATTTTTATGTATTTTCTTTCAAGTATGCTATTACAGAATATGGTGGATCTTAACGATCCAGTAACTAATATATCATGAAGGTTAAGTATTCCTTCTCATTTTTCCTGTGATGCCTCACAAGTAAAGAAGACCGCTGGTGGGCTCATCTGCTGGAATGTGTACGCAGAGACTTTCTGTTGCAAAACTTTGACAGAGGAGGTTGGGCTTCAATGAACAAACAGAGCTTCGTATATTACAGCTACCTGGAAAAGTGGGGCAAATGATGAGGCCAGCACTGCTATTCAATGATTATTTAAAATATAAGTGCCAGTTGCATTGTGTCTTAGGGTAAAAGAAGCTGTATGCATGCTTTGTCTGTCTTTAAGGTTGGCAAAAAATGCACACGGAAAGGCTTGTCAGCCACACTGAGGCTTGCCTTTCCTGTTTCCAAATATCCGTTGGTTAAACAAAGTTCTCACTTGCTGCTTTTGCCTTGCCAAAAGAATTAAAATGACAGCGAAGTAGTTCAAATTGCAGCTACTCATGTCAGGTACGTGGTCAAGAATCCAAGAAGTTGTTTTGTGAAAGGGCCCCCCTCCTTCTCCTGTAGATGTTATTCTGAGTCAAAACCTAACTTTCCCTGAAACTGAACAAAGACTTACCCAGGGAGTTCAGCTCTGCTTCCTTTGGTTTGTTTGTTTTCATGTATTTGTTGCCTGGTTTGTTTTGCTACTTTATAGAGAGCCTATGTTTAATCCTAATGCTTGGAAGGAGGAAATAGCTTATTTGATATTTGTTAGTTTTCTTATGTGAAAGGGATTACTGATAAGGAATGTTTTTGAAAGATGAAGAATGATTCTTTACAGATTGAAAATGACCAGAGTATTCCCCTTGCATTGATTTATTTAAAGTGGGAAATCAGAAGGAAAAATGAATTATTTAGGAAGAGAAAAAAATGTATTCTAAACCCACAATTTTAGGAGCAGGGAGAAAACAGGGTTAATATGATTCAAAAACCTAGCAGGATGAGTATCAACTTAATGCATTATTGTTGTTGTTTTTTATAGGACACTCAAAGAAGAACCAAAAATCTTCCTTCCCTTGATCCAGAAGTTCTTTCTGTATTCGTACCTCCATTCATCAGCAGAGATGACATTCACACGGCTAATACAAGTGCTAATAACTTGAACAGAAGTAAACGGCGGTCTTTCCGAAAGAAGAAGGAGAAACCCAAGTTTGAAAACATCAAGAGTGTCAACGGGGAGCAGAAAGTGCCTGACACTGAGGACATTACAGTTCCAAAGGACATTGATCTTATTGGTTTGCCACAGCTGTGCTTCCCAGGTACTGTAGGGCTCTCACTTCTAAGTGAGAACTGTTTTAATAACGTTTTTCATGACCCATAATACAATCATCTTTACTCTCTTAGTGAATTCCACAGTACAAAAACCGTGTCTACTTGTCAGCAGGTCGGTGATGAGAGTAGGGCTGAACTGGGTGGGACAGACCCGTTAGCACAAGAAGCTGCAGCAGGTGCAGGGGAGGGAAGCAGAAAATCCCCGTCCACAACGGATTCACAATCTTGGCTTAAATGGTTGAGCACCCGTGCACTTTTTCTTTTTTCCCCCCTTTTTTTTGAACGACTCTTGGAATTTGCATTTGCTATTAAGATAGCCTAATTAGTGTATTCTTAACATATACAATAAAGTTAGTAATGACTCTTTCCTCCAGGCTTAAGTGCAGCAATTTTAACATGCATATTAGTACTGCACACCTTACAAATACCTTGAGGGGGGAGTGAACAAAACTCATCTATTGTACGTTCCATTTAAAATGCAAAATAATTGTGGAATATTTCTGGCTTCTTCAGTAATGTGTGGCTTGCAACCTTTGTAAGAAACCTTAGATTGATTGGATTGTATATGTGCATTTTAATCCCTTCAGATGACACATTTCTCCTGAAATTAAGTAGAAATGTGCAGTATTTGGTATGAATAATCACTTTTCAAGCAGTTGTCACTGTGTATATATATATATATATATCATTATATATTTTAACTACATATATATATATATAGTCTTTAAAAAAAAAAAAACTTCTGTCTTCATTGCAGGAGGACTTTATGTAACTTCTGAATCAAAAGAGGACCAGATTCATTTCCTGGTCTTCACAGATGTCTGTGGTAACAGAACATATGGTGTTGTTGCACAGTACTACCAGCCTATGCAAGTATGTTATTTAACTCATGCCATTATTGAAACATATTAAAAGATATAAAATAAAATGCTTGGAAAATAATGCTGGGTTTAATTTCTGCAATTAGTTAACATATTTTTTCCTAGCAGAAGCATAGAACAAATCGTACTTTATAATGCCATTGTAATTTAATGCATTGCTGTTCTAGTGTACTCTGATTAAAACCCATAACAGGTTTTTCAGGAGTTTGACTGAATATTTAAGAGCAAACTTGTCCCTTGGGCACGTTTTTTGTGAAGGCTGTGCCCTCTGTTCTTTCTAAATATCTGCTGTGCTAAAATTCTTTTTGATATGTGTGTTTAGTCATGTAGGCTGAAATTTTTCTGAAGAGCTCAAGGGAGATAGGCATCCAAATCCCCTGAAAATGCAGAGGGAATTGGGTATCATATCTCTTGGGCTCTCAAGAAAATACCAGCCGCAAATTCCTGATTAACATAAACACATTAATCTGTAGTTTCCTTGTAGGGTGGCTGTATTTCCTCAAACGGGCAGCCCCCCTGGGAATCTGCGCGGACCGAGAAGAAGTCGGAGTGTTTCGTACCGCTCGCTATTTGTGTTATATCCAGATACCCATATTTCAATGCCCTCAAGGATTGCCTCTCATGGTAAGGCTTGCTATCCTCTGTGTTTTTACTGGAAGTAACTGCGCAGGTTTTCATACATCAGTTCCTACAACATGCAGAATGCTAAAACAGTTTTAAGTTAAGATGCTATCAGATGGGAGGGAGTGGAAGAGAAGAAATGTGAAGTGAATGTTACCTGGGCAGCAGGAAAACGCAAATTCTAAATATCAAAGAATGTAATGTTTAGATGTGATGACGTCTTTCTATTCTTTGATATTCTTGCTATGCCTAGAAGAATAACAATTTGCAGGAAACAGATGCCTCAGACTTTGTGGCAATTTTTTTTGTTTGGTTGGGTTTTGTTTTTCTTTCCACTGGAAGAAGGATGAGTTCAGTTCTGGCACACTGGTGAAAATCACTTCAAAAGCCAAAGACCTCTTTATTATGCACCACACAAATGCCATAAGAACGTGAATATGTGTATGGATAAGCAGTTAATGACATTTTAACGAAATCCAAGTTAATTGAGGGAGTTTGGTGGCTACCTGGCTGTTGTAGAACTAGCAGAGAAAATTGTAGTGTTAGAGTACTTCATGGGTCAGAAACACTCAAACTCAGCAGTACCAATGAGTTAAAAGAGAAATGAACATAAGTCAGTCTTCTTTTGTAACTTATTTTGAGGTCATAACCTTTGTATGTTGCTTTGTTGTTAAACTGTTAAAATCTGTATCCTTTTCTAAAGTGGCTTAAAAGCTCCTTGCATGAGGGAGCCTGGCACTGCATGGTGGACATTCCTGGCTAATCTTACTTGCAGAGGTAGGAGATTCTTTTCAGGAAATTTCAGTCAAGCTTTGTAGAGACAAATTTGACGTCACGTGTCATCTTTTTGCAGGGATTTGCTTCAGCAGGTGATATTCTTATATGTAAGCTGAGAAATACTAGGGTTTTAGGTCACAGCTTGAGTCTGCCAATCTTTTTCTGCCCGCTGTTGGTGTTCTGAGCAGACAGCAGTGTGTTTTGTGGGTGCGGTGGGTGCATCACTGCCTCCCAACTGCACTCTGTACCTTGGTCGTTTCCCCTGTGGGCTTGGATGTAGTAAGGGCTGGCTTTCCCTGGTTTAGATAGGAGAGCCCTGGAAGAACGAAGCAGTTCCTTCCTTCCTCCCTGGTAATTCAGATGTTTCCTCCAAAAACCTTTGATACCAGAAGCGAGTAACTCTTGGCTGCCCTTAAGGAGAAAACACCCACTGCTGTTTTTCATGCTAGCTCTGTCCTGTCACTTTCAGAGCATTAATGGAGGGGTTAAGTGTGGACGAGGGACATCGATGTGGTAAAAACTAGGTATTCACAGGCTACTGCAAAATCCAGACGATCAGTAAATTAAAAAGGAAATGTTTTGTTTCACTTTCTCCTTTCCTGCCCAGATCACTTTTTCCAGTCCTTCCATTTTAGTCAGTTGCATCAGCCGTTGGTACTGCAGGAGGTGATTCATTTGCTTTTTATAGTCCCAAACCTCAAATAAATACTAATCTGTGTGACTGTTACAACTGTGTACCTGAGCTGTGATGCTTTGCAATCTATCAGGCTTTTATAATACGCTTCTGTGGTGGTTTTAGCCAGCTGGGCAGCTGAGCTCCACCACAGCTGCTCTCTCACTCCCCTTCCTCAAAGGGAAAGGGGGAGAAAATAGGATGGGAAGGGATCAAGGGTTGAGATAAGGACAGGGAGATCACTCACCGACTATTGTGACAGCCTGAACAGACTCAGCGTAGGGAGATGAATGACATTTATTGCCTATGACTAACAAGCTCGAGCAGTGAGAAACCACAAGCAAACTAAAAACACCTTCTCCTGATCCACCCTTTTCTCCCTCAACGCCCTGAGGGGCCCAGGGGAATGGGGAGTGGGGGCTTTGGTCAGTCTATAGCATTTTTCCTCTGCCTCTCCTTCCAGGTCCCTTTCTGCCCCTGCTCCCTGTGGGGTCCTTCCCAAACTGAGACTGTGGGGGCAGCCCACAGGCAGCAGCTCTTCAGGAACTGCTCCCACACAGCTCCGTCCCACGGGGTCCATCCCCCAGGAGCAAACAGCTCCAGCCCGGTTTCCCCATGGGCAGCAACTCCCCCCAGACAGAAGCCAGCCCTGCAGCTCCCTGCTACCAAAACCTTGCCACATAAACCCAGTCCAGCTTTGTGCTTCTTCTTTTATTCCCTGAACTCAGCTATCCACAGGCTGGGAAATAGTGTAGGTTCAGTTTTGCAGTTACAGTACTCAGCGGAGGTTTATATGGTATGTTCATGAGTCATTTCTTCTCTAAGGGAGATGCTTCCGAGCTGGATGAAGCAGTCAGTTTGTGAAAGCATTTTTAAATAGTCCACTAAGGGAGAAGTGGGAAAATGTTCAGGAAAGCCATGGAAAAATCCAGAGGCTACAGAAATGTTTCTAGATTCAGAGCAGACAGGAACCAGCTTGCAGGTGGAGCCTTACACGTGTGGAAAGGAACTAGCAGGTAGAGTCATCTCTTTAGAAATGCAACCTTCTGCCTCTGGCTGGGTATTTTAAACATTATAATTAAATATTTCCGCCTTGATCACCCATAACACGTTTTTTGCACTCACTTAAAGCATTAGCCTCCAAGGTAACTATAGATGGCTTCTTCCTTTAAACTGCACTGGTTTCTAAGGGCAGTTCAAATTTGTCTTTAACCTGCCATCTAAGCTTTAATTGACTTGTAGATATGTCAATAATTACATGGCAGTTCTCTAGGGTAGTAGAACTGCAAGTTGTCCTGGTCGTATAGTGGGGGAATTTAGTGGCACAGCTCTCCTCCTGTATCGCTGCTGCATCTGGCTGTAAGATCCTCATGTGTGTGTGTGCAGCTGGAAAGAGTGGGGAAACGCAAGTGGCAAAACTCTGTTCAGTGCTGGCTTTTCCTGCCGAACTGGAAACTCAACTGATGATGTTTCCATATGTTCTTCGGGATTTTTATATTTGTTTCAAAGCTCGTGATCACCACGTGCTTTCCTTGACTCCATTGGACAGATAAGATCAGAATGTCTACCCTTTGGGGTGTTTTGTTTTTTTTATAAAAAGGTAGCATGCTGTGCCAGGGTGGAGTTGAGAGGAAGGAGAGGAAGAAGTGGAGAGGTAACATTTTTTTGGTTTTGATTGTGTTACAGACTTATTTATTTTTCCTCATAGGGCATCAAACAGTTCGCTGCAGGGATGCATGGCTGTTCTGAAAGGAATACAAGCAATTAGAGCAAACAAGACCTCAGTGATCTGTTTGGAGCATAGTTCCCTGTGCAGCTCGGGTTGTTTCAGCTTTTTGTAATGTTACAAAATTGCGTCGCTGTTTGCCTGTAAAGCAGAAAGGCAGTTATGTTCATCTACAACTCTTCTGGGTGCTTTGGCTGATTTAGCATTCCGCCAGCCTGGGGATTTGAAAAATCTTGCTGGTGGACCTTAAAGCACCTATTTCTAGTGTGTAGCTCTTTCCTGTAATTACTCGTGGGAAAAATCCTCTTTGTTATTGCTAATAAAAGGCTGATGCTGAAGTAGGTTCTGTTTCCATTTAGGATCCCGTCCCAGCAAGAGATTTCTGGGGAAATATAAAAAATAGAAAGCTCTGCTCTGCAGAGCTCATTGTTTGCAGGCCCTGCAGTGCATAGGTGGGGTGGTTATTTGTTTTCATTTAGAAGATTCCTCAGAGGTATTTTATCATCATAAGCATTTCCAGATAAAACTCGGGCTCCTAATCTTTATCAAACACTAAAATACAGTAAAAATAACAACTGGAAACGAGGCTCAAACTAAAGATGAGAACGCAACGTCCAAAGTTAGATCTGTGTAGGTGCTTTGAACTGCAAGGTGAACTTCCAAACCTTCATCATAGTGATGATGATCTTTCGTTCACAAAGTGAAATATCCCTGGCACTGATCTCCCCCTGGACGAGCTCTCATCTTGTATGGATGAACAGGCTCCGTTCAAACAAGAAATCTTCCAACCTGTATAAGAGTTTCTTCAACTGCCTTGGGAAAAGTGCAAATAGCTCCCAGCACCGAGGCAGTACAAAGCACCTACTCTCCGTGGTCTCGCTTCCTGAAAAAATCTGTTTGAGGGCAGTTAGCAGAGGTAATGGAAGGTGTGTAAACTCCTTAGCTCCCTCTCTAATGTCTCAGAGATTACCTCATTTATTTCAGCAGGCGTTTGTGGAGCAGAGCTGTCAGCTGCTGTTACACTGATGGGTGCAGCGTGCTGATCAGGAGGCTCTCACAGACCCTTTTGTACATCTGCTCCTTTGCAGCATCAGGGTCAGGTGGTTTCTGTTGTAACACTTACTGGATGTGTTGCCACGTGCTTTATAGTCTCTAATAATAATAAAGCAACAAACAAAAACCTCTTGGGTCTGCCTCTGCTGTTAGTAGTACCTTAGATGTGGTCTGAGTGCGGCAGCATGTTTAAAGTAGATTGCTTTGAGAATTTCTAAATTCCTGTCCCCCTGCTACCTCCACACCTCTTGGTAGATGATGGACTCTGCAGGAAGCATGTTGCAGCCTAGTACTCAGCCCAAGGCAGCTTCCAAAGGTGAATTTAGTAAACCTAAATGTCTTCTTTATTGCTAACATGCTATAAAGCTTGGTGACACAGAACAGAATGTCTTTATTCAGGAATCTACATTCTGTACACAAATGTGGAAACCTGACTTCTGATATATCTCTCAAGCTACTCAGTTGCTTTGTAGACTGCTTCTTTTCCCAGCTACAAGTTTCCTGCAAGAGTCCAAAGAAGATACAAAGCAGAATAAAACTGCAAAGGAGAATATTAACCATACGAAGTTCCTAATTTCTGCACATACAGATTAGGCTTAAATTCCAGATTTGTAGCTTCTGAATTGTTACGTTTCAGGAATGCTGTCAGACTTCCTGGTTTGCTATGTTAATATTGTGTATGTTTAAATGCACGTGACTTGAGCTGACATATAATGCAAACCGCATGATCTGCGTGGCCTTGAAACAGCTGAGGTAATGCAGATCCAGAGTAGCAATATTGGACAAGTTTGCACTTTACATTTGTCCTTATGGGGGTAAGAACGATAACAAACAGCGGTGTTCATGCAGGGCTAGGCCTTACACTATGTATGGCTCTTGTTTCAGATTCCTCTGCTGTTTAGCCTTTTTTTTAATATACAGTTTCTCTTTTTTTGATAGTGTTTTCCATCTTACAGCTGATGCTTGGGATGGGATGGACATAATGGCACTGTGTTGTTCTTGAAGCAATCTGAGTATGCTCCTTCCTCAAGCTGCATCTCACCTCTAGATTTCTTTGGCCATCATTAGATGAAGTGTGCCAGCTGCATCCTCTCATATATATGGAGCATTATTTTATGCAAGGAAGTAAAATAAATCAACCAACCAAAACAAAACACTGGTCTGCTTCTGACACAGCAGCATCATTAAAATTAAATGGAGCCATAAAAGTATCCAATAAATTAGAAACAAATTATCTGGTATAATAGCTTCATTGCTCCTAGTAATACCTCTTAATTCTAGGTTGTCATCAGAAAAGCTTTTTTCATGTTTATATGTTATTATTTATAAATATTTCTCTATAATTTAATTTCAGCTTACTGGTGCAACTGCGACCTTTCAAGGATTTAGATGTCGATGATCACATAAAAGAATTTGCAGCAAAATTATTTTTAATACCCAGCCCGCCACCGGGACCACTGCATTTGGTAATTACCGTTGCTGAATTTCCTAATTATCTTCATATGAAACACTATAAAGCTCTAGGATGTTGCTTCGTATAAATTAGAGAAATATCTTCCCTGTCAGATCAGAGATTTTGCCTGCCGATACATAACTGATGTCAAAAGGGAAACAAAATTTCCCTCTCAACTGTGTCACTTGACCAAAGTGTGGGAGTTCCCTGTCTTGTATCTGATTTTGGGCACCTTGTTATCTTTCATCTACCTGAAATGACTTCCAGGGAAGCAGTGCTTCAGCCATGTGCTTCTCCTTAGCTGAATTCCTTGAACCTTGGATAAGGGGTTTGGAGAAGAGGGAAAAAAGAGCATAGGTGGAACATTGAGTGATTAGCTAAACCAACTACCGAGTGCCGAGATAATCCAGCATTTGTCCCCCTGATATTTGAAGTGGAATATTTGAAACACTGAAATAATCCATTTGGTTTGGCTTGTTTTGTCTTCTTCACATAACATTTATAACTTTTCTGTTTCCTAAATGAATTTTATCAAGACTTCGAGTTTTCCAGTTGTACCTACAGATATAAATTACATTATAATATATTTATAACAAAGAAGGTTTTAGAAGTCTTAAAAGTATTATCTTTTAAAGTTTTATTGGCCAAGTAGCCTATGATAATAAAAGGAAACAAAGTCCTTGTCAGTCTTTCAAACTAGAGCTTTTATCTTTTGCTATTTCCCTCTGTTTCTATTCCAATGCTCAAATACCTGTCTTTCTGCTGTTAGTTCATCTTGATGCTTTGTAGCTGGAACTAAAATTGTGGGATGAATGCATTGTGGGAACGCTTTTATTAAGAAATAAACAAAAAAACATCTGTTGTAACAGGTATTTAATATGAAACCACTTCAAATAATAATTCCTTCACGGGAGGACCCGGACAGTCCAGTTATTGACTTGGATCTTCACCTTCCGTTGCTGTGTTTCAAGCCAAAGCAGGTGCTTCAGGTAAAGCTCATCAACACTTTAAATTGTATTTGGGATTGATAGTACTGGTAATTTGTATTTAAAACAACCAAAGAAACAAAACAAAACAAGATGTTTTAGTTAACAAAAAGCATCATAAACCCAGGAATTCAGAATAGCCTTAGTTCTGCATGTTGAAAATATAACATAATAAGCCATACTTCTTAAGATATTTCCTTACTTAAAGACCAGCTTAAGGCATATTGGATTTATTTTTCCTGCAGTTTAGCAACAGGTTTTAAATTTCTTAAGCACACATTTTTAAATATAAATGCCCAAGCTGACAGATTTTATTTTGATTTCTCATAAAATGCATTTTCAGAAGGTTCATAAGAGCGCTTTTCATGTGTAAAAAAGGGACCTGTAGGATGGATTAGTGACAGTTGGCATTCCTGTAAAGAGAATCTAAATGGTATAGAAAGACAAGAAAATACAAGAAGCTATTTGCAAAGAGTTTTTTTCAGGGTTTCATAGAATTGTCCAGTAATTTTGATTTGGAGTGTCTTTGTAGGTTACTTGATCTGACTCTGCTTAAATGTAAGATCTGACTTCAAATTTCGATTAGGTTGTTCAAGATCTTTAGCAGTACTGTGGCACTTCCTCTAAAAAGCTCTGGTTGGAGACTTCTATCCATGTTTGTAAACCTCCTCAGTCCTGAGAAGGGAGGTGGTATTGGCTTTTTTTTTAATTATTTTATTTTTAATTTGTTGATGTGCCCATTTTTCCACCCACTTCTGCATTTTATGAATGGAGCTATCAAAAATCCTCCATAATGGTCCTCTGCAACTGGTGCATCTCTTAGTTTTCTAAGAGCCCATAAATGGATGTTATTTCAATTTTAATAGTATGTAAGTTATCTCTTAGAAAACAGAACTTGTGAGACTGTTTTGCAAGCAGATGGCATATTTGTGTATATGCTGTATGTTCTAGGTGTAACTCCTTGTAAACACGTTGTTTTTTTCAGATCTTGACCTGCATTTTGACTGAGCAGAGAATTGTTTTCTTCTCTTCTGACTGGGCCTTGCTGACGCTCGTGGCTGAGTGCTTTATGTTGTACCTTCATCCTCTTCAGTGGCAGCACACTTTTGTGCCTATTCTGTCTCGTCACATGCTGGATTTCGTAATGGCCCCAACATCTTTTCTGATGGGGTGTCATATCGATCACTTTGAAGAAGTTAGCACGGTATGTTCCCATTCTTGCTGTTCAGTTCCATGTGTGTGTTTTCTCTCTTTTTTCAGATTCACCTAGAAACCTGGTTTTGTTATTTAGGTGTGTGAGAAGTGAAGAAACTAAAAGTAATAGAGCCACGTTAGTGTGACCATTGGCTTATTGGGATAAGCTGCTTGTTATATCCTTTACCCTTATTTTCTTTTCTCATGGCTTTTTCTCATGGCTTCTGGGAGTTTCTTTTTCATCTGGGGAAAATTTCCATCTACATGTTGTTTGTGTATGAGTAGTTTCCCTTCAGGTCTTTGCTTAAAGAGTTGCGTGGGATGACTTAGATTCCTTTTCCAGGCAGCTGGGTTAAGAGGTCAGCATGCACTTGAAAATACTCTAATGGAGCTGCTGGTCTCTATCATGGAACTACTTAATTAGAAGAAAAACAGCAATATAAAGAATGTAATTTGTCAGTTATTCTGAAGGTTTATTTTTGTCCTTATTTTTGAAACACTCTTTTAGTAGGTGGTAGTACTCTTGTGTATTAAGGAGAAAGAGAAATACATGTACATTGTCAGTCTTTCTGTTTTCTTCTGTTAAAAAGGAAACTGAAGATTTAATTCTAATTAATATTGATAACGGGAATATTGCATGTTCAAAAATGGATGAAGAGGAACCTGAAATTCCAGATGTTCCAGCACAAGCCGCAGAAACTTTCATAAAGAGGTAAAAAGATACTGAAACTGTGTTTATTGTAGTGCATAAATCATGTTGGGCTCTCTTTTTAATGTTTTTATTGTGTGTTATTTATTATTAATTCATATTTTTCATATAAAATGCCATTTGATGAAGGAAAATTGAAGTTTTCAATTAATTAATATACAACTAACTTTTAAGCATTTGTAATCATAGCCATGTTATGCTGCAACACCTAGAACAACTGTTTATTTTTGATTTCAGATATTATTCTTTGAACTTTACTGTTCTTTATACAGAAAACTGAGTGCACTGTGATGTACGTGCGCTAATAGGACTTCCAGGAATCTTGTTCGCTTGTCAGTGTTTGTAGATCAGTTTTGCACTTTGTAAAAAAAAAAAAAAAAAAAAAAAAAAAAAAAAATTGTGAGAGCTAAATGACTTTTTCTTTAACAGGTAAGAAGAAAACATTGGTGTTAGGATGTAACTTGACATTTATTTTTCTTTTCCGTGTAGAGTGGAGGGTCTTCAGCTGCATTATGACCTAGAGCTGTGCCATCTCCGTGCCAGCACAGATCTTGGTGAACTCCAAATGCGCAGAAGGGCTTGGCAGCAGAAGCTGAATACAGAAGTTCAGCAAATGACTTTGCAGTTAATTGTTAATATCTTCAGGTGAGCGGGTATAGAATTCTTTATCATAAGAGTGTATGACACTGGTTAAGATGTCACTGAAAATATTCTTATTTTATCCTGTTTCATAGACATTCCATAAATCTTGTAGGTTTTGTGAGGGAATGAGAAAGAGGTCCTGCCAACCTGCTGGAATATCCATCATTAATGTATTTGGATACATCTAGTACCTGCTGTAGGTGGCCCTGCTTGAGCAGGGGTTGGACCAGATGCCCTCTAGAGGTCCTTTTCAACCCCAGTGATTTGGTGATATACGTTTTTAGGACATCTTAGGTAAAGCTGTTCTAATTGTGGACTTGCGTGTCTCTTTTGAGAGGATTCCAGGAAGAGAAGTGCAGCCCTCTTCTCTAGAAGAAGAGGGGAAAATCCCCAGCCATTTACCACCCCCCTCTTGTTGGGGGTGGAGCTCTCTGTGGGTCAGCTGCTCACCTACCTGCTCCTAACACTTCCTGTCAGGAGGTGCTGGGTTAATTTATATAGCCCAATTGCCAGGGCTGTGTTAACTGCTTGCTTTTGTTGGGTCACTGTAGAGAACAGTCACACAAGTGGCTGGGCCCTCTGCAAGGACAGTAGCTCCTGGATGTGGACAAATCAACAGACCCCAGAGAGCACAGCTGGATCTGGAAAACAAAATCCATTTAAAGCCTGATGTACTGCCGCTGTGGGATTTGGTGGATTTCAGTGTTTGGCAGCAATATATTCCAGATAAAGATGAACAAGAAATGCCTTTTCCTGCCTGAACAGCTTGAACTCTCTAACTCACTAAATGCCTGTATACAAAAAAAAAAATGAACAGATGCTTTGGTAATTAAGAGATGATAATAACCTTTTGATTGTTTGATTCTTTTCTTGCTTTCTTTCTCCTTGCCTTCAAACTTTCTCTGTTCTTTTTTTTTTTTTTTTCAGCATTGTTTCTTCTATCTTCTAATGCTCTATCTACCACCGTCCAGGAATGAAGGAAAGTAAATCTCTGATGCAATTGTGCTGCCACTTGCTGCTCTCTCCAGTGAAACACTGTAGTATTTCTGTGTGCATGAGGTTCCATGTTCAAAGCAAGCCATGATAAATAATATAGAACTATATACTTGTACTAACTACCGTTTTTCTGAACACATGCATGAAAGACGAGCAATGGAGTGGCCTTTTGTCAGGTCTCTGCATGGATATAAGATTCCCCAGTTGTGCTTACATTGGATTTTAGCTCACCAAGTTATTGTCTTCATTTATGAGTTGTTGCTTTTTTTTTGTTTGTTTGTTTGTTTTTTCTTAACATCCAGCATGAATAGATGAAATAAGATAGAATTTTATTATCCTAACCTTTTATTAGGAGCCCTGATTTTAGCCACTTGCATGTATCTAGCTTAAATAACTTAACCGTGGGCTTGAGTTCAGTGAACAGCATTTTTTTTCCTGAAAAACTCACACATGCTGCTCCTGAGACAGCTTGTTCTCTCTCGTTTTTAGGACACAGAAGTTAGAACTGATGTCTGGTTTTTCAGAGATAGCACAGAGCCTCTGTTGCCTGCTGGGACCATGCATATGCTAAAAATTGCATTGATATTGCATATCACTTTCTCTCTTATTGAAAGAACTCTTTCTCTTCAGACACAACACAAGTTGTCAGTTAGTGCTGGCTTTAGGAGCAGAGTTTGAGAGTGTAGCAAAACATTTTCAGTGTCTCATGTGCATGTTACAGATGTGAGGCAGTGGGACAAAATGAAGCCAGATCACAGATTTCACATTGCCCATGTGGAGAGGTGCACTTGCCTTCATAGTGCCTCCAGGGGGTTGTATGGGATCCTGTATATAGACACCATTTCAGGGATGGAGCCTAAGTCATGACTTAAATATACAGATTCTCCTCCAGGGGTTACTGAAATTAATCCCATGGACTGTAAGTGACCTTGCAGATACTGCGGCATGTTTCTGGTAGTATCAGTGGGTTGCTGCTGCAAAAAGGGCAACTTACTTACAAATCCCCAAGCATATTTATCTTTGTGTTTATTTTATCTCCAGGGAAGTAAAAGACCATCTAAATTATGAACACAGAGTGTTTAACAGTGAAGAATTTCTGAAAACAAGGGCAGTGGGAGACCAGCCGTTTTACAGAAAGGTAAATTCAGTGTTAAATATGTTGTGATTCTGCTATTAATCCCTACTTTAGGATTAATGCCAAAAATTAATGGAATGGTCACAGTTTGGGCTGTGTAGTGTTCCTGACTCACCAGCTTTCACAGAACGCTTTATGAGATTTGTTTTATTTACCGTAAACAGATTAAATAGCAGGCAGCATTTTGGAGAGCAAGACACTACGTAATTTCAGAGCAAATAAAACATAATTCCCCAGGGGTGCGATAAACCTATGGCAGATGGTCAGTAGAGCTACATCTAAACTGCATTTTAAGCGCAGGCACCTGTCCAGACTGTTTGGACCAAAGCCCATGCGTGGACACGGGTTTTGAGCAAGCCTGTGAGCACGGCAGAAGAGCCTGAATGGCACGAGTTGAAGCACCTGCCTTATCTGCAGCGTGGGCAGCGGGGCGTGGAGCTGCTGATGCCTGCTTGGCTCCAGGCCCTGAGCCTGTTTCCTACAGCATGGCACAGTGAGAGCGTGCTGCTCACACCAAGCACAGGAGTTGGCTTGTGTTGGGCTCAGCAGGTAGAACTACAGCTCTTCAGGCTAAAGGACACCTTAAAATCCCCACTTAATTTCTCCCAGCACTCCTGCAAACTCATCTTGTTGCTATATACCTGATTTTAAAGCCCTATAGGCATGTGGAGTTTGCCTGTACAAGCCCCGAGTTCCTTTTGTTGCTGTTCTGATCAGCTTGATCCTTCTGTTAGTGTAAGCATGATTTAGGTCCTCTGCTGAAGCTCCCAAATGACTCCGTTTTTACCCAGTGTGTTCAGTGAGGCAGCTTTCTGCGAGGTTGCAGGCATTTTCCTTGTGGAATACCAGTGCATAAGGATGCTTTTAATGTAACAACTGTGTATATCCTAAAAAAAATAGGATGGGTGTGATTTCCTCATTAAAAAGAAAGCATCTTGGTCACCAGGCTGTAGGATTTGTTCTCTTTGGTGTGAGGCTGTCACTGATCATCAAAGGCTGGAGACCCTTTGGGCGAGGAGAGGAAGTGAGGAGAAAGGAAGTGAAAATGGAAGAAAGAAAGGAGCAGGGGGAAAAGGAGAAACTAAGAATAGACAAATTACACTAGAGCTTCTTGAAGTGTTCAGGCGCTTTGCCCAGAAGCTCAAAGTTTGAGATTTTTATGCTTTGCCCAGAAGCTCAGTTTGAGATTTTTATGCTTTGCCCAGAAGCTCAAAGTTTGAGATTTTTATCCTTGCAGTTAATTTTTCATTAATCTGTTTGCACCTAATTAAATTAATATTTACCCTCAGGTAATTAAACTAAACTGTCATGTGTCTGAGAAATAGAATTCGCGTATTTAAGGGTTTGTGTCTAGCCATTTACCAAACTAAATAAGGAAAAAATAAAAAGAACCTGTTAATGTGTCAGCAGGCCAAAAACTTAGAAGTGTTCTGACTAGGATTTCAAATGAATAGAAATAATTGAAATGTTCTCAATGGCAGTTTCTAATGCTATAAATGAAGGAGTGGCAACTTCATGAGTTGAAATTTCAAAAAAAAACAAAACCATATTTAAGAAGACCTTTGAACAGATGACTCATTTAGATACTAAAATACCACATGTATGCTTTCAAGTAAATCTTACAAGTTAGAAAAATATGGACTAATTACTAGTGCTATCTAGTGTTATCGATAGTGTTAATGGTATCTAGTGATATCTGGAGTTATCTTGATTAATTATCTTTAAAAACCATTAGGAAGGACTCGGTTCCTGCAGTTTGTCAGCGCCTGTACATACAACTGGAAAGAAAATACGCCATCTACTGGAGAATACCTGAAAGCAGAAATCTTGGTGCTTCTGTAGATGCCATTTTACAGGATGTATTGCAAATAGGTAGATAAGAGGCATCCTGAGTACAAACAGGCTATCTGTTGGGAAAATGTTTCCATTAAGTTCAGAGTACCAGAATTACTTACGAATCTGATTCATAAATCAAAATTACTTACGTTTATCTGATCAATAAACTCCCACCCCGGTAACTACAAGACTAAAAAGCGTACTTTAGCCAAGCCTCTGTGATAAAGCATTAATTAAAACAATTTTTGTATTTACAGTCAAAGATGCAACTGTCTTTCTGTTAGTGTCATTCCGTTTCTAATGGCTAAAAGTTGCATAAGCATAAAGACAGGATTCCTGGTTATAACAGGAATGGTTATAATTCCTGGTTATGACACTCTCCTGACGAAGTTTGCATTGGATTTTTCTGAATGATCAGTTTTCTGAATCGTTTAACTTCAGACAACACTAATTGCTCTGTGTTAGTACTAACATTTATAGAGTTATATGTGTTATGCTGCCTCAACTCCTGGTTTCATCTTGTTTTAATTTGAAACGGTGGGACTGGTAGCTTTGTAGTTTTATGTAACATTAGAGTGCCAGAAACTTCTTGTTCCAAGTCATAGACAATATCTGCATCACTTTGTTACAGGCAAAAAATAATGCTGTTACACTTCAGTAGCTAAAATTCTCTGTTACGCTCAGTATTTCTCTTTTTTATTTTTCTTTCCCTCTTTTCAAGGTTGGTCTGAGATTGTGGTTTGCCACTAAGCAAGTATGGAAGGTGTATGAAAGCTGAGTTGGTTCTTCTGGTGTTGAAGTTTGTGTTGAAATATTTTTGGTTTTGTGACTGCTAATATCAGTGTTCTTAGCTTTGTATAAGCAAAGCTAATAAAAATGAGCAAAAGATGCTGCTAACTTGTAAATGATCAAGAGTTAATCAGTTTGTCTCTCGCAGGTTTTGGAGACCTACATGTTTCACTCTTTTCTTAAAGCCCGTTTGAACAGAAAGATGGATGCTTTTGCTCGACTTGAGCTGAGTACCCAGTCTGAAGAAGACAGGTAATGCTTTCTCATTTCTTACTGTGTTTTTGAATCTCATTTTGGTGTAAGCGATAAGTCCTTTTGACTCTATTGGTGTGAGATCAGGTTATCCATGAATAAAATTGTGACTAACTGATAGGCCATTTTATTTAGCTTGCTCTGAAAGAATGATATAAATGTGTCCAGTCACAGCTGTTGGAATTGTAAATTAACACAGCGATTGTAACTTAATACTTTAAAACAGCAACAAAATAATCAAGTAGTCATTTACTGTGTATGTATACAGCGTTGTAAAACTAATTGCATATCTTTTAAAATTATTTCTCTCAGATTAAACTTGATGTTTCGTATCCCAAGAAGAATGGCCACGGAGAAAATGGCTTCTAAACAAATGAATTCACAGTCCACGATAAATAGGCGTATGGTGATCAGTATGCCTAATCTGCAAGATATCAAACTACCAGAAGTCCCCCCTAGAAATTCCTCATTTCGAAGAGTAGAAACAGACATTGGTAAGGGAAGAAGGTGTCAAACAAATGCTTTTCTGTTGTCTTTATGGGTGACATCGTTCAGTGATTTCCACAGAAGCAGGGTCAGATGCTAGAAAGAAACGGCGAGCTGGGTCACTTTGAGCCTGTGCTTATATATGTGTGTATCATATTTTAATTTGCATATTCATATATCAAATATATTTTATATTACTGATGTTATCAAAATAGGGAACACTCTGATAATAAGGAGGATGTGCATACAGTGCATCTGTGTCCTTAGCACAACTGGAATTTCTTTGCATTATTTATAGTACTGCTGCTTGTGAAGATACTCACACTTTTACTCGCTGCTTATGCTAATCAGTGTACCTTCTTTTTTTTGTTTTTAGCTCTGAAGATGCCCTCCAAATCAGTCACCACGTTCAAAATCCCAGAAATTCACTTTCCTCTGATGTACCAGTGTGTTCACTCCTACTATACAGAATTCTTCAACCATCTCAGCAAAGCTATAAATACCTTACCACCTGACAAGTCAGCATTGCTGGCAAGGTACTTCTACCTCCGGGGACTTATTAGCTTGATGCAAGGGAAGCTACTAAATGCACTTTCTGACTTTCAGAACCTAGATAAAACAGACTTAAGAATTTTTCCTACTGATCTTGTAAGAAAGATCGTGGAAACCATGCCTCCTTCTGAGCGTTTTCAAGCAGACCGCAAGCCTGAGCTGAAGAAGCTGATAAGTCGAGTGATGGAAAAACAAAGGGAAGTTACAAAAATAGATGACCACGTAAAAAACTTTGCATTGCCAAAAACACACATGCAACTGGATGATTTTGTGAAGCGAATCCAGGAGTCTGGGATTGTCAGAGACAAAGACACTATACATCGGTTGTTTGATGCCTTAACAGTAGGTGGGTAGAAAATATATTTTTATGGATTATCTACATTGACATAATGACAGTTCTACAATAAAGACAAGGAATCTGCTTATGTGCACACAGCTTACAGTTTTCCAGATTGTGTAGATGAGGTAGTTTTACTTGTTTTGTGATCTGTGGTGTGCAGTTCTGCTTTGGCTTAGAGAGTAAAGTGTTGACCTAATTGCCAAGGGAAAATAAGTCTTAAAAATCACCAGGTAGCTTGGCAAGGTGGCAGACTGTTAAAAGCACCTAGCAAATTCCAGAATTCAAGTAGCTACAAATTAAATTCCTCTTGGATGGTCATCATAGCAAAAGGAGAGGTTACTTCCATGTTTGAGAGAACTGCCTTATCTCCTGAATGAGATCTGAGTCTTGTGACAGATTTCTAAAAACAGTTTGAGAGTGCTTTCATAAAACACTGGTTCTTTCTGGACCTAGTCACTGCAGTAACTGTTACATTTTGTGCCACGAAGGATTAAATGTTAGTCAAAATAGCAAGATGTTCTGAGGCGAAAGGTGGAATACACTTCTCAAGAATTTGTTTGACTCTGCTTTCAGACCCACTTGAATTCTTAGAATAATTATGTATTTGGAATAACTGTTGCTGAAGTCTTTAATTGCTGGAAGTCTAACTTTTATTCCAGGTTAAGTATGTAGCATAGTAACACAGTATAGGATAAGGAACTGGAATGTAATAATGAAAAATATTCAGTTCAGTAGGGGATTACAAATCCTTTCCCATTGTCTGGCTGGATTTTTCTGATAAGAATTTAAAAAAAAGAAATAATGGTGCAGTGTTTGCATTTTCCTTCTCTATAAATCCTTCTCAAGAAAGTTTTTGTCTCCAAACTCTTTTCCAGGCCAACTTTTTTTTTTTTTTTGATATTTTTTGTACTCTGTTTACCCATTATGCTGCTAGAAGCACAAACTGAAAGTTTAAAGCTATCCTTTAAAGCCATCTTTCTGTTTAAATCTGTATAATAGTTTCTCACAGTAACCAGCATTCTGCTTTTTTTAGGGCATCAGAAACAAATCGATCCTGAAACATTCAGAGACTTCTACAACTACTGGAAAGAAACCGAAGCAGAAGCTCAAGAAGTGAATCTGCCACCGGCAGTAATAGAGCATCTAGATAAAAACGAATGTGTCTACAAGTTGTCTTGCTCAGTTAAAACTAACTATGGTGTAGGAAAAATAGCACTGACCCAAAAACGCTTGTTCCTTTTGACCGAAGGAGGACGTCCTGGCTATATCCATATTGCTGCTTTCAGGGACATAGAGGTGAGCATCGAGGAATTTCTCTTGCATGATCCTGGATCACGAATCTTGTTCCATTCTACTAAGAGATTTGCCTCAACCTGACTGTTTCAGTGAGGATTGTAGGAAACACCTCTGATATCAGTGATCAGATAAAATTCTGGATCTTCAGGCCGAGAATTGCAGGGTTGAGGTGTGCTGGGTCCTAAGATGGCATGGTACAAAAATCTGAAGCCTGTAACCTCTAGATATACAGAAAGATGCAAAGTACAGTGGGATATAGAGCTGGAGGTGTGTAAAAACACGAGTGTTTTTACTCGTGGGTCTGCACCTCACCCGTGCCTGCACGGTACATCTTCCTTGCTTTCTTTCTTCCCAGGATGTGAAGGTCACAACTGTAGCTTTCCTTCTTTTGAAAATACCTACTCTGAGGATTGCAACAAGATCCAAAAAAGAAGTCTTTGAAGCTAACCTTAAAACAGAGTGTGATCTCTGGCACCTGATAGTGAAAGAAATGTGGGCTGGGAAGAAAATGGCAGATGATCACAAGGTATAAACTTGGGCACATCTAACTGGATAAGGGGTGTGCTTTCTCTGTTCTGAATTACTCATGTATCAATCTTGGAATTTCTATGTTTCAGCACATGATAGCTAAGTAATAAGCTGCTGCTTCTGATGTTTCTTCTAAATATGGTACATCCAGAATACTACCAAAAAAAGTGAAGTTACATTTAAAAATTACTTTTTTCTAATCCATTAGCCTGGACCTTTTTGTTTAGTCACCAGTTATGGGAAATAGTTCTATAGTTTAAACTTACAGCATGAGAGTATTGATCCCAAAAGAAAGCTTCCCACAAGTTGCTTCCCTTAAAGTGTATAATATACAGAAAGATTTTGTCACGTGGGAATCTTGGTGGTTCTAGATCCCTTTGAATGAACAGAGCAAGATGCTTTCTTCTGTCACAGAAACCTTGAGAAAAAGGATCACACAACCATGGTTTCCATCTAAAACACCAAATCCTCCAGCAGTGATGAGTTTAATAGTGAAAATGTGTCTTGATGTTTCTCCAGGAAGGTTTTGGATCATTTTAGCTGAGATCAAGAGTAATGCACTTCTGTGCAGAGAGGTCCAGGCTGAAAATTGGTCCCTACCCTGTCCATGCTGTGTGGTTTCCATCAGTGCAGCTCATGTGGTTTCGTTTGCACATCCCGAGTCTGAACTTCCAGATCTGGAATACTTCTTTCAGTGCAATGAGTTAAAAGTAGCTCTTCTTTCCCTGCTCTGTGCCCTTGCTTGGGGGTGAAATGGGACGCGGGAGTGGGGTTTGAAATGGGGTCTGACTGCACTTAGCATGGGCTGTGCTCCAGGGACACAACCTTGTGAAAGATAACTTGTGAAAATAACAAACTACAGTAAGACTTTTGTCTTTAGGATCCACAGTATATTCAGCAGGCGCTGACAAACGTTCTCCTGATGGATGCTGTGGTTGGTGCACTACAGTCCTCCAAAAGCATCTACGCAGCCTCTAAACTGTCGTATTTTGACAGGATGAAAAACGAAGGTCAGTCACACAGCAATACCACAAAGCCTGCTCTGGGTTCACCATCTGCCTCAGCTTCTTCTGTTTACATTAAGTTTTTCAAGCTAATTTCTGCAGAAATGCATAAATTGCATATATGCATAAAAAATGCATAGTTTGTTAAATAGTAGCTTTATTTATTTATTTTGCTCCTGTGCATCACGACATAGTTGGCATGTCTATGTCCATATATAGGCTGCTGGATTTTTGTTTCACTTCTTTATTGCTTGGGTGTTGTATGCGTGATTCTCTTACCAGAATTCATACAAATACTGTTTGGGCTTTCATGGTCAGCCAAAGTTAGAGGGAAAGAAAAATGAAAGATAATAATTTTAATTTTATTAAGTGGTGCAGAATTATTCTTTCAGAAGAATTACAGATCTATTTCAGGCTTTAAGCATGCGCTTTGTAACCTTTTACATCTCTATTTCAGTGCCCATGATGGTACCCAAAACAACCTCAGAGACGTTAAAGCACAAGATCAACCCCTCAGCTGGTGAGACGTTTCCACAAGCAATAGATGTCTTGCTTTATACTCCAGGTGAGGTGATGAATTTCTCTGTGTTAGCTTTAATTAGCCTATAAAGCAGGTTATCTCCCAGCACCTGGTATGGTTCTGTTCACATTCTGACAGCCTTTGGTTGCGTGTAGAATACTAAAACAGGAAAATCATTAAAAAAGAACAGCAATGTTGCATATTAAGATACTCCAAGGTATATTTTCAAAGCTGTAATTTGCTTCCCAATGTGTATGTGTTATAATGGTCTCCAATTATGTGTTAATGCGCTGATTTCCCATTAAGACTTCCACCTCACTTATTGAGCGGGGTGGAAGAAGGATGCTCCACTATTGATCAATAATCATTCACCGTTCCTTTTCATCTTCCAGTAGAGTCATATGGGGGTGTTTTGTGGAACCACAGTGCAGGGAATAGTGTACTACCTCTTGAAATCCCAGACAGATCCATATTCCTCTGGATCACACAGGATACAGTGACAACCAATGTCTAATTTGTTGCACTTGATTTAAGTCCACTACTGAAGAACGTATTACCGTGTTCCTTGCGAGCAAAAGTTTGATAGTTGGCAAATTTGTACCTCACTGATTCAAAATGTGCTGGAGGAAAAAAAAAAAAAAGTTAAGGATGAAAGTCTCATCATTTCAGATGCTTAATTTGGGTTGGCTCTGATTTTTCAGAGCAGTCGTACATGTATTCCACTTCTTAATGAGACTTGAATATAAATTCAGCTTTTCACCTCAGGTTTAACGTCTGGAAGTGAGGAGTGTGCTGCACATGAGAAGTTCTGGATTAAATGATTTACATGGGTGTTCTGGTTCAGAAGCACTAAGAACTCCCTAGAGATCCTAACTTCTGCCTCACTCACGACATGCATTTAGCCAGAAAGTGAAGGAGAAAGCCTAGAAATAACTCTCCTTTGCTGCAAGATCCTGCTCTAATTCAAAAGTAAATCTATACAGTGCAGGACATCTGGCAGTGATGTATGAGACACAAAGTATATGATCATACACTTAAAAACAAAACAAAAGGCATGTATCTGAGGCTGTTCACAGTGGGTGTGAATGTGGGAAGTGGAGCTACTAATTCTGGGTTAAATTCATAACCTTACTAGTCTTCTGATGCAAGTTCACATTTAATTCCTAATATTTGGGCAACAGATAGGTCAGGAGCACAAATTCATCATGAGCTGTGTCATCCAATTCATTAACTGGAGCACTAAGTGGCAGCACACGGGTGTATTTTGTTAGGAAGTTGCTCTGCCTAACCTAATAACGTTTTTTTTCCCTGTGTCTCCAAAAGTGGTTTAATTTTCTCCTCTGTTTCTTTTTTAGGACATCTTGACCCTACAGAAAGACCTGACAGCGCTCACCCGAAACTCTGGTGTGCTTTAAATGAGGGGAAAGTGGTGGTTTTTGACGCATCTACCTGGTCTATCCAACAGCACTGCTTCAGAATGGGCCGCTGCAGGCTGGTGAGACTTAACACATACCATAACTGCTTCTTCAGCTTGGTTTTTCTGTTGCTAGAACCCATGTGACCCTAAATCGTGGGGCTAGGCCATGCTGTTATTCATTAAAAGTTGTTGGAGGACATTCAGGTTGTTTGTGTCATGGTCATCTTGGAGAAATGAAAGCTTTTAAGGAAAAGGGAGAGGAGAGGAAATGGATTTATGCTGAAATAACTCAACTGGTAGGAAGTGATGGGTTGAGTGCTGGTCAGGTGTGCTGGGCTAGTGGCGTGGGCGCTTGGGGCAGGGAGGTTGCTTTGAAACAGCTTGAGTGGAGAGAGTCTACATAAAGAGAAGCTGAGGAGAGCCTAAAGAGTGCACGGAAAGTCATCTGTGATGAAGAACTGGAATCTGGTGCAAGGAAACCAGTGGATTATTTTGTAAGAGAGAGCAGTCAAAAAGAAGGTGACTCTAACAACAGATTAAAGAGAGATGCTTGGCTTGAAACAAGTAACTTGAAAGGGAGAGAATAACAACACGGAAAGCTAAATCAGATTTGGGACTGAGTGGAAAACATGCAGAAGAAAGAACAAGCAGCAAAGGAGTTGGATAGGGGACTTGCATGGAAGTTGAGAAACATCTTTTAGGATAAATGTGGGAGAAAGGGAAAAGTAAAGCTGATGGTGAGGGGCTGGGGGTGGAGGAAAAGTGGAAATTTAGGGGAGGGGTTGGATGTTGCATATTCTGGAGAAGAGGCGGGAAGTTTGGAACCTATGGGACTTGGGAGAGAGAGAAATTAAAAGTTTCTGAATACAGAAAGGATGTTCCAGAGGCAGTGAAGATGATATTTTCCGAGGCACCACTTCTAACTAAAGTGGGAAGTATGTTTATGTCAGGTGGCTAGTGCAGATTCTAATCCAGAGGACAGAAATACACCAACCTCAGTGGTTTCCCCTGGCACCATCTGTAACTTTTACTTTGTGTAAGCCAGGAAACACAGCTTGGAGTCAATAATCAAGATATGATTAATCCTAATTACTGAAGGTTAAACTCGGCAGAGATCTGTCCCTTTTCTCTCTCTTTCTTCCTCTCTCCCCTCTTCTTCAGCAGAGCAAAGCATAGAATACTGCAGTGCTGAGTCTTGATCTTGTTACAGTTTTATGGTAATTACTGGAACTCTTAATGCAGCATTTTTTTAAGTTACATTCAAAAGTGTTTTTCTTCTGAATTGTCTTTAATCCCGCTTTTTCTCCCCAGACTTGTATGGTGATGGTAGAACAGAGTCAAGTGTGGATCGGCTCTCAAGACTCCATAATTTATATAATCAACACCCACAGCATGTCCTGTAATAAGCAGCTAAATGATCATCGTTCTGATATCACTGACATCGTTGTGGAGAAGAAGAATGGGATACCCAGGTATATCTAATTACACTGTTTTTGTCTTAAAATACATTTACAATCAAAAGTGAAAGACTGGAAGAGTCGTGGATGTAAGGAGAATCTTCCTGTGGTTAAACAAAGAGACATTTTATGTAGCTAGAGAAGTATTCATCAGTCTGGGCACCTTCAGCCTGCAGTACAGGACCAGTTAAAGGTCTAAGTGATGCAGTATGGTGCCTTAATTATTTGACTGAAGCAAAAACAAAAAAACTAACTTTGCTCAAGGAGCATAGAGAAAACCAGTGGCTGATTTTCTGAGATGTTGGAAGGAAAAAACCTTACAGAGAGATCTGGACAAATTATAGGGCTGAGCAGTCACCAACTGTATGAAGTTAAACAAGAGCGAGGGTCAGATTCTGCACATTGGAAGGGGCTCCTGTGAATATATGTACAGACTGTGGGATGAGAGGCTGGAGAGAAAGGGATTTGGGGATGTGGTCAATGACAAGCTGAATATGTGTCAAGAATCTTAATCAAAAGTCCTAACAAGCAACAGCGTTCAGGAGGATTATAGGGGATGTTTTTGTTGTACTTAACTCCTCAAGCATGATGTAATTGGTGCTCTAGTTAAAGCGTAGGTCTTTCCTTAGGCGTCTTTTTGGGAATGGGATGATGGGATGGATGTGTTCTCATCCATTCAAGGCTCTGGTCACTGTTTCAAATAATTTAGCGAGGCTGAGTGTTCACTGCTAAAATGATTTGTGTCTGGCTTGGAGCCTCTTGGATTTCAGTCTATGAAGTGAAAAAAGGTAATTAGGCTTACCTGCAAAATAGCAAATTTTACGCTAAGCCTCTTCTGTGCATGAATTCTGTTGTGAACATGAATGTACACTGTGCTGTCATTATTAATTTTTTATCTGTACCAACAGTGAAGCGTACTCGAGCAGCTTAGATGGCACGGTGATCGCTTGGAACATCAACACTCTGAAAGTTAACCGTGTGTTTCAGCTGCCCTGCCAGAACCTCACTTCTATCAAACTTCATAATGACCAGCTGTGGTGCTGTAAGTTCATTACTCTAACAATTAACT
The DNA here is from genome assembly GCF_963932015.1 of Anas acuta. Taxonomy (NCBI): domain Eukaryota; kingdom Metazoa; phylum Chordata; class Aves; order Anseriformes; family Anatidae; genus Anas; species Anas acuta. The sequence continues at coordinate 154,367,704 of NC_088980.1, forward strand.
TTATTTTTTTAAATCTTCACACGATATGCTGTTTTATTAGGCAGAACAGTCCATTAATCTCAAACACTGACTTTTCAGTATGTGATATTCTTTCCACTTGGTCTGTTTAAGCAGTCTTCAGCAGGTAAGGCTTCCAAAACACTTTCATAGTTGGCTAGCGTGGATCTCTCCTAAAGGTATTATCCTTACTGCAGGATGTGACTTCTTGCTACACCCTGTTTGTCTGCCCTTCCCTGCAAATTGGAATGAAAAGCTTTGAAAAAGCCCTTTAAAAGTCTAGAGTGACAATGATGTTTGCAAATTCCATTTGATATTTTGGCTAGCTTTGATGTTATTGGTCCGACCTGGTAATCCTCATGCCTGCCTTCTGGCCCTGAACCTGTCATCCCCTCTGCAGAAGTCTAGATAAATAAAGGCAGGATTTATGTTTGGGTAAAGGATTATCTCCTAATACTCCTTTAGATCTCCTAATGTAAAGGAGTTTGGTTTTTCTCCTCGCAGTGTTTTTGGATTCCTAACAGGTGTTCATGCTACAGAATTGTAACCAGAGTTTAGAGAAAGGACAGATGTAAAAAATAGATGCTATAAAAAAGAGGAAGAAGAACCTCCAAGATTTCACTGTTGACTTGAGAAACAAGACAGCTGTTAGATGCATCTGCTTTATTTTGCCTGTTTTCCCCCTGCTTTGTGGCTGTGGAAGAAGCAGGCACTTCCGCTAACAGCGCTTTCTCTTTCGTATTGAAGGTACTGGAAGTTGCATACTCGTTATGTCAACTTATGAATTTCGACTGCAGATGAAAATTGATTGCCACCTGAAGGATTTGCGTTCATATTTCCTCTGCTTCCAGCTCTTTCCTGAGGTATTAAATTTGAATTGGTAGTCATACCGTCTCCACACCACATTATGCGGTGTTACAAGTGAAAATACTGTTACTTAGCATGTTATGCTTCCTGTCAGCAGTGCTGCTAAACAAAACTTTCTGTCCTTTAGAGAAATGAAATGTGGGCATCGTATTCAGGGAGCAGTGACCTGTATATTTGGAACACCAAAGACTTCACAAGCACGCCCCAAAAAATTCATCTTCAGGATTGCTCTGAGATTACCTGCATGATACAAGTTAAAAACCAGGTGGGAGACATTTGGACTGTTCTTACTCGTGGAATTCTTGTAGAAGGGTCCCTTGATATTTAATCTAAAGGCTCCTGCAGCTGAGCTTTGGAAGAAAATGTTAATAGACTAACAATAAATGCCCATTAGCATGCCTAGTTTCGTAGACGACCTTTTTCTTGTTTAGTTACCTCATGCACAACTCGACAGAGGCCAATGGAGCTTCCCCCTGAGCTGTTTTGTGTCCCTGTCACTTCTGGCCTCAGGCTGCGTGCCTGCTGTTTTGAGTAGTGTCAGTAGCTGTGTGTGTGGCTGTAGTGGTACCATATGGACAGGTTTATGTTTAACTCACAAAGAAATGGTTAATAGATATCTGTTGGGGGAAAAAAGCTTCCTCCGCTCAGATTTTCCGTACTGCCATCCTCTAAAATGAAGCACTTCATGAAAAAATTCATGAAGCAGGGAAGATTTCTGTGCCCTTGGCTCAGTTTGTGATCTGAAATGAGAAAAGCTAACCTGTAAATTAGAAGCTTGTTTGGAAAGCCATATCATTAAGGGCTCTTTTGCTCTACTTTGAACTTTGCTCCTTTTCTCTTTAACTCATTCCTCACTCAACTCCACCTTAACTAACCTTGATATCAAAGAAACAACTGGAAAATATCCCTGCGTGCTCCATCTCCTGACCCTGAGTGTTCAAACACCATCTTCCAGCCTGCCTCTGTTGTCCAAGCTTGTCATTGTGCCTGGAGCACCCACACTCCTCTTCCTCACAGCTCTGCAGATAAACTCACTCACTCTCCTTGAATCTTGCTGAGGGGTACTAAACAAGAAATAAATGGGTGTATTTCTTCCTCAGTCTCATCTAGTTTTGGACCCAAATTCTGTAAACCTTGAATTTGCTGGTTCGGCAGCTTCCTGGAGCAGCAGGTTCCAGAAGTTCACTGCCAGCTGTATAAAGAGAAGTGCTTTCTTCTGCATGAAACTGAACTCTTTCTAGTTTCCACACGGGGCCCTTACTTCTCTAGTTGTGGGATTTGTTGAAAAATAGTTCTACATTCTTCTTCTACATTCTCATCTGCACTCTTGTGATCTCTTTTTTTTTTTTTTTTTTGTCAGAAGCCCAGCTGACTTGCTCCCAATAGATCAGATTAAAAAATATTCTGTATTAATGCTCACCACCAGTAAGAATTTCTTCATTTACTCAGTGATTTTATCCCCTGTGATGATCTCTGCTATCTTTCCAGGGATGGAAGTCAGACTTGTTAGCCTGATTATTTCATTTTTCCTAAGGATGCTCTTCAGGACCCCTTTCTTTGTAGGGAAAACCATGAATCCAATAAATACATATATGGGAGATTCTCAGTGTTCCCTTCTTCCAGCTTAGCAAGACTGAACCTCACTTTATTCTCATGGCATGCAAATCTCCTGTTTCGGCTGTGTCCTAGAACAAAATCTATCAAAAAACATTATTCTGTTATGTTTTTCTTCCAGATGTGGGTTGGCAGCAGCGGAACATCCCAGGGCAAAACCAAAGGGAAGATCTACGTGGTCAGCACTGAGAAGAAGAGCGTGGAGAAGGAGTTGGTTGGGCACGCCGACACAGTAAAGGCGCTTTGCTCGGCAGAGGACAGATACGTGCTCAGCGGTGCTGGAAAGGAGGAAGGGAAAATTGCAATTTGGAAGGTCGAGTAGTTCTGCTTTCCAAAATATGGAAATGCAAATTCAGCGTGCCTGCCTGTGCTGGAAGAAGACCTCGGGCTTTGTTTACTGTAGCGTTTTGCATCTATTTCAACCAGCCGTCAGTGTTATTTTTGTATTTATTGAGTTATTTTTCGGAGCTACGTTGTTGTAGAAAATCAGACTAGAAGCGAATCTCACCTTGCACCTTGAATTGCACCTGCACGTTGGGTAAAGCAATGGAAATGTGAATAGCGGGGCCACGGGCTTTCAACTTCCCCTATTTTGGTGTGAAGGATCGGAGCTGGAGGCCGGACCCCGTGGTGTGGGCTGCACTGAGAGAGCCAAAGCTAGCGGAGGATCAGCTTGGTAATTCCACAGGGATGTTTTTTCAGCGATGCATGGATTACCTTAAAAACTCACAAAAAATGGCCTTACAGCCTGAAATAGTTGGAAATGTTCACAGGAGGGAAAAACACAAACAACACAGAACCCAGTCTCTCCAAAAAAAAAAAAAGCAACAAAACCCCAAACAAAACACCCAAATGTGTTAATTTGATTTATTGAGTTGCTGTAAATGCCCAGTACCTTTCTGAACCAGCAGATTTAGGTGGGAGGGCCGTCTGCTACCGCTGTGTGTATATTTATGGTGCTGTTATTTACAAGGTAGGTCCAGGCGGCCTCTCCCTGATGGCACTGAAAGCTTCCTGCTGGTAAAGCAAGATACTTGGGTAGTCTCCATAAGGTTTTACTTCTTAAACCTGTTCTTCCTGTAAAAACAGTGCAGTTGATACTCGTAACACTTCATGCAACTGATTTTTTTTCATTTGAAGCACTTAATACATGCAGCAGTTTATTATTAATAGTTTATTGAAAGAACGTATATCAGGCTTTCTTTTGGAAGCAACACTTAAGTTGCCTTGCAGACAAATCTCTGCCAGCCCTCTCTTCGGTCACCCTTTCTGTAAGCAGAGGAGCTGCTGTTATTTAATGGAGAACCTGCTTAATTTAATGTAATTTTATTTAAGTTCTGCAAAGTCATCAAACTACTCCTTAATTACTGGAGTGGGCACCATCAGATTGCAGTCAAAGGGATTCTTTCAAGCAGCATTCCCTGATCTATTCCTGATTATTTTTTTTTTTCCCCATTGGTAACAAAATCATCTTCAAGTAAAACAAGAAATCTTTGCAGAATAATTTTATTTGTGTCAGTAGAGTGGAAGACAATATTTAAATTATTGTAAGTAGAAGGAAAAAATGGGCTGCTACTTTTTTAACAAGTGTAAACTGAAACAGTGAAGTGTAAACTACTGTAAATGTACTTCATGTCATACTTCTGACTCTTTCAATGTACTGACAATTTCATCATATGATGGCAAATGTAATTTTATCTTTTTAGTATTTTTTTTCAATTTAAGAATATTAAACACTATATTGATACTCTAGACTGTCTTTATGTCTTGTTCTTTCTCCTGTTTAACTTTTTTTTTATAAGTATTTAAATTATTGATAAACCCGAAAGTGGTGCTGCACCCTGCCAGCCTGTGTTACAGCCAGCTGCTATTTTTGATCTCACTTGCCCAGAGAGGCTTTGGCTCCTCTCTGCCTTCAGTTTAACACCAACTAATTGCCTTCTGGAGAGGACATGGAGACCTTCTGAGCTCTAGGACGCCCCTTTGAGGAGCGGAGCTGCAGCAGGGCCCTGTCTGAGCACACTCGGTGGCTCCTTAGCCCCGTGCTGGGGCTGCTCAGCTGTGCCGTGCAGCTTTCAGTTCACCTCTTCCGCCTCTTGGAAAGATTCCTTGTTTTTTTTTTGGAAGCCGGCTGCGGTTCAGGGCTAACTTGCGGTCTGTTCCTTCCTGCAGTTGATGATTCAAGCCGAGGGATGGCAGCATCTGCTTCTAGAAGTAACCCACAGGAGCTGCAGCGATGGGAGCTCCGGCTGCGAGCAGGTCAGAGGCCGCGCTGGGGCCGAGGATGAGGTGGGGAGCGCTGGGTGGAGGCTGCAGGGGTCCCTGCAGGTCCCTGCCTTTCCCCAGCCCCAGCTTTTGGCCCACTTTTTCCTGCTGCAGCCCCTTTAGGGCCAGGTCCAGCAGGGTCTCACACCCCATGAAAGCAGAGGAGAGGCAGCTGTGCAGGTGAAGGAGGGAGGAAGCAGTCCCCTGAGCTGCTTTGCCCTTGTAGCTCTCAACATTGGCCTTTGTTGGCTTCGCAGGTGGCTGCCACCCCTCGCCTCTGCCTGGGAATGCAAAGCCCTGAGAGCAAACAGCAAAAAAAAACAGGCGTGCACCTCGCCCAGGCTGCAGCACGTTGCTCCTCCATGGGTATTCCCTCCCTCAAACATCACAAAACGTCACAAAAATACCCCCACCCCTACAAACAACACAGGAACGCGAGCCCCAAACTCTTACTGAAATGTTTATTAAGATCGAACTTCAGAACAACAGATCAGAACACAACGGCTCGTGAAGTAGAATAGCTCTAAATTGATTTTTTTGTTGTTGTTGTTTTCTACGCGTAAATGAAAAAAAATAAATCGAGATTATACAAAAAGAACAGAAAGTGCAGAACACAATAAAACAGTTCTCATGCAACAAATCTTGTTTTTTTTTTTGACCTTAAAACAGAAAATAAGCTCAACAGTGTAGAAATAAAAAACATACATACATTATGCCGTCTATGCACTCAAACATTCATCTGTGACATTACTTTTCTTTATCCCTTTTTCCTCATAAAACTTAACATTATGTGTTTAACACATGCTTATAAACATTGCTAAACTCAGCAAGAGCTATTATAGTGCCCCAACTTAATAAGTTGATAAAAAAGTAGTTGTCATATGGCCAGTTCACAAAGGAACTAAATATTCTCTTTTTATTTTTATTTTTTTTTCCGCTATGAGATGCCTATATGCAGCTTTCTATTAATATGAGGCATTTTAAAGAAGCTGGTCATTTGGCTACCAAAAGGGCTTAGTGTTCATGTTACATCCGAAAGAAAATCATCATCGGGAAGTGCCAATGTGATAAGAGAGAAGTCTTCCTGGTTTTGGGGCTGTTTACTACAATTTGGCTATCGCTGAGGATTGAATAGGTGTGGGCAATGCCTGGCTGAGCAAGGCAATGCTCCTAGAGCTCCACCCACAACTCTGAAATTTTGGAAATGTCAGACAATTTCAGAACGTGGTAGAATATGTCAAAATGAACCCATGTCCGGGCTTTTCTGTAAAGCTTTAGCAGGTCGTAACTGTGCCAAAAGCCTTTGAATTTGAGAAGAAAAATGAATTTGAGAAGAAATTTGAAAACATTCTCTTTTTTTTGAGGTGTAAATGCTTGCCACTAAACTACTGTAATTTCGGTCAATGTCGGAGTGCCCGTGTTTCCCTGTGCGAGGCTGAAAGCCTGAGCCCCTTGGTTATTATCTAACACCCTTTCTAACTGGCCAGGCTGCTGAAACCAAAGAGGCTGCTGCAGCTCGCCTCTTGTTCTGGATGCAACATGAGAAACAGAAAACTTTGGGTAGCTCCCCTGGTTTTAAAATGACCACTTTTTCAACGCGCTTTACAAACGTTCAGCTTTGTCGCTTAAGAATAACAGCTAGAGAACTCTCTGTAACCATAAAAGTTTCTGCAAAGAAAAATAAAATTTGGTATTTCTTCTACACAGTCATTAACAACATTTCTGTGCAACATTTGGTGTTCATTAACATTTATTTGGCCTATGAAAAGGAAACGAGGACAAAACAGCTGCAAAGAAAACCGACTTCTCTTTCACAATAGATACTTCAGATGCCGAAGCTGCTACATGTGCTTGGAGTATCATGCAGGAGTTTACTTAGTGATTTAAATAAGGTCTATACGTGTAGCCGAGCTCATCGCGCAGCGGGCTAGGACGAGGGAAAAGCTGGAAGAACTCAGATGAAAACCTTGCTGAGAACAGTCGCCTTGGGCTCCCGAGGCGAGGGGAAAAGGACAGCGCGTGTTTCAGGGAGCGCTAACCTCTGCGGGATTTACTGGCTTCCTCCCTCCCGATGATGAACAACCCACAGCTTTTGGTGCCTGCTTACTGCCAGCGCTCGCAAACGACCGGAGTTGTGTTCCGAAAAGGCTATGTAGGTAATAAATCTCTATGCCCGTCATCTAACCAGCAGGAAGGGAAACATTCCTAAGAAATTATTGCTTCTGGAATCTCAAATTGCCAGCCGCAAGCGGTTCAGACCTGACTGGGCTCTTGCGATAACCCAGCAGTGCAAAATCCTTACTACGCCTTGCTGAGCGCATCGCTTGGAGCTTCTCTGCCTCCCTGTGGCTATTCCTACCCACACACAGCTCACAAACCACAAAGTCCTCACGAAAACACTCAAGAAACTGAGCACTGACGGTGCCTGATGCAGAGGTGCTGGAGGTCAGAAAGGCCGCAGCAAAACATTAAAATTGTTTACAGTATAGAGCGACTCGGAATGAAACCACTGCGCCTCAAGACGACTGCATGAAGGTCCCAGGACACGGAGCACGCAGGATGAGCTCATACAGGAATACCAGCAAACAAAAATGACACTTACTATCACCAGGAATAAAAAACAAAGCCCCCTCAACTCTCTCTTCTGTAATAAAGACATAAAATCATACTAGTTTAGCTTTGAATTGTGACAAAACCCATCTTTTCTGTATCAAAATAAAGGTAAGGGACACATCTAGACACAAACGAGTGCCCACTCTACCCTGAGCAGTGCCGGGGCTAAGAAAACTCTCAGAAATTCCAGAAAAAAAGCATTTATCTCTCTGACAGACGTCAGAAACCATCACTGGTGAGCGCACTGGAAGTCAGCGCAGTGGTTTCACAGGCTGGCCGAGGTACAGGAGGAGATACTTTGGCAGGGGCTGCCCCCAGTTAATTCTTCTGGCAACACTACAAATACTTCAGCCTGTTTACAATGGGTAATTATTTCCTTTGGCTTTAGAGGGCAGTGAAATAGAGCTTCCTGCTCCAAGGCGGTGTGCGTATTTCTGCGTCGTGAAGGGTAATTAAAGAACCCCATAGCCAATCCCAAATCTGGCTTTTAACGTCCAATTCTTTGAAACGAGGCTCAGCAAAACGCTGCCTGGGACAAACCGGCCCTGCTCTGCCTGCGACTGAACCCCCCTGGGCTGGAAATGTCGTTCTCCCTCCTCGCCGCTCGCCCCGGCCGAGAAAGCTAAATAAAAGAGCGTGACCTCAACCCCAAAACTGTTTTGCGTTCCCTGTGCAAGAAATCTTGGCTTACAAAGGCGCTGCCTGGAGCAACGCCGGGCTGAAGCTACCATTCACAATCACCGAAACCACGACCGGGGGGAAAACGGGGGAAGGCTGGCGCTGACCAGAAGATTTTCAGCAGGTTTTCAAAGTGTAGAAGAACCTTTTGAGAAGTAGAGACTGAAATAAGGAGCGTTCGACAGTGTTCGTTGAACCGAAAGCAGAACCTTCAAGGAGTTTTCAAAATAAAATATTAAAGCCGCTTTAGAACGTCTAACTCAGTTTGTATTTTACATGAATGCCAGTTATAGGGTGAAATACAATGCGCAGCTCTGTTAGATAGGAATATCACCAGAATATATTAAATGTAACTGAGATGATCAAATTCACGGCAGAAGGTCAGTTAAAGCGTTTCTCGCAACTGATTGCTTCAGTAAGGTCTCGTGTTTTTCAGTAGTACTACTCCCCTGTCCGAACACAGTTCACAGTATGTGTCCTAAATAAAAAAAAAAAAATCACCTTAAAGAAAAAAAAAAGACTTTTTTGAGACATTTGAGAAAAAAAATAATAAAAGTCTTGTGCGATTACACGACATCGTCACCCTTGCCAGCATAAAGACGTCGGCACCGACCGAAAGCCTTCAGCTGGAAACCACACCAGGAATTCGTCGGTGATGCCAGCCGAGACCGCACGTCGACTTTGAAGATACCAAAAGAAACATTTCTTAAATACATCGACAATTCAAGTAATTTGTTAAAAACTGCTTCTCATTTGGAAATATATATATATAGATTTTTTTTTTTTCTTTTGACTGACTATATTGCAGCATGATTTCCACATGCAGGTTTAAAGGACTGTAGTAGAAGAAGTTTGAGGCAGCAGGAATCTTACGAGGAGCTGTGTGAGTCGGCTGCTTAGCCCACGGATGGGCTGCAGCCTGTAGGTCCACGCGAAAATGGGTCAATAGCATCACAAACGCTTCTCAGAAGACGACGGGTGGAAGTTGGGGTCCTGAAGTTGCTTTAAACGGCTGCCGGATCTCTGAGCTTCGTCTGCCCATGGACTGGGGAACTGCCAGCGATCCCGATCAGGTTTTAAATCGGATTAGCACAGCTCTTTGAAGCTCTTCACAGCAAATGTCTTTGCACCGTGGCTACGTCCTGAATCAAGGAAGGGGGCGCAGAGGTTACGCTGATGGGATTGGACCAGCCTACAAGTCCTCCAACACACGGCCTGGAACAGCAACACACGCTAGTGGGTTGGATTTTAAGGCCTAAAAACTGTTTCCGACACGGATTTTTACACAACCAGATGATGCCACAAAGTCACAGAGGTAGGCCTGACACTGTGCTCTTCCCCCGGCCGCTGCCTTCCCAGCCGGGAGGTTAAAGGATCAGAAAAAGTGCAATTAAGCAACAGCTTTCCTTTCCCCACGGGTGACAACTCGCACACCCCATCCCACCAAGCTGACCCCACAGACAACCCTTCCCCACGGCAGCTTCATCCAGAGACGATTGGGTTTAAACGCCGAGAACACCCCAAAGCTCACGGGCACACGAAACTCCCAGCAAGAAATTGTCACAGCGTTATTTCCAAAGACATTCACAAAGCTCAGCACTCGTGACAAAAAACCTGTGAGTGCCGACCGCCTCTCCCAGCCGCTGCTCCTTCCACCTCTGGTTCACATCACGCACCCAACGCCACCCGCCTGGGCCAAGCAGCAGACGTGGGAGCAGCTGGTGGACAGTATGACCAAAAGGACTCGCAGCAGTTTCTTAGAAACTGCAGCAATTGCTTCTTTTCTTTGTGAAAATAAAACTATTCTGTAGTAATTGCACGAACGAAAATATGAAATCTAAAATTCATGTTAAAGAACTGTAGCTGTCAGACCAATAATACGCTCCTGAAAAAAAAAACTGGTCAAGGTGTCAAAGCGTTGGATTCAGCTACTGCACTAGTGAAATCTGAAATGTTCAGACAAAAAAAAATGGCAAGAGACTAGAAGTCGAGATAGCTTCCATTTTGAGTTAGTTTAAAAACAGCCGAAAACTTATTTTTTCTAACTGCTAATTGTATACACTGTGAGTCTCATGCAGATTAATAAAACTTATTTGAAATCTAAATGTATTCGCAATAAAAAAGTGTTCAGAAATGACATTTCTAAGTTGTAGAGAAAGCAATTAGCATCATAGCTACCTGTTCAAACCTAGAGTAAGGACTACAGAATTTCATTTACATTTTTGCATGTAACTGCCTGTTCTTCTGCAATTTTAGCTACAAGTAGTGAAGATCCTAATTCGTTTTCCTGGAAAAAAAAAAAAAAAAAAGAAAAGAAAGTTCTTGATCCTGCACCTGCACTCCCTGGAATGTGGTGAAGCCTCACACGGCTGACTCGCCCTCCAGCTCCGACGCGGCGGTGCCCTTGCGCGTGAGCTTCAGCACTGTCGGCTTCTCCGCGCTCGTGCTGCTGCCCTCGGTGGTCTCTGGAGGACCCAGTCCTTTCTGCTCTTCCTTCGGCTCTTCGTTGACCTCGGGGTATATCACCAAGAAGGTGGCTGTCAAAAAGCCCAGGAAGGATCCCACTGAAGCCACCATGGGAATGACTCTGACCGTGCCAACCACGTCCACCACGCCGCCGAGGGCGGAGGCCACGAGGATCTGGGAGATGTAAACCTGACACGACAGAATCGCACAATCGATGCCGAATCCTCGCTTGGAGTTCCCGGGGCTGTGGTGAATGTACTGGGAAGAGACAAGAAACGTGTTAGGAGGCAAAGCAAAGCAGGAAAGCAAACATTTAGACGGGTATCTTCCTCAATATCTCAGCCACGTGGTCAATTTTATGCCATGTCCAAAGCGACAAACTCCTTATCTCCTTATCAAAGCCTCCTCACCTTACCCCGAGGTAGATATTTACCTAGCGTGACTTTGGCTCCAGGATTAGGTTTCATAAAAAAAAAATCTACACGGAACCATTGGTGAAAATTATTTCTGTGATTTTAAACCAGGAATCTCCCTTCCAGCACAGAAACGTGTTATGATAAATAATCCTCGTGTAATCTGTAAGCCAAACGTCACAGGGCTAAAAACTGGGCAGGAAAGCTGTCCTCATTGCCAGCAGCATCAGGTTGCCTTACCTCTCCTCAAACCCTGAGCTGCAGGTCCAGGCTCACCTCAAGATCTAAGGCTGCCAAGAACCTAACTAATGCTACCATAACAGTGGCAACCACCATGTAGATAATAAATACTGTAATCATTATTTCCTCTCTCTTTATCTACCACATGCATGCAAATCATTTCATATCTCTGCACAGAGATATGCAATCCTTTCATATAACTGCACAGAATTGTAGGGGTTGGAAGGGACCTCAAGAGATCATTGGGTCCAACCCCCATGCCAAAGCAGGTTCCCTAGAGCAGATAAATGCTCTGCCTTGATCAAAGTACTCCACGTACCTCTTTAATATCGTGGTATTGTCCCAGAAGCGCGTAGGGGCAGTAGGAGATGCTCATGGAGACTATTCCCATCGTGCTGATCATGATCATGGTGACGTACACGTTGGGGAACATCGCCATCACTGCAGTGCCCAGAGAAAAACCCAGTGTGCCCAGGATGTAGATCACCTTTATGCTAAGGTCGTAGTTGTCCAAGTATTTCTGCAACAAGGCTGCAAGAGATCAAGAATAAAACAAAAACCAGCTTATTTGGTGAGCTTTTATGGTATTGACATGGCTGTGGCAGCTCGATATGCTTTTTAGGATTTGGATGCTCACTGCGTATTTGGCAAGGCTTAGCAGCATTGCTCAGCCCTCGCTGGGAAAAAGATGTATTGCTGCTTCAGAGAGGAACTAACGAGCTCAGGGACTTGCCTACAGCCCTGCTACGAGCCTGCAGCACAATTCAATAACGTGAAACTCAATCAGTCCACTCAGTGGAAGTCCATTCATTGTTATCTATTTATTAAACATCATCGATGCGGCTGTACTCTGAGCACAGAGCTCTTTCTAATGCAAACGCATTTGCTAGATGAAATGATCAGATGATTGAAGTTTTCAGCCATATTTCAGTTTGTGTAAAACCTTCATTTTAAAACAGTCTTTGGAAAACCCTTTTTATACGTTCTTGAATCTTCTAACAAGCAAAATTTTAGTTTCCTGATGAGTAGCTAAATGCCATTTAAAAATGGAATCATTTTGTGCTTGATGCCATTTAACTCATCTATTCATATTTCTACCTCTATATTTTTAGGATTTTTTTTTAAATCTCTCTCTTTATGACCACCCAAAGTGCTTTTCAGAAGTATTTTTCACTCCAAAAGAGGGGGTAGATGCTAATTGAAGCGAAACCATTTTTATCTTGCAGTGCATCGATGAGGTGCGTTCCAGTGTCTGGCTGTGCAGTCTCTTACCTGAACAAACGGCAGCAGTAGCAGCATAAATCACCAGCCCCCAGCATCCCATCTGAACCCCCGCGTTGTAGGCATGTAACTCCGTTGAATTGGAAGGGGCCTGTGCCAAACGCAAAGAGAAAGACATTTGGTGAGCACACCTCAGAAACAAAACAAGCAGCTCCAAGTGGGTCTGCACATGGGAACTCCTCTCTTACCTTTGGATCGCCCTGAAAAATGACCTGGCCCATGAAATCCGTGTAGAACACAGCTTCAGCAATGATCGAGAACCACGTTAAGAGGTGACAAACGCACAGTCTCAGCAGCTCCTTTGGCATCTTCAGCATCGACAACCACAAGAGCCTGACGGTGGTTTCGGTTTCCCCTTCCTCGCTCTCAGTGTCTCCGCTCGAGTTCGTCGCGCCGCTCTGATTCCTGTGCCGGTAGCGCTGCCGCTGCCGCTTCTGCATGTCGTAGATGTCGTTCATGCTGCGCGAGGACTTGATCAAGACGATGGCGTTGGCTCGGCGGAAGCGGTAGCGGTGCGAGCCGATTTTGCCGTAGTAGGAGAAGGTGTAGGAGGGCTGCCGGTAGAACATGTGCCTCCGCCTCCGCATGGAGTTGGAAGTGCTGGACTGCTTCATGCCTATTCGAGCGTGGCCGTTGAGGAAGTCTTTCCGCAGGGAGCCGTTCGCGTTCGGGACTTTGTCTTCGTTCAAGCGGTTATCGAGCAACATCTCCTCCTCCTTCTCGTTGTCCCTGAGGAAAGGAGCGAGGTGGTTCAGTTTGGACTTCATCATCTCCTGGCTGGTGTTGTCGGGGGTGTTTGGATACGAAGCGTCCTGAAAAATTGAGGGCTCGATGTCATGCAGGAAAAGCAGCTCCGATTCGATTTCCAAGGTGGCGTCGGGCATGTGCAGAACGGAATCGCTCTTACTCCTCACGATGTTCACCTCCAGGAACTCCATGTTGAGATCGTGCTCGGACTGCACCTCGTCGTGGAACATCGAGGCTCCGTACGGCTCCTCCTCGCTGATCACATTCAGCCGATTCAGAGGGGGGAGGCTGCCGCTGAATTTGACACTCGAGAGGGTGTCTCCTTCGTCGTCCATCCTGTCCTGCTGAGGGTTATATTGCTCTTCTTCGATGCTAAAAAGGTGGAGAGCAACGGAGACTGAGAAAATAATGGCTGCGAAGAAGAAAAGGACTTGCTCTTGAGATTTAAAAATAACACCCAAGAAGGTCTGCGTCCAGTCCAGCCCTCCTAACATATAACCGATTGCTCCTCCGAGACCTGTGGAAGAGAAAACGGAGGTATGTCAATAAGCACTGCCAAAAAAGCACATTAAACCTGACATACGAGTTGCTTACATCAGAAAATTTCAACAAAATTTAAATGAAATGAGTTTTAAATGAGTTTGAATGAGTTTTTGGCTCACAATGTGAGGAAATATCAGATAGGGCCATTTATTTGGTAAAAGCCTTCTTTGGGACACATGGATATGTTCTAGCTCTGGACAACCCGAGGGCTACAGGACTAATTGCTGCTGCCCTTACAAATTCTATGCATCCATAAAGACAAGGAGGAGTAAATAAACAAGATGTGTTTGTGCAAAGCTCTTTTTTGGGGCTGCACAGCTGCTACTGTATGGGATAAAGGCTGTTGCTCCCTTAGCCTCAGAAGGGATGGAGTGCCCGAAAGGTGCATGTTTGGGGAAAAGTGGTAAATAAAAGAAGGACTACAAGTGTTTGGAGGACACATCTTTGGATTCATGTCTTAAAATGAGTGTATACTGCAGCTGAAAGGTGCAGCAATAACTCTGCTCCTCAGTCTGTAGGTCACTGCCCTTTTTTCACACAGGTTTACACATACAAGGTTCATTACCAAGTATGGCACTTGGGGAAAAAGAACATAAACCTACGTTCAAGTAACAGACTCGCTGCAGTTTGCTACTGTTCAGCTTTGTCTATTCAGCAGATAGCACCAAATGCTGAAAGCCCTCATTTTAACCAAGCGGTTTAAAAATTTTATAATGCTAACCAGCAACTTGTTGCTTTATGCCACTGGGTAAGTGCACTTTGCATTTGTATTTCATACTCTGTAAGTAGTTTTCTGTTCTGTGCCGGGGTATTTCATCCAAGACAGCTGCACCGTGAGCTTCAGTACTAGTAAGGAAATGGCAGGGGGAAAGGATGAAAAAAACAGCAGTCAACCCAGGAAAAATCAATTCAGCCAAAACTCGGTCATCAGAAGAGTTGACAGCTGCCAAGACATGATCTAGCCACGTACCAGCTGAAAAGGCGTGGATGTTAAGGGCCATATCTTGCTCTTCGCTGTCCACCACATCCAACAGGTACGCCCGAATTGGCCCTTCCGTTGCGTCGGCGCAGAAGTCCAGCACCACAACGCCAAGCACCGTGAGAACTATACCGATGGGCTGCTTGTCCGGGACGTCGCCAATAGCCAGACCTGAGGGAGAACAGGAGAGGAATCTGAGCACGTCAGCCCAAAAGCAAGCACTACGAAGAGCAAGGTTAATTTTAAGAGAAAGGTGGCCAGCACACTTACTGGAAACATTCCTTTGCAGAACAAATTGGCCATTTTAACTCTCTGGCACAGCCTGATGGAAGGTCTGGGGCAGAAGATTATGTTTTTACACTTGGAAGGCTGACATTTATTTTTCAAAATGCTATTTTTAAAGTGTCTCTTGACGCACTGCTAGCACTGGAGATTATTTTGCATTCTTCATGTATTTTCCTCCAAATGCTGAAGGCTGCTCTTATAAAAGAGACAGCCACGGTGAGAGAGGAGAGCATCCAAAAGCAGAATGACAAACCTCATCTATTGCCAGGGAATTTTTCATAAAACTAATCATTGACAAAGGCGTGAATTACTTGAATCAGAGAGATTTAGTTGTTAGACACGCAAGAATGATAAAAATATTAGTGTAACTGATGATGATGACTGTGTAAGAGATGAGCTGGCTACGGAAGAGGTCTGGAGAAGACCTTGGGACGTGGCTCACTTCTGCTGAGTTTGCTCCAGGCTCCCTTGGGAGAGGCACAGCAGTGTTCCCAGTGCTTTTCAGAAGGGGTTATTCTTTCAAAACCTGCCACAACAGCATCCCAGGAAGGGATGCCTAATGAACACGGATCACTTTTGCAATGCTCTGCAACAACCTCTGTGTTTAAAGAAGTTTCATGGAGCAAAAGCAGCTCTGAGTATCTGAAACACGTGGGGTTTCTAGAGAGCTATGCCATAAACTGCACTGCTGTGTAAGGAAGAAGAGGAGAAAAATCAATTGTGCTGATTTATTAGAAGGTGAGATACTTCAAAATGAACCTGTAAAAGCTTTGCTTGCCAGTATCAATGGCTTCTGCCCTAAGACAAGATGAGGAAATAAGAGCTCCTTGTCAATTAAAATCTTGCAGTAGGGTTGCAGTCCAGTATTTTGCCTACACCTGAAGCTGGAGGAGTAAGTCTTGGTGACACAACAACGAAGCACAAGTGGTACCATACGAGAGCAATTCAAATAATTGATATTTCTTGCTTGGGTAATTCAAAAAAACATAAGCTAGAGCTTGTTCACCTGCACTTTGCAGAGAAACGAAAAGCTTCCTATAGCAATCCAATCTGGCTTTGAAAAGCTAACGTGCTGAGCCAAGGCAGTGTTCCGCTCACTTCCCTCAATTAGTACAACTTTTTCACAATAGAGCTGTACCTAACTCCCCCAAAAGAGAGCCAAGAGGATATTATTAGGTGTTAAGTTCCTTTCATTTGCATCACAATGTAAACATTTCCCAAATGTACTCGTGTCACCTCTCTTACACTAAATTTACAAAAGAGCCTTAGATTGGAGATTAAGTTCTGTAGTAAACTATGTTCAAGGAGAACTATTTTTACCAGCTTTGATGGGGGCTCAGGAAAAATTGTTTTCCCACATCGTTTTTGATAAACAAATATTAACTGTGCTCTGGCCTTTTTCAATACCGGCTCTAAGAAAAGCACAAGAAAAAGTGAAAAGATAATTTCTGAAATAATGCTGGAAACAGGATGTGTTGCCAGATATGCATTAAAGGGAAAACGGATCACAACAGGAAACATTTCCCTGTGAACAGGTTGCTACAGTTTTCCCATGTCAAGGATCGCCGAAATTTACCTCGGCGACGGCAAACATTCTGCTGGCAGCCGCTGCGTGAGTAACTCTGCAGCGACCCTGACAGCTCCCGTTGCAAAACACTCAGCACAGCACTCGGATTTTGGGGTAGGAATGAAAATATTTAGGGCGGACAGCTCAAGTGTGGTGTTGCAGAGGTTTCTGACGACTTTAGCACCAAATTATTCGACTGCTTGTCGTTATGGTTAACTTCTTACATAAAAATCTGAAGGTAGGGATGTGTGCAGGTGGTTTCCCCGTTACTTACCTATAACAGAGCCGTTGAGGAAAAGTGCAACTCCAAAGAGGACACCAATGGAGAGAGCGAGGATAAAAGGCCGCCGGCGGCCCCAGCTCAGCGTGCAGCGGTCACTGGCTGAGCCTATAAGCGGAGTGAAGATCAAGCCCAAGATGGGGCTCAGGAACCAAGTGAGGCTGTAGTATTGCTCAGGAAGACCTGGAACAAAGACAAAAAAGGATGGCAAGGTTACATGGGATGCAGCAAACAGTTGACCTCGTGCAGGGCATTTCATTCAGCTTTGGAAAATCGTAAATTGATCTTTGGTTTACTTACGTTTGCTCCTCGATGCACGACTCCGGCCAGATTTCTTAACAATGGTTAAAAAACACAACATGAAGTATATTTAAGCAATTGAAATAAAAGTTTAAAATAAAAAGGGTGGGGGGACTAATCAGGCTCGATTACACCCGGTTTGAACCCCTGCCCCCAAATCCCACTTTTGCTGAATTTTGCTGAACCTGCTGATTTTTTTTGTCAGGGATTTTAGCAGGGAGTGCCTCTGTAAAGGAGCAGCAGCCAAGATTTGCCGTGTAGAAGCCCGATCACTTTGCTCCATCCTCGGTCCATCCACAGATGTTAAAAGCAAAGATTTTGGGGATGCTTGGAAGCGAGCTGCTGGTACATCTTGTACATGTTTCCATCTCACCAGGGCTTGTAATGCCTAGCAGCAGCCAAACATCACAGCAGCACTGCACATCTAAGACCAATGCCTTAGAGAATTATTAAAGACTGAATGGGCTGAGGATGATGGGCAGAATTTGGCTGTCATGAGAAATTTCCCATTTTTAAGGAAATTTTTAAATGTTTGTTTATAATGGGATTGATCAATGGACAATGGAAGGAGAAATAATTATTCCTTAAAATGCAGGGAGCAGCTGAAGAAGCTTGGTTGTCTCTAATATCCTTGCTTTTTATTTTGTTTTCCAGAACTGAGGGGATTACTCAGAGCATCAGATGGAAACAGACTGGACTTACCATGTAATATTTACCTAGGGAAAAAAAATAACATTGTAAATAAGTTTTGGAGGGGGAGAGCTGTGTGGGAGGAGAAGGAAACCCAAAAGCTCTGCTTTACACCTCTCCAATGGCCTGCAGATGGCAGGCTGACCCAGGAGAGCTGTGCTTGGGATTTTTTTTTTGCCATCTGTCCCCATCTGAGCTTCTCAGCGCGGGTCAGGTAACCCCTCCGACATGCACTGCAAGCAAAACAATCAATCGCTGGCAGCCCAAGACCAACAAGCTCGGTGTCTCGATCCTCCGAAGGAAAATCATTCATAATTGAGAGCCAGACGCTGTGTGAGCAGTGTCTGACCTTCGCTGGAGGCTTCGACCTGCCCCTCGTGCTCCGTTCTGCATCCTCAGGCACCTGCTGCCAGCGGGATTACACCAATCCCCCTCTGGAATAGCCCAGGCTGCAAAGTTGGAAGTCTAATCTCCTGTTATTTAAAGTGCCATCAAATCCCGACTAACGATGCTGGTGACTTTCCCCGCTAGGTACAGCAGGTTTTCCCACCATTCTGGTGATACGGTACTTATATTACAGGAAAAAGCCATTTCTTTTGCCCACAAGGTACCATAAAAACACGATTTCGCCATCAGGATCCAGAACTGAGGTCTGAAAGCAGGGGCTGTGCGCTAAGCAGAGAAATTCTTCCCTTCCCTGGGATTTTAGTTGGGCAGCGTGTGTTTAACCAGCACCTCGCCTGCTCCAGGATGCTCAGGGCACACAAAGCTAAATGCTGAGCAGGCTGTGATTATTTTAGGGTGAAAAAAAAAACAACAAAACAACACACAACTCACCAGCTGGCATAAGAATGGCCCAAGATTATCAAAACCCAGGGATTTTTACTGCTAGCGTTACCCTGACTTCAGTACTTCCGAGGTCAACTGTACATGTAATAACTCCAAAGCAGCTTAAAGCCTGCGTTTTGATTTCACAAAGCAGTAAATAAAAGGAAAAAAGGGCTTTTACCCAACCTCTGTTACAGGCCGAAATGTGGAGACCCATCGTAGCCTCGATGAGTCAGGGCAGAGAGACTCAAGTGCTTTCTTGAGAAGGCTTCATCTTCGCTGATGGAAAAGGGTGATCTTCCTAGCATCTGTTATAAATACGAGCCTAAATCCAAATATTTGCACTGAAAATGGCTCGCAGAAGATGCAGATCTCAAGGATTTCAAAATTGAGCAAGGGACGGACGGTAGCTTTTATGGAGGGAAATAAAAAAGGACGCTTACCCGAGCACGTAATGTTTGGAGATCCTGCTTTAGACAAACCGCTTTGGGTTTGTTTATTGAACTACTCTTTAGCAGCCAAGACGTCTATTTTTGGACAAAGGGGCCGTGATAAAAATCTCTAGAAGAACCATTAGCCCCGAAGCAAGCAGAATTCCAAAAATTCTGTCTTGCAGGAGCTTTCCCCGTTCCTCCAAATAAACAGGAAAGGGCTAACTTTTCACGGAGAACAGTTCCCACTGGTTGTGCACTGAATTCTCAGGACCATTTTTCCATTTTCTCTTGCCTGATTTTCTCAAGACTCTTCTCTCTGTATGGATTTAGGTGTTGCCTCTGATGTCTGCACTCTGGTGATGGGAAATCAACCTTTTAGAGCTCACAGAGTCCTACCTACCATAGGTCCTCCAGGAAAGAGCTTTCTGAAGCAGTCTCACCATGATGTGAGACTTCAAAACATACCTTAGAGATCAAATCCTACTGGCGGTGTCTCCAGCACCATCATCGCTTTAGCAGTAGGGTTATGTTGGTGCTAGAAGTTTTGATATAAACGACAAATTTCCAGACAGACAAGGAGAAATCCAAAGCCAAAACACTTCCCTTAAAAGAGGTTTTAGTACCTTCAATGCCTACGTGCATCGCTAGGATATTTAGGTTGGTGTCCGTGATTTGGCAGCAGAAATGAAATAAATACGGGGACTGGACATGGAAATATTTAAATATAAATATATATACGAATGTTTTCTGAAAGTTTGCAGCCTCACAAGAAGGAGCTCTACCAAACTTTAGAGAAATTGTGTCCATGAAGGGCGCTGGGCAGCTGAGGAAGGGAATTACACATCCTAATGGTTCCTTTCTCCGTGTATGTGTGTGCGATACCTTCCTACACAACTTGACCGTTTCATACAATATTTTTAAGTTGGAAACCAGTTAAGAAGGCATCCAAGACGATGAGCTGAAATGAAGACATAAAGGGAACATTTTAACACCAAGAAGTTCCTCCTGATGCCCCACCTGGCGGCAGGGATTCCAACGCAGCATGGATTTAAATAACCCTTGGCCGCGGTGCCGTGCCAGGAGGCAGCAGCCAGCCTCTGATGCTCACCACAGCTGTGCAGACGCCGGTTTGGATGAGATTTCAAGGCCCAGCAGGCTTGACATCGACATCACAGCCTTGCCACAGCCAAATGTAAAACATCCCAGCCGCTGGCAGCTGCTGTACCCACCTGGAACAGGCTCTCACCGGGCTGGGGCTGATTTCGGATGGCCAAGGGAAGAATCCCGCAGCCAACGCTTTTAGCAGAGGCTCGCAGGAGGACTCGAAGGCCAGAGCAGCTGCATCCCATTCCCAGTGCCATGCTGCTCCTTTATTTTGCCTGGAATTTTCCACCGATGCGTTCTCCCTGCCAGGTAGCAGCTCGCCCGTGCGCCAGCTTGGAAAAGGAGCGACATGGGGAGGTGGGGGGGAAAGAGGGAGGAATAATAACCGCAGGATTATTATTTAGCTTTTTACTGACAGCTATAATCTGAGGAAACACCGAGGAGGGAAAAAGCAGATTGGATAAACAAGGGTAGCGTTTGTGCCGTGAACTGGATCCGGAGCAGGTCACAAGTCAGCCTCCGAAGTCTGAGAGAAATCAGTGAGAAAAAGGGCAAACCACAACAACAGCTTCTGTTAGCAGCGCCGGCAGCCACTGAGACCCTCGTAACGTGGCATTTCCCAGCCAGCTACAAACAAACAGGACACTGGCTTCTAGTAAATAAGGGTTTGTTTTTTCCCAGACACAAAAAAAAGTGCCCAACAATAGTGGGACCAGCACCGCTCGCGGTTCACAGGAAATGCTCACTGTGTCACCAGCGGGCTGAGGGCTGCGTGAGGTCACGGGCTCCGTGGAAGAAAGATTAAGTCCCATGCAGCGCCTTCTATTCAAAACCTCGTTTTGATAAGGTCTATTGGGGGAAAAATAGGTCTTTATAAGCTTAACAATACGATCTGATATGGGAATCGGATGCGGAGCGCCTGGTTTCGTTCCTCAGAAATCATCACCTAGAGACTTGTTTACGCACCGAAAGCGAGCGCCGTCCAAGTTTCTGGGCTACCACGAGAAGCTGTCGGGCCCTGCACGTAAATACTTTGTGTGCTGCAGCTTCATCCCCCCGGAAAACACGGCGTGCTGCTAAAAATACCGTGCATCGATCTGTTTGAAATGCATTCCCTCCACAAGCCGCTCTGTTTCGGCTGCGTTTTTAAAGCATGCAGCCAGCCAGGATCAATGCTTGTCAAAAAAGCTGTGAAAGAGTCGGAGCCTCGGTATCTGCTCTTCGTCTTGTCGCAGCAGATTTGGAGAAAACAGAGCAAACTCAGGCACTTTGGAGAATCTAGATGAGGGGTTTCGGAATAGGGCTGCGAGCATTTCAGAAAGGCAAGCTGACGTCTGCTCCCTCGCCTCTAAAATACAAACACTGAGCTTGGATCCCCCTGAGAAACTGAAACAAGCTGTTAAGAAGGAACTGCTTTGAAAAGCTCCTTGCGATCACAGCCTGATGTTGTATGAGATAGGAAAGCCCCCGGTTTGCACCCCTGATGTCTCGGTGTCTTGTGCCCTGAGCGAGCTGCCAGCAGAGCAAAATTACAGTGGGCAGTGTGTGCAGCTACAGGGCTCGCTTCAACTTCCACGTGCAGGTGGAAGAGCTCAGAAAAAAGCTGCCACCATGAGCTTTTTAATTGCTGTTTGCTTTCTCCACCAAGATCCCAGCCTATATCGAGCTGTCAGGCAGCTTGTGTTTGCTCAGGGTCTCTGAAATGACCTGCGGCGATAAGCGGAACGTAAAACAGGAAGGGTATCGAAACCGTGGCGTAGATCTTCCCCCTGGTAAGGTTTCCATCCCGAAATTCTTCTTGGGGCTGCCCAACGCGAGCCTTTCTGCCTAGTCTGCAGCTTTCTCGAGCTGTCAGCACGTTACGTGCATCTTATGGGCAGCAGGACGTGCACTCTGCATTCTGAACATACTTTTCCGGAGCACGAAGCATCGCCCAGCTGCAAGAAGTCCGCCCTCTCCTTGGCTCCGAAGGGTTTGGGGTTGCTTCTGGGGACACCAAGCGAGGCCAGGTGAGAAGGGAGAATCAGCTGCGGGCTGTGAGAGTGATGTTAAAGCACGATGCTGCTGTTTGGGTGGGTTATTAACAGTCAGGGAGTAATAACCGAGAGAAAAAATCATTAGAAGGGATATTACGAGGATATAAAAGGCACAGTATTTTGAGGAAGTGCTACCCTAGGGTAAAATATAGAGAACGATCTCCAAAGCCACCAGAAAATGTGGCTGGGGCCTGAACGCAGGGCAGGAACCCCCCACGCTCCTCACCACAATGTCCGAACACTTTTAGAGCAGATTCCTGCCCCTGAAATGCACTCACGTTCCTGCTTTAGTTGCTCTGTGTCGTAAGGACAAGGCTACAGAGAAAAGCTGGGTCTAGCCCGAGATAAACGAGCAAAGAATTAGCAGGGATGTTAAAAGGATCACGCCAGCAGCAGCCCCGTTGGGTTAAATGACACTTCTGAAGAATAGGATTAAGGGAGTAAGTGCCAGGCCTCTTCAAGGATTTCAGCATCCTGTTTTCCAATTTTGTTTTGGTTTTCCCATTTTCTGTCTTCTCAGCCTCCTGCTGCTGCCCTCCCCATCTCTTCTTTGGCAGCTGGGGGAGCCTAACAGACCCAAGTGCCACCATAAGCCACCGCTACTGCTGCTGAAGAGGAGAAATGAGAGATAAAACACATGAGACGCCCAAATTCTTTGGTCAAAAGACCCAAGAATCAATTGCTGTTGTCGATTTTCTTATTATAGTAAAAATCCATGGCTGGAACCGATTCACTGCAGTTTCCTAGATTACCTGTGCCATCTTTTCTGGGCTCTTGGGCAACTTGTTGTCAACTCATCGTCCTCTGTCACTCATTAACCAGTAGTTAGGACTGAACCAGCAGCAATAAAAACACCGCCTTCCAGCTTCCAGCCAAGGGGAGGTCTGGGGATGGAACCGAGAGGTTTAAATCGAGGGGAAAAAAGCTGAGGATTTCCTCCGGAGTGCCTGTGAGATGCAGGTTGCACCCAATTATCCCTTATGTATCCGTGGGAGCACCCGAGGCCAGCTCCACCACGTCACCGTGTTCATTCTGCCTGCAGGCACGCAGCAGCCCAGTTTGTCCCGGGCTCGATAATTTCCCGTCACTGCCTCGGAAATAATCGGGAAGTTTATAAACGAGGGCGCTCACTTCAGCTCCAACGCACTGCACAATCCCCCAAACCCAACAGATTTACGTGCACGACGTAAAATCCTTCAGCACCTGCTCTGCTACCCACAGTGGAGCTTTTGTTGCCGTGATTAACGCATTAATACCCTGGGATGTGACCATCTACGTAGCCTCTGTACCAAATCTAACCCCAAAGCGGTGTTCAAAACCCCTATTTTTTCCCCTCCACGCAGCGCCAAACCTCAAGTGTTAACTCTGAAAGCTCTGTGCCACCCGGGGACGGCCCCCTAAAAATCTGGTTGATGATTAAGGGCAATTTTTCAACCAGATTTGGGTTGCTTAACGGGGACCTGCCGGCCACAGGGCTGCTGGTAACGGGGTGGGGGCAGCCCAGCAGCTGCCCCATGGGGTTTTTGTCTAGGGGAAACCTTGGCTGTCCTTCTGCTCTGCTCTTACTCAACCTGACGGGAGGCAGAAGCACGATTAAGAAAAAAAATCGAGCCACGGTGAGGTGAAGAGTGTGGCCAGGACATCCCAAATCCTATAGGGTAAGGGAGCAAAAACCAGCTTGCCTTTGCACATGGAGGAAAACCAGCCTGCTTTTTAGGCTACACGCTTGGAAAAGTGACTCAGGAAGGTGGTTTTTGGCCTGACACCCCCCTGAGCACCTGGCCAGGCGGTTCTCTCCGAATTTCAGGTGGGATCACATCCGTGTGGTCCTCGTAAGGGCCTCAAGCAACACGGGCAGCTCCTTCAGTCGCTGCCCTAGAGCCAAGGAAACACGAGAGGTACCAAACACTGCAGGTATCTGGTGTAACCTTTGTGTTCTGGCCGCTGTTCTTCCAGCCTCCTGCCCCTTCTGAAGTCCTCGGGACTCCCTTGAGGTTATTTCATGTTTTCAGAAGTGAAACAGGGATCAATTATTAAAATATTCTTAATTAAATTACAAAGGAAGAGCCACCCTCAGCTTTTTTAACTGATTATATCTTGTTTTGTTCTGCCCCGAGTATCTTTAAAGCCCCCCCATGCACATCTTCAGCAGCGATAATATGAGGAATATATCCCCTAAGTGATCCCCTAAACCTTTTAAATAAATGTTTTTTTCCTAAAAAGGCAGATATAGTACAACTACAACAACTACAGAGGTGATAAACTGACCCCAAAAGCCTGTTTTTGTCAAGTTTCACGGAAAAACAACTCAAGGGGGGAAAGCAGGAGCAGAGCCCAGCGTGTCTGCTCGTCATTTGTGTGCCTACCTTGGAACAAAACACAAGATGAGATGTTTTCGAGGCTGCAGGGGCAGCCCATCGTTATGGGGTTTGTCTGATCTTTAGCGGAGCAGGATAAACAACCACTTTACGGTCACCTGATGCAGCCCATGTCAGGCAGCAGGTATGCCTGTAATGACTCTTCCCTGCCAGAAAATGCCTGGCTGGGTGAGCCGCGCCGCCTGGCTTCCCAAATCAGGCAAGGAAAACACAGCAGATCCCGCAACGACCCGTCTGTGCCCCTAAAAAACCATTTGTCTGAGTACCGGGGGCATTTAGGTTCCTCCTGGAGCATCCCCTATGATGTAAGCCCCAGAGTTTACAACTATGTAAGCTCTGAAGAGTGTGGACTTGATCTCCACTCTGCAAAGAAATAAAAAAAGTTCTGAAGTGGCCAGATACAACATTTATAGGAGGTGCTGAACACTTTGTGTAACATTTACAGGAGGTATTGAACACCTCCAGACCCAGAGCTCGGTTAGAGCCAGCAGGATATTTTTGGAATTTGCCGATTATCCTGGCTGGGGGGGTGCTGGGCTCCATTCTGATAGAGTGAATTTTTGAAAGCCCATTGTTTACGGGGCAGGACAAGTGATAAAAGGAGGAAATTCATGTTTCCAAACAAGCCTGTACACAAGAACATACAGAAAAGGGTCCAGCTCCGTTTGTCACTCAAGCCAGAAAGGCCAGAAATCGGGATCCAGAGCCAGGACAGGTGACACAGATGCTACAGTGACAGCACAGCCAGTTACAAGACATCACCTTCAGACTTCAGAAGGGAATATGATTACGGAGGGACAGGAGCTATCGGGGGTTTCTCCAAGCCCACGGAAATAAAAGCTGTGATTTGCTTTTTCCGCGTTTAATTAAACGGACTCGTTTCCAGTTTCGTCACCAAACAAACAGCAGCTCCGAATTCCCCAACAATTTCTTGCAGAACAGCCTGCAGGAAGCGTATCTGAACCCTTCTCCGCTGTTGTTTGGTTAAAAAAGGCCGATTTAAAGGCAGTCCCAGAGGGCGCATCGCAGCAGAAACGCTGTTGCAACAAGCACACAGGAGACCCGGCGCAGAATAGAGGCTTAAGGGGCTGCAGCTCTGACAATCCTCTTGCAGCGAGCTTTATGAAAGCGTTCCGTGATTTGGCAGCGGCCTGCTGACATTCTTTTCATTTCTAAAGTGGCCTTCGTTTTCTTTCCTTGAAAATTAAGGCTCCTGTTCATTAAGGAGTACGCAGCCTTTCCCCTTTCCATGCCCTGTTTCACAACCCACGTTGAACAGGAGCCCCTCGATTTGAGATTTAAGAGCTAGGTGTGTGCCAAGCTCGGTTCTGCACCACCACAACCCCATCCCAGGAGCTGAAAGGTTTCTTTCCAAGTAAAAAACCAGGCAATTGCCTGCCTTAAATAAAGAGCCCCAAAGCACTATCGTGTGACCACTGCAAAGTTACCTCCAGTTCACTTGCGAGGGTCAAATTCAGGCTCTGGGCAGAGTGGTGAGGCTCAGGTTGTGCCGTGAAAGCCATTCCTGTGTGCACTGCACATCTGTTTGAGGCTTTCCCCCCATGTCCTGGAGTGTGTTTGGACAGAAGTACAAAAAGCTGAGGATTTTGGCAAATTTGGCTGACAGCAAACGTGGGCAGAAGGCAGGCTAAGAGGAAGGGCTGAGGCAGTGAGGGTAAAACCACCTGATTTTAGCGCACATCTCACCTGCACCAACACCATGGGTGGCAGGGAAGAACTCCAAAACAACCCAACGTGAGATGCACAGCGACAAAAGACCGAAAGAAAACTGAATTTCACCCAATATTTTCTAATTAAACCCCCCAAAATCTGCTTGCACTTCAGTGTAGTCCCATAACCTGCTGAGTTTTCGTGGTGGCGTTAGCTGGTCCTTATCTCTGCTGCTTTCCTGCACCTGCTGGAAGCTGGAGAGGTTTAGGAAAGGAAATACCCATTTCCTCTGTCGGGGGTGATCGTTTTTGGAGGCCTTGAGCCCTTCCCACAACACACAGCCTGAAGTGTCAGGCAAAACTGGGTTTGAAGAACAGAAATGGCAACAAAATTGAGAACTGCTTTTAAATCTCCATCCTCTCAGGAGAGCTGACAGCGTGCGTTGTCCTGCAATTTGCTTCGTCTTGCACGTTGTGATTTCTCTATCTGCCCGCAGTTCTCAGATCTGCTTCTTGCATGTGCTATATGGCTCCTCACACACTAAATGAATCCCTAACCAAACCTTTTCCTGAAGACTACACGTGCAAACCTGTGCTGGGCTGATTCCAAGCCAAGAGGTGTTTTATGTAAGAGAAAAGTGATATGAAAGCCTCATTGACTTGATTTTTGGTTTAAAGTACAGTCAAATTAGAATTACACAACCCCTTAGTGGACACAAAATTAGTCAATAACTAACAAATGATGGGTGGGAGGTTTTATAGGGCAGTCAGCCTCAAAGGCACAGCATTTGCTGTTTTCCTTTCCACTGTTTGAATCTGAATTCAAGCTTTACGTGATCTTAAAGTCAGTATCCTCAAAGCTACCAGGGCTGGGAAGTGTATTCAATTAAGGCTTTACTGGTCTGAGTTTTCTGGAGCCACTGTAAATTCAATTCCTGCCCTGAGGTCAGCTGTGGTACAGTCCCCCAGGTCAGCTCTCAAGCTGTTAACTCTTCCAAGGCGGAATTCAGATCCTCAGCATCACATGCAGCTACGCCCAGGAGCTCAGATGCAGCTGGAATTTAGAAAAAAATTAACTTGGAGAGTCACAGGGCAACTCAGACAGTTTCTTCCTGGTAAGGGAAATGGGAAGGCACAGATTCGTGGACAGTTGTATGAATGTATATCCTTTATGTCCTTAAAATAATTCTCCGCCAGAGGAGAGCTGAGCTGAAATAAATAGCCAGTGCTGCTTTTATGTTGAAGAGGCTCCTCCAGCTGAGTTTTTCCAGCCAGTCAGCCTTTTTTCCCTTGAATTATAGGCAGCCTCTAAAAGCTCATCCAATCCCTTTGTTTCCCTCTGCCCCCCCTCAGGTCTTTAAGGTTTTTAGCTTGCCTTTGATCTCAGGCTGAGCCGTGGAAGACTATCCCCTTCCACACTGAATTGAGTCAGCAACTGATACTTTAATTCCTTTGAAGAGCCATACCTACGGGCTGACTTATCTTTAACACTTCATGCTTGGCTTCTAAATACATCCCCATAATCTCCTCTTTACCTACCTGCATTCTTCTCAGGCAGGTATCAACGCTGAATTTCAAGGGGGAGACCAGCTACTTCATGCTAAAAGTTCACCCCAGACTATTAAATCTGCTTAGGCCAGACACTTCTCGGCCACCACGTTGAGATTTCTCAGGATCAGCAATTTCTATTCTTGCTTAACGCACTTTTCCCATCCTGGCAAGCCCACGTGAGCTCCATTTCAAGACCCTCCGAGCACGCTCTGCTGAGCTTCGGGCTGATAAAGCACTTAGTCATAAGAGCTGAGAAGGAAATTTCGCTGCGAACCCACAGCCCAAAGCCCCAGACAGCTATCCCACACGTGTGAGACAGCAGCAAGAACAGTCTTCTGCTGGTGTGAGAGCACATAATGGGAGAAATTATTGAAATTATAAAGCAAACCAAGCCTAATTTGCAGAGAAACACCCCTAGATTTAAGTGGTGCTGTAAAGGTAAGCGAGGCATGTTTGTGTTTTTCTGGATGTAAATGCACATTGTTTCTTCCTCAAGCACTGGTGTAATCCCCTTAATAATTCATGCAGGGGAATGAGGAACAGCTCTGGTGCTGACAGTCACTTCTCTGCCTATTAACTATTCATAAAACACTCAACAGCACGGGAAAGAGCCTTTGAAGCAACAGGAAAGGGTTGGCGAAGCTTTCAGCGTATTAAATATGAAATTTACACTCTGTGTTTGCATCACCTCTATTCACTTGTCGCGCGGCAAATCCTCCCGAAGGTAGGAGCCACCCCAAGCCCCAGAACACAGATTTCTCCAAGTTTTGACACCAGACCCGTCCTTACCTTCTCCTCACCTTGATTCACATCAAATCCCTTGCAAAACCATTTCCCAATCCTATCCAAATTTTCCCCGAACCATTATGAATTTGGAGGTGTAATGCTTAGAAGCCAGGTTTCCAAGTGACATTCTATTTTTTTCCCTCACTAATTGCAGGGATTTTAATTCCCTCTCACAGATAACAGCGTCGCAGACCAGATGTTTCAGAAGACAAAGCCTTCTCGTGCTCTTATGGAATGTATAATATGGAAATGAGGCAGAGGAAGCCAACAGTAGCTGGTGTCAGTCAGGCTTAATGCAGAGAATATCCTAAATTGTAACAAAAAATCCTCCAGCTCCTCCAAAACCACACCTTGGGCTGACCTGAATGACCAAACCCAGTGTGCTGAAGGAGCCACCACTTGCTTTTTTGTGACGTTTTAACACTGGTCAGGAGAACTGCTGCCTCAATAGGCCTCCAAAAAAAGGTTAACGAAGGTTTTTAGAGGTTAAAACTTACAGAAGTGCCACCTAGTATCATTTCATCTGGAGTCAGCCTGCCACTTCTCCTATCAGGTGTAGTTCTGTGTCCTCCAAATTATCCTCAACAAGTTATCTGCTTAATTTTGAACTCCTGAGCTGCAGATAGCTGGGAATCAAAGAACACGTTAGAATAAAAACACCCAAGGAGATGCATTTGTCTCGTTCCTGTTGCTAAGCTACTAAAACCCGTTTATGACAAGACTGCCACCAATTTGTAGCTGCGTTGCTGAAGAGGCAACGTAACATCCATCTATCTAAGCACAGCAATAAAGGCAAAGATTAAAGTCACAAATCTACACGTATTTTGGCAGGCATACAGCATTCACGGACTTCCAGAGCTTTCGAATTCGCGGTATCCTTTGAGTCGAGCAGCTCCCACCTCTAGTTCTTTTGTAGGGAACCGAGAACTTGTTGGAATTTAAACGTGCTGACAACCCAAGCAGGGCTGAACTGGAAAGGGACTGCACCAAGGGAGTACCTGAAGTCTCAGGGTGGTTAGGATCAGCCTGATGGTAGCTACACTCTGATTTAGGGTACACAAACAGCTCGGGAAGTCAAATATCTGCAAGCACAAAGTGTCTAGCACTGTGCTAACACATCTAAGGTTTTAACCGGGGCATCAGATAAGAATCTCAGAGCGTTTCGGGGAGCAAAGGTTT
Organism: Anas acuta; assembly: GCF_963932015.1. Lineage (NCBI taxonomy): Eukaryota > Metazoa > Chordata > Aves > Anseriformes > Anatidae > Anas > Anas acuta. Next base: position 154,397,495 of record NC_088980.1, read on the forward strand.
TCTTTGAGGTGAGGAACGTGAGTACAAACCAGAAAGCTTCAGATTTAACGTACGGCTGTGAGGAGGAGTCTGCCCTGCACATCCAAAAGGCTTCTGTTTTTTCGGTTTATTTTGAGCGATTTTGTTTTCTTTTCATTGCTTGCATCGCCACGCTTCTCCAGCTGCCCCCTCTTGGAAAGTTTCTGAGGCCAGAGGGATCTCAGGGAGCAAAGAACCGAACGCTGCTTTCGCCAGAACAAGAAGCAGAGGGAATATTACGGCACTAAAACAGCTCCGTGCAGCCCCCTCCACCCAGGCAGAAATATTGAGGCAGACAGATGTTGAGGTTGATAAAGGTAAACAGAAGCATGTAAGAGGTAATTACAAACCAGGAGAGAAGTCACCCATGAATAACTTAACCCTTCAGTGCATCCAGCCATGTTTAGTGCTCTGCCAAGAGAACACGAGCAAGAGAACCGAGAATTTCAACTCTCCAAATGCTCATATTTAACCAGCTACCTCCACTTCTCACCTATACTACACTCAACATTACCACTGCATCCCCATTTGCCAGCTTTTCTAGAAATTAGAGCTCTTTTCTTCCGTTCCCTTCCCCCGAATCCCAATGTTCTGGTGATCACTAGTGCTAGGGAAGGAAGGGAAGAGAGATTTTTCAATTATCTGGAGGAAACAGATCTGCCAGAAGAGCTCACAAAAGACCTGTAAACCAGGAGAGTGATCAGTAATTAAGAGGATGGTTTGTTTATGCTGTCTGACCTTAATCGTTTGGGAAGGTAAAGTCAGCTCAGCCAGCTATGCATTTAAACACCCAAGGGCCAGCACAAACAACAAAAAGAAGTACAGGTCACTTACAAAAGTGGAGGTCTTCTCCATGCAGAGCAGGACGCGAGTATTTTGTAGTCATGGTAGACAGTACCTAAATCTAATCTCCTAATACAATTTAAATATTTTGAATCTCTGAATCTTGACGTTCTCCAAAACACCCTAAATCCTTAAAGAAGTTACAGCCATTGTAAATATTCCTAGATGAACCTTGCGTGTGTTTTATTCAGCCAGTCGGGTTGAGCAGACAGCTCCTATTAGAGGAGTTGAACATATTTATAGCACGTATAACGTGTATCAATAATACATTATAATATTTTTATAATCTATTTTAACTACATCAATAATATATCCAAAGAGGGCACCTGATGAGCCCTGAGAATGAACATTTTCAGGAAAGCTCGGAGGAGGAATGACCCCTCAGGGTCTCTCGTGGCTCTTGTACTGGTTATAGACCCATCTGTTAATATAAAGCAAACCCAGCAGTAATTTCATCTGAAAACACGATTTTATAACTGCAAGGAGGAAGGAATTTGTCCATTGCATGCTCGCACATTCAATCTCTGATGCTCTTTGGTCATATTAAAGGAAATACGAATGCTTCATTTCAAAGGCTAGCCTTGAATTTTTTCAGCAGTGTTGTAAAATGTTCATCACACGGCATTTAGGGACTTGGCTGGGTGCTGCTGTTTGGCCACAAGCGAGCGTGCTGTAAGGCACGACTGCTTGTATAAGCCAAAGCAAACATTAGCAAAGAGGTAACACGCCTGTGTTGCATACACGCTTACACAGTGTACACAAAATATTGATTTATTCACGTGGAGCCTTGCTCACTGCAGTGTCTCCATTCACTTTCGTGGAATATTTTTAGGTATCTGATAGAGGAGCATGACTTTCTGAATTTGATAAGGTAAAACCAGATATCGTTAATACTGCAAGCAGTTTATTGGAAACCTAATTATAGTACTCACCACAAAATTTACCATAACCTGCTCCTATTCCAATTCCCCTTTCTCCCTCATTTTTTTCTAGAGCTATTTGTATCAGGGTTTATCCAGAGCATTTGTGTATTTAATCATAAACCAAGCACATTAACCACATAACGCAACACTCACTAGTGGTTTGAAATGAATGTCACATTGCATTAAGAGCTGGAAAAGCTAAATTAAACATCTAGTTGTTCTGAAGTACTGTAACCTGAAGCATTTCTTCATAAATGAAAAAGCTTCACTGCAGTCTTTTAGAGCCTGAAGTTTCTGGTGTGAAGGATACCTACCTTTTAACACAGAATTTTAGAAGCTTTGGAGATTGGTGGTTTTAAATGTGAACTCAAAACTTACACCGGGTTAAATGGAGCAAAGCAATAGTAGACAAGGTGAATGCAGACAGAAATCCTCCCCACTTAAACATGGTCACACAATTAAGAATTAAAAAAAACACGTAACCCTTTTTTTTTTTTATCATCTGCATTTTGAAGTTAGCAGCTCCCACTCCCCTTTTCCTCTGACATCAATGAAAATTTAGGCGTAAAGTTTTGATGAAGAGAAGCCAAGACTCACCGATCTGTAACAACACCGGCGTTACCAAAGCCGTCTCCATGGCGTAACAAAACTCCCTGCCAAACATGACTGCGCCGTGCATCACCCACAGGCGGATGGGGATCCGGTCTATGGACCCTTCGCTAATGGTCTCCTCTCTGCTTTCGTTCTCCTTGGTTTCTGCTTTCTGAAGCTGGGCCACAGGTAGGTCTTGAACTTGCATAGATTCCGAGTCAGCATTCTGGGGAGCCATTTTCATTACCATAAAAATATATATATATATCTCTCTCTTTGTTATATCTATATAAATAATACTACCATAACTCCACAAACAAGTCAGGGTGTCTTCTCGTTCAGCTTCTGTTCCTCAGGCAAGTAAACGCTTATATTCCTCTTGTACAAACAGGAATCTTGCAACTTCTTGTACAGGTACGAGACATCAAGGACGAAAAGCTATTTGGTAGGAATTTCAACATATGGCTTGCTGGTTTACTGAGAGTTAGAGTTAAAAATCCATAATTGCCATTCAGTTAATACCAGTTTCATAATTATTATTGAAGAAGTGCTGAAGTTGTTCTTCTTGCTACAGAGAGGTGGAAAGGCGACACAAAGAGGTGCTCCACTGTTAATCCCCATCGAGCGGCTGATTAATCTGCAACAAGAAGCAGGCATTTAAAAATTTCAATAGCATTTTTTTTTCAGGATATTGTGTGTCCCCCCCCCTTTAACCATATACCCTATTTCCTGCTTAATGCTTTCCATTGTCCCTGCCTCCTGTAGGGTCTTTTATTCCACGATCCCTCCTACCCCTGGACTTGCCAGTGAAAGGCAGCTCCTCCCGTTAACCGATGCTTATCTGAGCTCCTGAATTCATCCTAGACGAAGCCACCGAAGAATGCACAGCAGTGCCTGAGACCCTGAGCACAGCCAGCACCAGGCTAACAGATTCTGGGAAATGTGAGGCAGGTTCCATCCCTGAAACAGCGTGGGATATTCCAGCACTATGCCAGGAAGGTGATTCATCGCCTGCCATTTACTCACCGACAGCCCAGGTCGGACTTTTGGAAGTTGCCAGCTACTTCTGCAGGAACATCTGAGAGCCCACAGCTCCTCTGAGCTTCCCTAGCACTAGCATATCGAGTGCACGGCTTGGCAGAGGGGTTCATCACCGTGCAAACACAAGCAGAAAGAAGCTATCAGGCACGTAATTCTGAAGACTGGCATTAAAATATTTGAAATTTTAACGAGATCTATATGGCATGGGCATCCATCTCCACTTTTTGCACACACCTGAGTGTTTTAGTCTCATATCCTACGAGGCTTGTGAATTTAATAAGGAATACACATTTCTGGTGCACTGTACATTATTTGTGAAATCTACCCCAGCCAGGTAAGACGGGCTTCTCCTGTCCTTCCCCTTCCTCTGTGCTGCAGACGAAGTCAAAGCAGCCATAAATACAGTCCCACGTCAACCAAATATTCACTTGGGAGGATGAAAAAGCATTTTAGGAGTCTTATCCCAGGACAAACCCTCGAGGGGTATGGTGCCCCGCTGGCAGACCCCAACAAGTCCCCAGCCCTTTCAGCTGCGCCTACAAACCTCTTTGTGGGCTCCAGGGTAAATCAGACCATTAGGCACCAAACCTACAAGTCAGCCCTAAGAAAGAGATGACACGTCTGGGGTTTAAAGCAGCACGTCAGCAACTCTGCTTCCATGTGACCCCAACACTCTGCTCTACATGAGCAGCAAGGGAACATCCTGAGTGCTTCTCTTCTTCCAGCCGAAAGCATCCTTTTTTTTTGGTCTGGGTTTTTTCTCCTCCCAGACTTCCCCAAATGACTTGAAGTTTCAGTTTCGGCCACCTCGGTAACAACTTACTCCGATAATTTCCTTCTGAGCTAGTCAAATCATGCAAGGGAAGTTAAAATAACTAAGGGTTGTAAGCTATTTTACTTAAGTTTTAAGTTCCAAAGTTTTAATCTACAAGAAATAAATCCTTCACAACAAAAAGGTCTCAAGAAAGCATTTCTTCACCCATTTGGTACGAAGAGGAGGAGCTGAGCTGCAGTGCCCAGGGTCACTGAATCACGGCAGACACAGGAACTTGTTCAAGTTCTTCGTAAGCTGTTTCCATAAAGCATTTTCTTCCCATCAGTGTTTGGATTTGCCACGTTCTGCGTGTGGCAGAGCTCATTTGCCCACTAATTAGCAGTGTGTTGAACTTGCAGCAGGAAGGAAAGGGATGGGAGTCTCTTACCTTGCTCTAGTGTCTGAGGTTTCAGATTCGCTCCTCGAACAGCGATAAGTTTATCAGAAATATGAAATTAAGCACCGTGTAATAAAAACAACACCGATAACACCCCAAACAGCTCCGCCACCAAAACACGAGCACAGAACACGTACGCTTATCGTAACAGAAGGCCCGGGTGAATAAAACCTAGAGAGCACAGGTTGCAGGGTAGAAGCGATTATTTTAATTACAGTCATAAAACGCTTAATTGCTGGCAGGCAGGCAAAACTGCATTCAGCAGAATTTAATAAGTTTACGTATCAGCTCTTACTACTTGGAAATCTCTCTGAATGAGCACGTCGTATTACAGGCTGAGGTGACTGATAAGGCTCCTGTACTAGATGGCTTTAAAGCCCAGAGCTTTCTCTTAGGCTCAATGTCTCCTCGTGTCACTGTCTGGGAGGGAATTGACTCAGTTTCCCCCAAACACCTCTTTTAAAAGGTAGTTTCAAGGCAGGAAGAACATTTTATAATGCACTGGGGCTGCCTGAATACGCAAGCAGGCTGGCAGCAAGCTGGGAGCATTTGTCACACGGCTGGAAAAAGAGGGAGGACAAAAGAGGAGATGTGAGATTTTGGTTCTTCAGGGAGGGCTGGAGAAGTTCTGCTCGAAGCAGGAGACGACTACAGGGAGCAGTTGGATAATTTAAGAGACAGGAACAATGGATGACGGATGGAGGCAGACTTTGAAGCTGTAATTGACCCGGATAAAAAGAGCAGGAGATTTTAAACACGCCAGAAAAAGCGGTTGCAGTCTTCAAGTGCGACAGGGGGAGGCACAATGTGCGGGTTTTATCTCAAGCAGCAGCGAATTGCTGGCCCATTGTGCCAATTTTTTGGGGAGGGGCACTTTCATCTGGCTCCAAGCGCACGTCTAGCACACGAGCTGGAGGGCAAGAGCCTCTCGGGAAGGTCTTCCAGTCCTTTGGTAAACCCCGGAGGCTGTGTTCAGGCTCATCTTACAGGCAGATTCTTTTCCCAAGCTTGTTTTGCATTTGGCAGGTTTGAACGGCGGCGTTCTTATCAAAAAGGCAGGCAAATTCATTTACCTGCTGGAAGGAAATATTACAGAAGCTTTTATGTAGCAAAGGGCTCCGCATCCAAATTAAATGGCATCTAAAGAGGAGCTGGATTAAAACAGCAAAGAGGGCACACTGCCATGGATGCATCTAGCACAAATATTTTTTTGTTTTCACCTTTGTCAGCCAGTAAAGCCAAGATTTAACTGACAACATAGTTTAGATTGTAGTTTTGATTATCAATGGTAATTTGTAATACAGCAAACTCCTTTTCCTCCGGAGGTTCAAAGGCTTCATTTTATAGCGAAAGAAACAGGCCTGTGCTGTTTTCCTTTCTAAAAATAAATTAAAAAAAAGGTTAAAAATAAAGCCAAGTGATGAATTAGGCTTACCTTTTACCTATCACTCAAGCAGGGCAGGAACATCAGGCCACGCAGCACCCAAACTCACTTCAAAATGTGCCTTAGGAGGGAGGACAAGACCGCGTACCCCAGCTGCCACGCACTCTCGGTGTACTTTCCCCAACGCTTTAAGAGGCGTTTTGATGACTCACAAAGAATGAAAAAGTAGAACGAAGTGTCTCAGCCTGACAAAGGGGTTAACGTCGGGCACTGTATGGAGGCAGGGTACGAGCAGGAGATTCAGTGCAGAAATATGCACACTTGTAAAACGTATATTGGAGGAGATTTGATGACACCAGCTCTTCTCCAACCTGCCTGCAGGCTTTTGCTTTGACCCCTGGCCCCGCTGCACATGGTACAAACAAGAAAGGGGAGGCTGACACCTCAAAGGCAACTCAGAGGACTAGCCTGCGAGCAAAAGTTTACAAAAGCTGCTCAGGTCTCTTCTAATCTGATAAATCTGTGCTCTCTCCCATCCAGGCATGAGTCAAACGACTTCTCTCACATTTCCCAGCCTTGGTGAGGGCTCCAAGGTTGACCAGCAGTGTTTTCACATCCCTGACACCATGGTCTGGAGATCAGGTGATGGGCACTACACCCACCGGTCCCAAAATAGAGCATAAAGGGGGGTTAGCAGCGCTGCCGCCCGAATCTTTTAAGACTGAACTATTTTTAATACATGTTCCCAGATAGCTCTGGCTCACAAGGAGTAGGAATGTACTGTTCGACGAGCAACGGGATATTCTGAGCCAGGGCCAGAGCCTGCGACCTTAATGAAGCTACGATGCACGCAGCACACTTCAGGTGATTGCACACACACTCTTTGCCACCCGGGCCTTGTTTTCGAGTTATGTAGCACTTGTCCTGTCTCAAAGACTCTGCAGTTTGTGAAGTTTCATCTTCTCGATGCTGGAACAAAGGATGGAGATGCCTTGAGCCATCCTTGCATACCAACGCCCCTGCCTTTCCCTCGTTCTTCACTAATTTCACAGGGAAAACAGTTAAAAATCATGAACAACAAAAAAGCAAGCAAGCATATTTCACAAAATATCCAATTGTTTGACTCAAAAAAGAGTCCAGGAGCTGCCAGTCTAACACGAGAAGCCTGCCTTCCTTCCAGGATCTTGCACGTTACCCTCCTTCAGTTCTTCAAGGAGTACACCCCGCGGCCACACGCGCTGCTAGCCACACTATTCAGCTTGGGAATTGTGTTAGGCTCGCAAGCCTCTAATTGCCCAGTCACCCCATGTACTTGTCAACTTGGTTTATGTTCGAGTTTCTAGTAACCTGGCCATCCCTTGAAAAGTTATCTCGAGTGGTTGAAGTGCAGCTTTGATGTTAGCATGGGAAAGAAAGGCATTCGGAGTGCATCTGGCTTTTTCTCAGACTAAATAAACGTTTGGCTGAACACTTCCACCTCTGCGCTGGAGACAAACATCATTTGTTATTCCTTCTGGGATTAAATGCAAAAAGGAGGCTGGGTTCTGCTGCGGCGTTTGACGGCCCTGCAGGATGATGCATTGTTTGGGCCCGTGCCTTTTGAAAGAGGAGAATGGCGTTTGTCCAAGGAAATTGCTGGCATTTGGAGCTCCAGTCCCCTCAAACACCAGCAGAGCAATAGTGTGGTGCTGCAAAAAGGCAGCTACCAAAGGCTGTCCCTCATCCTTCATCCTTCTGCAGCCACAACTATGCCACCTCACATGGATTTGTCGCTTCTCGAAACACCAAAAACGGTTCCAGGAGAGGGATCCAGATGATTTTGTACCGAAACAGGTGGCTCCCTCACCGTCCCTGTCTTCTACGGATCTGCCACAGGCCTGGTAGCCACCCTGGGGTAGCAGCAGCTGGAAGCGACCTCCCCACAGCACAAACAGCTTCAGATTTATCAGCAATCCGTTCTCTAGGCCAGCCAACTTCACTAGCAAGGGAATTTTGGCCTTACAGCCTGCTGCTTGCAAAGGTGTAACATAAAATACACAGCCAGCCTCTCACACTGCTTATGCTATAGGTTTCTCAATCACTTTGGGTTAGCATAAACAAGTACTTCCTCTAAAAGCAGCACTCTGTTCTTCCTTTTCTTCCTTACTCCCACCCCTTCCTGCACAATGCCACGAGCATTTATGAAGCTGATTTAGGTTAAAGACCAACCTGAGCAAAGCCCAGCCAGAGAGATCAGCGTATCCTTAAAGCCAGGTTGGTTTTACCTGGCTGTGTGGCTCCACACCAACATTTCAGGGGATGGGAGCAGCTAGAAGTAACATTTTGGGTAAAAAATACCCAAACCCAGTGGAAAATTGCAGCTCCCTGGGGGCAAAGAAGCTGTCAGCAGCTCCCTGGGGCAGCAAGGTCAAAAAGCAGACTCACCTGCTCAGCTCCACGCTCCTCCTCCTCAGAAGGAGGATCCTTCAGCCGCCAGTGGCAGCATTTATTCTGCCTCGCAGCACTTGAGAGATGCGAGGCAGAAAGGCACTTGCTTAGCCAACAGGCAGCTATTTTCTGCCCGGGTGTTTTGTGGCTCTGTTGCTCATTATTAGCAGCTGTTTATAGTAACAGAACTGGCCACAGGGGAAGTTTCTTTGGCCCATGCCAAGGCTCGAGTGCTCGGCCGCGGTAGGAGGGTGAAAAGCAGCTTGAAAACATACCTGGATTTCTGACCCTGCTGGACAAACGCACTCAAGAGCTCTGCTGGAGTTGTGCAAGGGGGCTGGATCCTCCCATCGTCCTGTGCTGCTCCTTCGCAAACGGTTACAAGCAAAAATCCTGCACCTTTCTAGAAGCACCAGCGTGTACCCGAGTCACGAGGCCTTCGGTTCAAAAAGGCAGCAATTACAGCCCCGTAGCTGATTGAATTCCCATTAGGACTCCTCACCTAGTCAAATGCAAACACAGAAGGGTTTTCAGGCGCTGCTTTCTAAAAACAGAACTGCGCTAACCCTAACAGAAGGGGGAGGCTGGGCTCGTTCCCCGATTTGTTTTTTTTAATGCAGTTGCACCACATGTTACTTCACAGCCCCGTATGTGAGCACCGCTCCTCCTGCCACCCAAAGGCAACCTCGGATTTGACATTGAACAGGACCAACCTGTTCCGAAGAGCAAAGAGGCTGCCAAAGGAAAAAGGTTAAGGCTAACTGGGTGCAATAAAGAGCCGCGTGTGACACGTCCTAATGTTTAATCCAGCAGGCAGCTAAGCAGAGGCATTGAGTCCACACGGCGTAAAGCGGCTTGTTTTACCAGGGGATTGTGCCTGAGCAACCCTACTAAGGAAAGGAAAAAGGGGGAAAAGGAGAAAAAGGGGAAAGGAAAGGGTTAAGAAAAGGGGAGAGGAAAGAAAAGAGGAAAAGGGAGAGGAAAGGGGAAAACAAAAAAGGAAAGGAAAAAAAGGAAAGGAAAAAAAGGAAAGGAAAAAAGGAAAGGAAAAAAGGAAAGGAAAAAAGCAGAAAAGGAGAAAGAAAAGGAAAAAAGCAGAAAAGGAGAAAGAAAAGGAAAAAGGCCATAACTTTTGGAAAATACACTTATCTAGGGGAAGCAGAGGGTTCTGGCAGCTCTCCCAGTGCTGAGGCCGTACTCTGACATCCCCGACTCCCCCAAGAAACGCAGATGAAATACGAGCAGAAGTGCACGCGGCTTCCCCTCGAAAGGGTTTGGGATTAATTATTGCACCTTTGCCTTGGGATGTGTACAAAACGCCAGGAATTATTAAAACCTGAGCTAAGGGAGTGCCCACCTCCAGCCCTGCCGGTACTAAACCTACAAAACGAAGGGAAGCCCAGCTTTTTGTGATGTTGCTGAATCAATTCGGGGAGCTGTCTTTTCAAAAAGGATCCCGAATTGAAGGCGAGGCAGACTTTATTGGGTGGATTGGCTATTATACTGCTCCCCGAAGGCACAGCCCGTTGCTAATATTAGATCAGATTACATTGTTAAATCACTGCTGCTGCTGTTTTTACTAGGAAATACTTCATTTTCTTCAACAGGGGAGGGACCATTATCTGATTAAACCTCCTCTTGGCTTTACCACTAAGAGCAAACAAACAAACAAACCCCCGAAAAAACACTTTGTGTGTGCTCCTGTTAGCCTGAAGTGTATTAACAGCAATGTATTAAACAAGTACACTGCTAAGGAGGCACGGGCACAAATAACAACTGAGAAACCTTCCTAAGTGGTGGAAAACAGCTGGGATTTGTGATGCCAGTAAGGCAGACTTGAAGTAGTTTCACAGAAAAAATGTGCCCTAATCTTGGATCTCCAAGTCGCAGGATCTACCCTCAAAATTAGATGAGGGTTAAGGGCAAGACAGCAAGCACTGAGTGCATTCAAAGGCGAAAAATAACAATCTGCTCATCAGAAACTCGTTGGGATGGAGATAACTCCATCAAATATGGAGTAATGCTGCAGTGAAAATGAAAACGTTAATGAAGGAAAAGCATTAATTTGGTCAGCTAAGCCCAGGCAAACCTTGGTAAGTATGGTCCAGCTCAAGCGGAACGATCCTCAAGTCTTAAACCACGTCGAACATGAGAGTTATCTCCCATCCAGAGCTGATTCATCCCCCTCTGTCTCAACGAGGTAGGGCCGTGGAGGAAAACACCCGTAAGGCTATCGTCAGGGAACATCTCGCTATGTCTCTAAGTGGATTAACTGGGGCAATCTCACCTTCCCGCAGAAGGAAGGTGTCCAACCCCGCACGGCTGGTGCTGCGAGTGCAATCCTACCTATCAGGGCATCATTGCCAGCAGCATTTTCTCCCAAGGTCTTTGACCAGGGCGGTGTGGGAAATGAATTCTATCAGCGCAACCATTGGCAAATTACTCCCCCAGAACGAGCAATGCTTTCTGCAAGAGGCTGAGATTGGTGTTTTGCATGAATATTCATCCATCAGACACAGTCAAGCTGGACTGGCAATGCCAGATATTCCCTGCAGATGTTACTGCACCTACGGTGAAGGGCACAAGACTTCCTTTATTTTCGTGCGCTGGCATTTGAGCTAATTACACTCGGTGCTCTGAAAACTCACAGGCTGTACCGACTGGTTTCTTCAGGCTGTAAACGCTTAAGAAGCCCAAACAGTGCCAGAAGATGTATCAGACAATTACAGAAGCTATTCAGCAGATCGAGACAAAAAAGAACAGAGCATAGATCTTCTTAAGTTGACTTCCCCTAGCATATCGTTAACATCTGCAAAGTCTAATTCATTGGAATTATCTCCAATTAGCAGTCCCTAAATGTATTATCCTCAGTCAGGCTCAGAAAGCTCTGTTAAAGTTGAGCTTCTGAAAGCATCCACAGAATTTTCTCCAACCAAGATGGAGAAGTTACGCTCTGGCTACGTTTTTCTAAAGTTGAGGAAATAATTACTCCCTGGGAGGAAAAGCAAAACAACTCGGAAGAGTTTCTCACATTTCAGATCCTCCAAAGAGGTTGTAAACACCTAAATATAACTGCTCATGTCACCTCGCACTGCATATTATCATTTTGCCTTTTTCCAGTGAACTCACAGCCCAAACTGGTACATTTTCACTGCGACAGCCTGGTAATTCAGCAGGAACTGCTTAAATCATACCTGGAACCTGCAGTTTGAGCCAGCACCGATTCAGCACGACTGCCAGAAACAGCCTGCCTCTCATCAGTGTAAATAAATAACGCCTTCCCTTCTGCCTCGTCCTCACCCCAAAATATTTGTGTTGGTTCCTTTCATCAAGGGCTCCTAGATCGTTTTACCTGCCCCACGTGAAACAAAGCTGACTGCTCTTGCACTGAAAGACAAGAATAAAGGGATTTTAACAAATTTTTATCTCTCACACCTTCAGCATCTCGCCTCTGAAACACCAGTGAGCAGAACCAAGTTTTGAGGTTGCACACTCCATCAAAAGTGCAGCTACATCACTTGAGCAGATTCCTGCTCTGCTCCTTCAGACCATCCCGAACACCAGCCGTGTTCATGTTCACTGCCACAAAGGGCAGCTATTCATTTATTTTCTGAACAATTTAAATAAACATTTTAACTATCCTAGCTGGTATATTTTAAGTAGGACATAAGATAAAGGACCAAAATTCAGAGTCCCTTCTTAGCAACAATAATTAATAAAATTAATAAGTCTCAGGAATTCCAGAGGAATGTTGTCCTGCCCAAAAAATGGATTAATCAGTGCTTAGAAGGGTTGTATGACCACACTGATTTCAGACCACATCTCCAGGAATGCTGTAAGAACCTCCACCAGCAGTATTTTAATATTCAATTTTAAGCAAAATTGTTTGTGAAAAACAACACTTAAGAATTACACTTTCTAGGAGCTCATGCACAGACAACATTTTGACCAATACGAGGCATTTACAAACCATCTGTTTTAGATGAATTTCCTGCAAGTCACAGGATTTAGACAGCTGGTTCACAAGCAGCCCTGCAGAAAGCTGGGGGCCGCGTGTGAGAGCAGCTTGCTACCAACATATTTTGATTTTTAACTATGAATAAATGCTATTTCAGTCGTGGCTTTTGCCAAGCTCTAACCCTGTTAGCACTGGCGAGATAAGACATTTACAGACACACGCTGCAATAATAAGAGGCTTGGCAGTTGGATGCAATGCTTAAAGACCTGCTAGAGGGGAAATATTTGGGGTATGCAGACCTCTTCCATTTGACTTTGTAGAGCTATGAAGCACTTGGCAAAGGCTGGTCAGATTTTAGCGTTTTTACCTAATTTGGGAAGAACTGTCGGCCACTCTCCTCTTATAGGATGCACGAGTTTTAGTCTCCACACCACTACGCAGCAGACATCCGGACCTCCATGGGATGAGGCTTGTGGTTCAGGTGCTTTTATGGGTCTGCTGTCACACCTGTGCCATCATAGGGCAGATCTTACAGCTGATGGCCACGTTTGGCTGGAAAAATCAGAGTACATCTACCTCATGGGCTGGGTTCAGTCCTGTCACCTTCAATTTGATCATGCTCTGTCAGCAAATACTGATTGAAAAGCATCTAGTCTCTTAAAAGTATTTCTCCTGTAGTTTACTATCAGATAGTTGCCTAAAATTACCTAACACATCCTCAGGGAATCAGCTTTATACATACTAAAGCACCTTTTCTTGAATGTCCATGAGTAAAAAATACAGTTGCGTAGTTTCTATTGGATTATTCAGGCTTCTTCTAGGAGTTTCTCTGCATAAAAGGGGTATTTGAAGGCAACAGCTCATGGCCAGCGTTAATTCACTTGTGAGATTCGCAGGGATTGCACTTGAGTCATTTGCTAGACGCAGGGTTGCTGGCACGAAGAACGTGGAAATGAGAAGTTCGGCCTCTACAAGCACGATTGATTGTTTAGAAAACAAAGCTAATCTAGTGGTTGCTTCATTATGCACAGCTAATTGCATACCAGCTTGAGTGCCCTTCCAGATCGTTCTCAGAGGCAGAACGAATTTGTGGTCAGATAATATCACGAGCGCTTCTGGAGGTGGGCAGAGCTGCTTTCAAACTCGCAGGCACTGCAAGCAGCACACAGGGAAAGCAAGCAGGATCATCGGGGAAACGCTAGAATTTCAGCACACAAAGCCAGTGGGAAATTCACTTGTGAGACAGGGAGAGAAGCAGTAGCCTAACCACAGACAAAACAGGCTTGGTTTTGTGCTTTTATTGTTTAGAAAGACCTCAAAATGCACACGGCAGCTGGTGTAAGCCATCTGCAGAGGCAGAATAAAAGGGACTCCACAGTCTGAGTATACTTTCAGTGTTAGGTGAGGGCTATAACATAAACTGAGGATCCCCAAAGTGGACAAGCATCTACAGATGAAAGATCTCAGTATTTCCTTTCCACGTTTAAAACACGTACTAACCACAGCTTGGAGTGGCGAGTGAAGTCTGTCGAGTGTTGATTTGAAGCATGAACACAAAGAGCAGTGCCCTACTCTCAGAAGTCTTTAAGATTAGTCTAACAGGCACCTAAATTATAGTGTGGGCTTCCTAAAGGCAGTTAAATAGCTCTCCATTCAGCTTCTCTCATCCCCACACGTTTCTTACACTTTTCCTCACCTCGCACCACTCCCATGCAGTCTGGCTTCAGCTCTGCTCACGTGGTGGAAGAATTGCTGGTACAAGTTTTTTTTTAGCCTCTTCCCTTTGCTCTGATTTCATCTTTTTTTGTGAGCAGAAGCTGCTCAGACCAGGGCTACCAGGAGCTTGGATATTCAAACTCTTTGCTCGAAGCTTCCATTGCTTGATGTTCTCTGATCCTACAAGCGTGATGGATGTCCATTCTCCTTCAGAAAGCTGAGCCTGATCTTAGGGTATTCTACATCTCTCCGATCTCCCTTATCACTCCTCTGATCCTTTCACCTCTTGGTGATTTCCACTTGCTATAATATCCTAATTTTCCATTCAAAATCAACTCGGTGGTAATCTTCCAGGAGATGACAACCACCCACAGGTAAAGACCAGCAGCAACCTGAGCAAGGAGCAGCACAAATCGCATGCAGAGGACACACAAAGGATGATGTGAGTGCAGGTGCACCTGTTTCAAGCTGCTAGGCATTTCTGAATAGGTAGGTTTCAGAAAGGGATGCTTTAATTCTGTTTTTACAGATGAAATCATGGGCTTACATCTGCAGGGGGAAAACAGCAGGGCAGTCGTTATTCGTAAAACAAAGGGATGAGCTGAAGCTGCAAAACCAAAGTCAATTACTTGGATGAAGACTGAATATTACCTACTCTCAGCTTTTTAAGAGAGTTTTAGGTCTTCAGTCTATTTCTTTAAAGGACTGTTCTACTTTTAAGCAAATATTTTCTCTTATCAGTTTATTCTGGTACAAGATAGTGGCTTGGCTTCCAACCCAGTTCCAAAGAAAATAGTTAACACTTGCAGGACTCCTTTCTCCAGCATCAGAACCAGCTAAGCGCCTTTATATAACACAAAGCTAAGACGGGACAGAACATTTTTCCTTGACTTATTTCCCTGTGTTGGGCCTGTTTACAAATTGTTTACAGGATGCTTATACGAAGAAGTTTGATGGCATTAAGATTAAGTAACAGTTTTGCTAAGTGCACATAAATACACTTGCTACGTTGTTGCTTTGGTGCTCACAGAGCAGACAGAGATGTTACCTCGATACAGAGATGTGTGCGTGCTAAGTATAGAACGTGTTACAACTGCTAAAAGCATGTGGCTATTAAGAGTGGGCATCAAACCAAAGAAGTGAGCGAGCCTTGAGTGACTAGCAGAGATCATACAACAGGTTTGGGTTGGAAGGGACCTTGAAAATTATCTAATTCCAGCCCTCTGCCATGGGCAGGGACACCTCCCACCAGCCCAGGTTGCCCAAAGTCCCATCCAGCCTGGCCTTGAACACCTCCAGGGATGGGGCATCCACAGCTTCTCTTGGCAGCCTGTGCCAGGGCCTCACCACTCTTTGAGTGAAGAATTCCTTCCTTACATCTAACTTAAATCTACCCTCTTTTAGTTTACCCCTTGTCCTACCCAGGTCAGACGTGATGTTAATTTTGCCTACAGTTTCTGAAAACAAACGAAAAAAACCTCTTACAAGTACTTTGGCATTTTTGATAGCCTGCCATAGGCCTTCTTGGGTTTGTGAGACTTTTAGAATTGATCCTAAACAACTGGAATTGCCTGAATTTGGTCACTTGAGGTTTTCCACAAAGAATCCTATTCAGAAACACAGGAAGACTTCATTTAACTAGCACTGATGAAGGATTTCACTGGCCTTGCTAGAGCAGTACACCATCTTCCCCATCTTTTGCTAGGAAGCATGGCTGACCCCAAAAGAGTACTTCTAACAAGGATGTCAGGAGTTTCCCTGTGCTGGTTCAGAAGCATCAGTTAAAGCCCTGAATTATTGAACAGATCTGCACGAACTGCAGGGGCCAGTCTGAAATTAAAATTGATAAAAAAGCATTTATTCAAGCATTCTTTATGTTAGCATAGTTAACTGAGGAAGAGACCACAGATTTTTCAAGGTCTGTGGGTTTTAGCAGAGAAGTAGAAGCCAAGCCAGTCTCCTGTTGAAAACAGATACTCCTGCTTTTGTCCTAGCGTGCTCCTGGAGGTGAGGATCACCTCATGTGACTGATGACTCCTCATCCAGTAAAACAACATTCATCTTGAACACTTCAGTGCACAAAGCACGCCGTACCTAAACAGATGCCAGCCAACCCGAAAAAGCTGGGGGGAGAGCCAGGAGACGTGACTAAGGCAAGGCGGAAGGGCATGGAATTATTCTCCTCACTTAAACAAAGACTTGACGATGAGATTCAAATGCAAAACATGTTGAAAAAGCAGTACACTAAAGAGATCTCTTCTTCAGAGAAGAGGAAATTGGCCTAAGCTGCGACCAGGAAGATTACAGCACATTCCCCGCGTGTTATCGGTACCAGGAGTGTTATTATCTCTCCTGAGAAAGGCAGAGCAGGTTTACTCCTTCCTTACCACACTCGTTGATAGCTTTCTTGGGGCTCTGCAAGCTGAGATTGCTCCTCACAATCCTCACCCATCCAGTTGTGAAGACACACAACTGCCTTCCTACCAGGTGCAACAGTGCAGACTTCACCCTTGGGCTGCACGCTGTAGCCAGGTGCCTCGATATTAAACATGAGGAAGTTCAGGGAGAAAATTCTTCAGTTCTTGTAGCTTGTGGACAAGAAAGTACAGTTAGTATTCGACTAACAAAGACCGTAGAGTTGAGGAAAGTTACACGGAGGTATTTGACATTTTAGGTCACTTGTCAAAATGAGGAAAGCCCTCGGGGCGAAGAATTTCATGGCCGTGCAAGCTAATTTTAACAAAAAGAGTGGCTTGTCCTTCTGGACTACTTTATTTTGGCAGCTTCACTGAGAACTCTGCTTAGTCATTTTACTTTTCCAATTACAGTACCAGCTTATGCAATAAACTAATGTGTTTACTGCTTGAACAATGACCTGCCAGATTTCAGGGAGGACTAAGATTTGATTGAAGCAATGCGCAGTTACGCATAATGTATACTCAAACGTTTTGGGCTTTAAGAGCCTAAATAGACTTGAAATTCCCTAATGCTGCTTTGTAGAGCAGCCAAAATTTAATAGACAAAACAGGGGCAGCACTTCCCTGTTATCTCCATGAAGTGAAAGCCATTTATTACCCTGTAATAAGTTTTTTCTCTTCTAGAAGGAAAATTTTTAAGCTGGACACTCTTCTGCTATCTGGAAAAAAAGGGGACAGACAACAAAAGCTCTCTGAAGTGGTACAAGTCATCATACAGAACAACAGAAAGTTCAAAAGGTTACCTTATTTTGGTTTAAATGGAGAAGTCTTAGCTCACCTTCTTTTGAGGCCCTAGACAGCTTGCCCTCATCTTAAAACTCATACACAAACACTGGAGAAACAGCGTGAAAATGAAGCGTGCCATTGTGTCTTTATTTTCCTGATGAAAGAAGGTTTGTCCTATAACGATAAGCTTCACTCAGGCTCAAAACTTCACTCAGAGGGAGTACAGAGCTTCACAAGTGTTATCAGCTTTCAAAACATGGAACTAAAATTAGCAGAGACGCAAGCTTTATGGGTTCAGTATGCCACGATGACTTCCAGAGAAGATGAGAGTGCCCTCAGCACAACCAAAACAGACTCTGGATTATTCAGGGATAAACACTAGGAACAACCAGGCATCTGGGGAGGGATTTCAGTGACTTGAGCCACTTTCAGTGACTGTATTCTTTGCTATATGGAAGACAAACTGAGCACATGTATATGCCTTCTGGCAGGCTTTATTATCAAATGTGATCAGTTCAAGGAGTGGGACAATCCCAAGGAACTCAAGCACACTGAAAAGGCTCCTTCATCCTCCCTGCTATAAGCTAAAGATACAATCTACACATCAGTAAGAAGATAAAGTTAATGCTTGCAAAGTGAAGAGACAGCTCTTGGAAACAGCATTTGTGTCTTTAGAGGACTACCAAACCAAGAGTCAGTGTCATTTATCTGCCAGTCAGTACATCCTAGCTTGAAGCTGGATTGGAAAAGCCCACCCTGTTCAAATTATGATAAAGCATCTCCATTTACAGAAGTGATTCCAACTGTGAAGTGACTAAGGAAGACATTAAGGTAATTAGGGCTTCTTTTATTAGGAATTCAAGGCGCACAACACTGTTCCAAACAAATCTCTGAAAGCCTTCAGACTCATCTTTCCTGACAGTGTCTGCGGCTCTCTTTCTGCATAACCTTGGAAGCAATCCTGCGTGTAGGAGGGGAGTAAGAAGAGAAATACACCCTTGGTTCTTTGCTTCATCTCTTCAATGCGCTATTGTGCTGGCCCTAAAAAGCTTGTGCCACCCTGGGCATTTTTGGGAACAGCTTCTGAGCTGTCGCTGACTGGGATAATAAAGAGCTCATCATTACAGGGTTAAAACCAATTCAAATCAACCAACTCAAAGTTTTTCCTGGTGCAAAACCCCAGACTGCAGCAGATCCCTGCCATTAGCAGCAGCTGTGCCTACCATTTGCTGTGATTCAGCTGATTTCTGAAGTGTTGGCAGCTCCGCAGCCGTGCCTCGAATCCCATTAGATCAGGAATGGTGACACTTGTCTGTCACTCCAAGCGCATCCTCCCCACACACACCACGAGCAAAACTCTTGGTGTAACAGATCAGAAGTGTGCCAGGCTTCCCCTGCACAGTCAGCAGCTCCCTTCTGTGTCAAACCTTATCGGAAAGGTTAGGAATGAAGATTTAACAAACTACATGCTCGTATATATGTATAATTAGAGATTTATTCACTGCTCTGGGAGCCTTCTCTTTTCAACTCCCCTTTCAATTCTTTCCTAGGGGGTTGGAATAGTGGCAACATCAGGCTGAAACATTTGTAGAGGCAAAAAACAGATTTAAACAGCTTTAGTCTTAGTTGCTAACATCTTACAAAGCTACAATTTGGCCTGTGATGCTAAAAAATTGATGAAGAGTTTTGGGCTCTTGCTTGCTTTATCAGATAAGATGGGGTCAAGAAGTTTCCACAGCCTTGGCTTCCTGGTTTGTTCTCAGCCATGTTTTTAAAACTTAATTCACTCAAAGTCAAGAACTGGCCAGCATTCTTATTTCAAAAGATAGTACAATTACCCAGAAAATTTTAATAAATGAATGAGAGCAAGAAAACAAAGCATTTTAATGGCACTTGCATAACCACCAGGTAAGAATTAGAAAGGATGCTGGGCAGCCACTGGAGCAAAAAAGAACTGGTTTTCCTTCAATATTTGCCACTGGCAGGCTTCCTCTCATTTTCCAAGCTCAGGGTGGATGCAGTATTAATGAGCTACAGGCTGCCACAGGAGATAAACAGGGTAAGGAAGCCACACTGTTGTTTTGCAGGAATGTGGTGTTATTTGGTGTCTCCACATAATGCTAAAGCCTCATTCCCTGCTCACTTGGAGAATTTGCCTTCTGTAAGCTAGGCTGGGTATTAAGTCTCAGCCCACGAGGGACTTAAAGCTTTCTCTGGTGCAGGTGTTTGACCAAGGGCTACTTTCCAGCCTGAAGCTGTCAGAGGGAAAGCTCTAAAACTTGAAAGATCCTCACAGGCCATCAGGAACACATCAGCTGCTAAAATCCTAGCAGGCAGAACAAGGTTACGACCCACAATTGAGGCAGTTTATTGTCAGTTCAGTGAAGGATCCCATCAGATATTAAGAAATACCTACACAGGCTCCTTCCAGAGCCACCCAGACAAGGAGCCCGTTGACCACAAGCTTCTGAAAGAGCCTGAATTTCAGGGAACAGTGTGGCTATTATTGTCCCAGTGATAAATCTCAGCATTAATTACAATCAGTTATTCAGTAACCAGCCCTAACACAGAACTGGAGCTGATTTCTTTAGAGGGTGTTAATTTAGGAGCCTAGTTAATGAGGAAAAGAAAGTAATGAGGGAAAGAAAGCTGCTAAGCGCAGCTCCAGGAAATGCTGTGGGTCCTGGGCACCCTGCTGGAGGGGGCCCCGCTTGAGCAGGGGCTGGAGCAGCTGGCCCCAAAGGTCCCTTCCCACCCCAAACAGCCTGGGAATGGCATTTCTCCAGCAGCTACCTGCAATATCTGTGGGAGCACAAAGCATGCAGATCACTGTCAGGCTGTTCTTTTTCTCAGCTCCCAGGATGAAGTGTTTTGACTTCAGCTCTAGTGACTGACATGAGCAGCAGCCCGAGCCACGCAAGTGCCATGACGCCGGAAACAACCAGAGTTGTTTCCACTCCTGCACCAAGAAGCAAACCCCTTCACCCTCTCTACTTGTTAGTTAGGAGAATGAGCGCCAAGAAAACACGAGAACAAACCTACGTCAAGTGCCAGTTCCCCCTGACAGCGAGCAGGCCACATGTGTGAGATGTGTTAGCGTGAAAGCTAGCCATCCATTTATTTTGGGTTAGTTTTTGAGCTCCTGGGAATTCGCTGGCCGGCCACACTGCTCTGAGGAGCAGCAGCTCACACTGCCAAATCACTCCCTGGGGAGCGCCCGGGGCCAGGCTGCACAGGCCAGCGTCCTTGCTCAGATATTCCCCTCAAAGTGGCCTTCTCCCACCCCACTAAAAACAAAAAAAAAAACCCTGTGGCACATTAAAATTAAGCAGCAGAGAAACCTGACAGCACCACACTCACCGCTCCTCGGGGTACGGTTGCATCCTCAAGGCCAGGAGGCAGGAGCTAAGCGTGACGTGCTGCTGGCCAGAGGGAGCTGCAGGTTCAGCCCCCGCTCTGATCGTTTATTTCTCTGGCACCGAGGGGCGATAACAGCTTGTTTGCGAGCCTCCAAAAGACACGAAGCACGCTGCACGCAGAAGTGGCGCGGGCCAGCCAGCGGAGGGCTGAAAATATGCAGGGTCAGCAGAACACTGGTTTCAATTTCAGTTAGGAAAACATTGGAGCTCTCATTTAAAGTGAGCCGAGGAACTGGGCTCTCTGCTCCGAGATCACCAACTACGTGAGCCCAGAACACCACTGCAGAAACAATTTATCAAAACATCCTTTCCTCTTGCTGTTTACACACCGCTAAGACTTTTAAAATCACCTTTAGGGCTGTTTACCTCCTGTCTTCCCATGCCTTACTACCCGAGCAGCAATAAATGACTAAATTTTGGTCTTGGAAGGTTTCTCCATTGCTGGACAGCCCCAAGTTTGTCAGTCCTACTACAAGAGGGACAAAGTCCCACCTCACAGCATCAAGCCAGCTGAAGGGGATGGTTTAATATTAATAGTGCACACGATGGAAGTGCTGGGAAGCGACTCTGAATGCCTGAACTGCATTTTTTAAGTTTTATTACTGTGTTGAGACGAGCTTCTTCCCAACACCCCCACCTCAAGCTTCATGCTTGAGCACAGCACATGCCAGGAGAGCGAGCCCAAGGTCAGCAGCAGCTCCTACGCCAACCCGAATTATTACCAGCCCAGCGTGCCGGCCAAGAATGAGTTTGATGAGAAAACCTGGCTGCTTCTCCCAAGCTGTTATAATAAAGAATGCCAGCTATGGTCTAAATGACTTCCCAGCCCTTGGGAACACCAACACAAGGGGGCTTTGGCTAAGCCAGGGCACAAAACCTCCCAAGGGAGGGCTGTGACACCCAAAATCCCACATTTAACTTGATTTAAGCTCTGTTTGAATCAAAATTGGATAGGATAAACTCGGCTCTTTTTAATGTGAAGTATTTTATTCCCCCCTCAGGGGAGAGAACCCTTGATCGAGGATATCACTAACTGTTGAGCTTAGGGGTTCGAGAGCCACTCAGCACCAGCTGGAGGGCAGAATATCCCGCCCCAGCTGAACTTTTGGGTGGTTACCAAGCACACCATGAGTAGGGCTGTGACCCAGATGCACGATGTGTGGGCAGCTGATAAGCTGCAGCCCGTAAAGCAGTCAGCTGACCAGCAGCAGCTCACTGTGAGCATGTAAAGTCCTTAACTCTCAGCACTGACCTCCTCAGCTTCAGGGTCTGCTTCCAGCTCCCTTCCCGGGCTGTTTGGGGCAGCCCAGCTGAAAGGAGAGTCCCAAAATGAAGCCCCAGACCCCACTCATGCTAGCTGCAGACTTTTCCCTTCAGCTTTCTGGCAGCTGGATTTGCCAGAACCGCTCACATTTTGTTTCTGGACAATGTATGAGCTCTCTGCTAGGAAGCTCATTGAGCGACGGGAGCGACCCTTTGAGATCCCAAAGCAGCCCAACCATTTTTCATGCTACCAGTTCCTCTGCTAACACTTTCCCCCCATCACCTTGCTGCATCCACAGCAGCTCCCCTTGCAGATCAGCCAGCAAGTCCCGCTTCAATTCAAGCAGCTCTGCCTCTTTTCCACAGGCTTTCACACCGACCATCTGCTTAAAGTCAGCCTGAACCGCAAGCGAAGCTTTTGTTTTTAAAACCTGAAGCTCTACATGCCCTGCTTCATCATTCAGCACAAGGATCTCAGGGTGGCCTGCTGTTAGCAGCAACAGCAGAGGTACAGACCCCCAAAATACTTATTTTCCTCAAAAAGCAATCCTATCCACTGCTCTGCTCAGCTAGGTCAGCTGCCAGCAACTCCCACCTAGGCACAAACACATTTTCTAAGCTGTGTTGCCAGCTGAACATTTTGACATCAAGGCTTTTCAGTCCTCAGCTGCAGTTTTGCTAATGAAACACTTCCCAGCATTCCTATTCTCCCAGCTTTTAGGAACAACCCGTTGAAAAACAAGTTCATACAGGGAGAGCAGCGGAGTCCACGCATTCCAGCCCCAGCAGAGGAGCAGAGCCCTATTAAGTTACCAAGGCCTTACTTTTGAGCCGTCACCGAAGCCAAGACTGGAGCGAGTTGAAAGGTAATTAACCTCTGAGGTCACAGACTCGCGAGACAGGTCCAAATTCAGCCTCTAAGCTCCTTGGAGGCTGTCCTAGAAGGAAGGCGGTTGGTTCAACTCGTGAGTTTTGTCACAAGGTGACGCAGAAGCAGGAAGTTCGACAGCTAAAGTCTAAGCACCGCTAATAAAGGACATCTACAGGATGCATTGCACTGCTTTAAGCTGCCAAGGGAGGATGTACAGAAGCTGAACTGCTCATAACATTGCAGCTTTGAGTTCTGCTTTCGATCATGAGGAGCCCCCACAGCACCCAAATGAGATGACAGCAGCAGACACTGCTCACTCCCCTCAAAAAAAAGGGAAAAAAACCACCTCCTGCAGGAACCTGCTGCTTTTTGGGAGTTAGCATGTTACACAAGAGCGTTATCTGTAGGAACAGATGCTTTCAGTTTTACTGAAGACGCCTCGGTTGTATAGAATAAGACCTGCTATCATTCCCTTGCTCCGTGAGACATGAGCCGGCCTCCAATATCACAAGGAGCTAGCCCAAAATCTCACTGATTCCATCCTCTACATCATGGGAATTGAGTTATTTGTTGAAATAACTCCCTTAAATGCCTGATTTTGTACATATAGGAATGAAGCTCTCACTTCAAGCTGCTGCCTTTGACAGAGAGGTGTCCAAGAGCACCCGAGACAGACCTGGATGCAGTTTGAGCAGCTTACGAGCGCGTTACCTTCTCAAGCCTAAGGTGAAAAGGTACTTCTGGAAGCATTTATAGCCAAAGCATCAACTAAATACCTTAATCTGTTACCCGAAACTGCTTTTCCTTATTTAGGAAGGGAGCACTTAGGCCTGTTGAACATTTCATCAAGCCAGTATAATCATTAAACAAACGAGGAAAACCTTATTTTGCAATCCTACAGGAAAAAAAGCAGGCACAAGCTATGCAGGTCCAGCATTTAAGCAGCAGAAGTGTCAGAGTCAGCACATCAGCAGCCACTCCTGCTAGATATTTACAGAGAAGCTCGAGTTCTACAGAGAACCAGCAAGTATCCACCGGCTCTTTCAGCTCAAGTGCCAGCTCAAGCCATATTTCCTTAAATATTTCAGTAGCACTGCCTGATCTGAGGCAGCAGAACATGACGCAGATCGTACTGGAGCAGCTCTTACAGAGCAGTGAAGAAGCACACTGTAACAGAGAGATTTCTTCCCGTGAATTCCCAGAACACCACGGTTATCCCTCTGTGCATCTAGCAACACACCTTTCAGAGCAAAATCACCTCCTCTGTCCAACCTCCACCACCCTGCGGGGTCTTTTCTAGCCCTTCCCACTCACAATCAGCTGCAGGAGTCGAGCTCCAGCCACACGGACTCACCCACTGCATCCAGTTGGAGCCCTGGCTGTGTCTCTTCCTCCCCTACACACAAGCTAAAGGATGCCAGCCTTTACAGGACCCACCACAATGGAAAACTGCCCCCAAGGGAGGGTATTTTCCAAGGTCAAAAGCAGTTTTCACACAGCTAGCAGGTGCAGCTCTGAGCTGCAAGTCACTGATAATGATCTCGAGGAAAACTGCAGCTTTCGGGGGAGATTTATGAGTTAAGTGCAAAGTAATTTCTTTTTCCTCCCCCCAGGACTCCCAATCACCACCCCAGCAGCCCAGGTTAGCCCTCACTGTTTGGTGGTGCCTGCCGAGATCGGCTTGCAGATTAAACGTGGAATTATTCCAGTGGCAGGCTAGTCAAGTTTAATAGCCTGAAAGACTAAGCTGATTTCCATCTTTGGTCCCTTCGTCCCCCAGCAGAACCCCACAGCCACCTCCTTTCGTCCCATCCTCACCTCGTTTGGACTCATTGCTCTACCCTAGACGCCCCAATTGAGCCTCTCCATCCCCACCTTACTCATCCTAGTCATCATCTCCAAGATCTCCACCCCATCTGGCTCAGGCAGCCCCCCAGCCTATTACCATGGGGTTCAGCCCTTCTCCATCTCCACAGCTCCCTCACCTCTCACCCCATTTTCTCACCCTTCTATCTCCCTCACTAAAGAGCTCCCCATCCCCTCCACCCCCTAGCTCCTCACACCCACAGCACCTTCTTCACCCCAAAGCCTCTCCACCTTCCCCTATATCCAGTTGCACGCCTTTCTCCCACAATTTCTTTACCTTGATAGCCCCGTTCCCCCAAAACATCCCCATCTGTTCTTCACCTTCATGGTCTCCTACCTCCCTCACCCCAAATCCTCACCCCACAGCTCCCCACCCCTTCACCCCACAGTCCCCTCACCCCAAATCTCCCAACCCTTCCTCACCTTTGCGGTCCCGTATTTACCTCATCCCACCTTCTTCCCCTTCACATCCCCACACATCCCTTACCCCAAATCCCCCCCCAATCCTCCCTCACCTCCGCATCTCCCCTCACAGCCCTACACCTCCATCACCCCAACCCCTCCTGAGGCCATACCCACCTCATCCTAACCTCTCACCTCCATCTTCCCCTCTACAGCCCTAGATGTTCCTCACCCCAAATCCCTCAACCCTCCTGCACCTTAACAGCCCCGTATCTCCCTTATCCCACCTTCCTCCCCTTCACAACCCCACACATCCCTCACCCCAACTCCTCCTCACCCCCTCATCCCTCAAGCCCCACTTCCCCCAAAAACCCCCTCACCCCCCAAAAAAACCCAACGCCCCCCCCCCCAAATCCCCCTTACCTGCCCCCTGCTCTCCCCCCTGCACCCGGGACCAGCTCCGTGAGGCGGGGAGGGTGGGGGGGGAAAGGAGGAGAAGGAGGAGGAAGAGGAGGAGGAGGAGGACGTGGAAGGGCTCAGCTCCCTCACGGCGAACGCGAGCGGGCACCGGCGGCCGCTTTATACCGGGCTCCTCGGAACCCCGCTTCCGCTTCCGCCCCCTCCACGCCCCCCTCCTCGCCACCGGCCTCATGAATATGTAGAAGGAGGCGTAACCTCGTCTTTTTTCCCCCAAAAAATGGTGGTGGGGGGGGATGTTGCTAAGGAGACGCGATGGCGGCTCTACGGGGCCGCCCCGCGCCCCCCGCAGGGGCGCTGCCACCTGAGGGAGATGGCGGAGGAGGGGGGGGGGAGCAGGTGTAGCGGCCATTTTCGCCGTTCTGCCTCCTCAGGCCGGCGAGGAGCCAAAAGGGGGTGGGAGGAGGAGGCCGCCAGGCTCGGCTGTGGCTCCGGGTGTTTTCCTCAGACGAGCCACTTTGCCATGGGGTGGCCCCCGGAGGGAGAGTTGTGCCCTGCCACCTGCCATGGCATGGGACCCTCGGTCACCCAAACAGAAGCGCTGGGGTCCCTTCCCTGCCTGTGCTGCAAGCACAGGTTTCCAGTGTTTTCTATAATCCACATATCCAAAGTTTTCCACACACCAATGTTTTCCACACGCCAAATTCCCAAAGTATTCCACACACCAAGTTCCAAAGTTTTACGCACCAAATTTCCAGAGTTTTCCATGCTCCAGATTTCCAGTTTTCCACACACCACATCTCCAATGTTTTCCACACACCAAATTCCAAAGTTTTACACACCAAATTTCCAGTTTTACGTACACCAGACCTCCAGTGTTTACCACACACATCTCCAAAGTTTTTCACACCCCGAATTTCCATTTTTCCACACACCAAATCTCCAATGTTTTCCACCAAATTTCTAAATTTTTTCACCCTCCAGATCTCCAAAGTTTTACACCCACCAAATTTCCAAAGTTTTACACATTCCAGATTTCCAAAACTTTCCACACGCATCTCCAAAGTTTTCCAAAAACCAAATCTCCAATGTTTTCCACACGCCACATGTCCAAAGTTTTCCTTTATCATGAGGAGAAAACCCCATTACATTGAAGTTCCTGCCACATCATATGCACCCCGTGCAAACTTGTCCTACAATTTCTTTTATAAACCTATACAGGCATCTATTTTAAAATCTGAATTACTGTCATATAGCCTTAACCGTGCCAATTGCACTGGGCAGGGTAATATTTAATTTTCTTTACTTACATAAACTAGAGATGCGTAAAGCTGCATGTTAGTGGCCTGTAAAAATGCACGTTATATCGCGTAAGTGTAACCGTTTTCTGTTTCTTGCCATTCCATTAAGTATATATTCCAAAACATTTTTTTTTTTTTCTTGTGAACTTCTTTCTCTGCAGTTCATGAATAAACCACAACGCATACCAGACTTCAGAAAAGAAAAAGGAAAACCACAGAAGGCAAAATGAAAGAACGGCATACAGCTCTGCACTATTAAAAAGCAATATTAATTTCGAGTCGAGCAAAATTACTACGATTACATACCCTAAAGAAACAAAAACCAGAGCTGATCTTTTATTCTAGAACACCACTTTCAATATATCTTTGTTTTTAGGCTAATTCAGGCCAAGGACTAAAAAGCAGGCGTAACCACAATCCTGTACAACTTGCTGAATTAACCATCCCCTGGTGAGGACTCCCAAAGCCTATTCAAAGAGGGGTTGTTGGTTTAATGTACTATTGATGTATATAAAAACTGTAATGACATTGTTACCTTTCTGGAAAAAAAAAAAATAATCGGCGAAATAGTTGTCTTAATTACGCACGCGGTAAAGATAAAGCTGCCACACCGATAGCAGCTTAGTGTAACACCTCCTCCTGGCAGGAAAACAACATTCATTATATCTCAGCTGAAAGTGTATTAATAAAACATGAGAGCTGGTTCCACAGAAGACACAAGATTTGCCTATATGGATAGCAGTGGAGGAGTTTAATGGCTTGTGGTGAGGGAAAAGACCTGGGTGATTTCAGTGCAAATTACCTGAGGTGCAAACGCAACTGGAAGCACCCAGCAGGAATCAGGACCTGGGCGTGCAGTTAAAACATCCCAAATGTGCTTCTGGTTCCCCATGAATTGTGGCAACGCAGGTTACCTGATGTTTTGACACCTCACTTTAAAATACCTGAGGAAAATACCCTTTTGTTTTTGTCCTTTTCTTGCCTGCCGCTGTGGCAAAGCTTGGTCCTTACCTCCCCCTGACATTTTAGACATGTTCGGGCAGTGTCCAGACGTGTCCAGGCGTGTCCAGATATTTCTCCATCTTATTTCCTCGTGTGATTTTCGCTTGAGAGTTGCTAATTGTCAGCCACTAGCTGAGCCCAGAGCCAGAAAGGGTAATTTTCCATAAAGCGAATATTTTACTTCAAAAAAATAGGAATTGTTACAAAGAGAGTGAGGGGGTGGGGAAAAAAAAAAAAAAAAAGCTGAGGAAGCAGATCCACCTAGTCCCTCTGAGGTTCTTATTCAACTCCAAATATTTAATCCATAATAAATAAACACATCCTCGAGTCTTGGCAGGGGAAAAATTAAGTTTCTCCTCTTGCTGATGCTGAGGGATCTGTGGATGCGCGCTGGGCACAACCATGTCTGTCGGGACACGGAGCTGAGGTCTGATATTTGTGGGGCTGAGAGAAAAGACCCTAAATAATAATTAAGAATGAGTTTTGGGACACATTCCTCTCCCTATCATTTGTTACAGTTTACCTTTAGCGAGTCCCTGCTCAACAGGGTGGCTTTTGTGAATCTTTTTCCTTGAGCTTATTTCTCCCATGGCAATGCGTAGCGGGGCTGAAGCACTTCAGCCGGAGCCTACCATAGAGAAAACATCCAGAAATGACCTTAAAATCTCCCTCGTGACCCTCACAGTGCTTTGCTTTCCATGTTGTGGGTCGCATAGCTGGCGAACCCCCTCGGGCTCTCCTCTCTCCCAGGATTCTTGCTTCCACTGCTTTGTTTCGCACGCAGGACCCGAGGAATTTCCAGAAAATCCCTGGGCCCTCTGGAGAGCAACATCCTGCCCTCAAAGCCATGCGGCTCCCCACACGATGCCCTCCATCTTGGCAAGGGGTCCCCTCTGTTTAATGAGCTGCATTAATTAACCAGCATCGTCAACAAGCTGCCGTGAGTACTCCCCGCTCCGTTTCTCAGGTACTTTTGGCTTCCAAAAGTGTTATGAAAATTGGCCACGCAGCCAAGGCAAACAAACACCACCCCCGATATTATTTTACATGCGTGTCAAAAGAAATAACTTGCCGCAGGCAGAGCGGGCTGGAGGAATTTTACAAGGCTGCGTCTGATCCTCCCTCTCCTCCCCTCCCTCAGACAGTTGAAGAGATGTTTGTGCGATGAAAGGGGTAAGGGAGCAGAGGACAGCTGCTGAGGAATTAATGCAATGTTCGAGCCTTATCGTGCGATAATGGGTTTAGCTGACTGCTTGCCAGCCTTCGGAGCTGGTGTGAGTTGCTTTATGCCAAAGGCAGGGATTCCTCGATTGTCCCAACCTCGGGAGGCTGCTCCTAAATCCTTTAAAAACCCCAACTTTTTTTTTTTTTTTAAAAAAAAAAGGTAATTCATCATCCCCGTCAGACAAAAGCCCACGGGGTTGTTTTAGCTGGCGTTCAGCCTTCACGGCGTGTGACACAGGAGGCTCTTCGAGGTGTCTCCTGACTGGCAGCACCCGTGGGTTTAGGAGACCCGAGGCGAGGCTTGAAGCAAAGCCGAGCCCTCCGAAGCCCAGCTGATGTCTCCCGGCCAGGACCACTGGTAAACAGGACGTGAAAAATGAGCCTCAACTTTCACACGTTTGGCTGGTAGCTTATCCCTCGGGTATCTCTCGCAAAGGGTGTTTGATTCATTTCTGATGGGAAAACAGCGCCCTGAGCTTGAAACTGTTGTTTTTCCTTCTTCCCACCCTTCCCCAGCATACGCTCTCATGAAGCTGGAACTTGCAATGGCTGTGTTAATATGGCCCATGTCCCTTGATGCTTTTGTTTTATTTTTCTGCCTAAAAGCATTGAGATATATTTCTAATTTCTGCTTATCAGATAAAAGCCGTCGACTTGTGCCAAGCCAACCAAAGATTTTTTTTTTGGTCTGGACTCAGACAAGTCACAAGAAGGTCTCACGGACAGCAGGATGTATGAGTTTGTGAGGGGGACCCAGACGGGCACTTTTTGAGCTTGAATTTTCAGCTCCAAATAGCTTTGGGCGGCTCCTGCGGCTACACAGCACAACCCGGCCCTTTGCCCTGCCTCGTCCCCAAAAATTCACCTGTTTGGGGCCAGTTGGCTCGTGTCACCCCAGAGCAGTGTCAGTGGTCCTAAGCAAACACGGCAGGGCACTTGTGGGTCTCTGTGCCTAAACCTGGAGCAGGAGCAGGAGCTACACCTCCCCAAACCACCCCCATATGGAAAATAAATGGCTGATGGGTCAGGTCCCAAGGTACTTTGGCAAAAGACGAGGTCCTAAGATGTGTTATTGCTGCTGCTGCTGCTTGTGAGGTCTCCTGGAGGTTGCCTTGAAGAATGAGACTTATTTTCCGGGTTTGCACAGCTAAAATTGGTACTAACAGCTGCAGAATTATCCTGCCTTTTGAATTTATGTGCTCTATAATTATCTGCACAATAAAACTGTGAGGCATTAAACTCCAGTGCAATTTGCACTTGATGGGGAATTTACTTGTCTGGCCTTCAAGAACAGCGGCTGCTGGACGACGTTTGAGAGCTGCAGGACTTGGTCAGTTCAGCTACTTCTTCCCTTGCAAGGGAGAGACCAGAAGCCGTCCTTTTTGGAGTTATTTTCTCTTTCTGTTTCTCTCCTCTTGGGCAATGAGCTGCGATTAGTCAGTATTCCTTCCGAGCTCTCACATTAAACCATGACGAAGATGTTTATGAGGTTTCCATCTCTGCGCTGGGCTGTTTGTGCTTTGGTCTCTCTCTATTTTTGCCAAACTGAAAGGCGGATACGTTTTCATCGCGTTAGGTTTGCGAAGAAGAACCAAAAACCTGGAACCAAAGCCTGCAATGAGGCAAAGCCTGAAAAACCAAAGCCTGAGGTTGGTTAAGGCTGAGATGATTTCCAAGTGACCTCATTCGCTTTAGCTTTACCCTGGCCAGTATCACTGCCCTTTTACACCAGTGAATCCACAAAAAAGACTGGATCAGGGAGCTGTGCTCATTTTCTCCCCGTACAGGCTCCTGCAGTGTGCTGGAGATAGCTCCCAACCGAAGCCTCACCTGAGGGATATTTCTATTCCCTAGTGCTTTCTCATAACAAAATGACCTTTCGGGGGTTTAACTTATTTATAGGTGATGCCAGTTCGGCGCAGAATAAATGTCATGTTTTATCTGGTCACAACACAGATGCTGAGCCTATATCTCTAGACACTAAACCAGGGCTTTTAGTTAACAGACCGTTTATCCTGACTCACACCTCCTTCTTGTCTTGCAGCCTTTTAGCTCCAGCTGAATTGAAAGCACGCAGGTGTTACTGGGCACGTCTGTTTTGATCGCCGAGGTGGGACCTGAAACCTCTGCAGCCTTCCAGGAGGTCTTGCTTTTGCTCTTTGTTCTGCTAAGGCCTGTTACAACTGCACGGCGTGACTTATCTCATCTCTCCCCTTGCCTAATCGGGGCCGTACCTCACCAGCGTTTGCAATATTCCGGGTCCCAGCATAGGCAGGAGTTGAAATTGTTCAGCCCTGTGTCATGAGGACGGCACGTGGGAAAGCAGCAGTGTTTTCTGTGTTTTTTTGGAGAATCCTGGGGAGCAACTCAAGGAATCCACCTCAGCTAATGACTTCTCTAGCCATGACTCAGTGCTAGCGGAGGTCTGTGAGCAGTCACAAAAATAGACCGGGTTGTCCCCACTACATTCATCATTTTTTTTTACATTCCCCTGAAAACATGAGTAACGCTCACCTGGGTGATGGAAAAGCGAGCTGGATTGGCACCGGTTGGCAATGGGATGGAAAATTAGTATGTAAAGAACCTGGTGATTAAGATAATAAAAACAATGTTAAGAGTCTTAGGTGAAGCCAACTTTTATAGCCCTCGAGCTTTTAATTGTGAAATTCTTGGCTCCCAGTTTGTTTCTGAAATAGAAATCTATTTAAATGACTTAAGCAATCCAGGTTTCAAGAATAACCTGGAGCACGCTGTTGTTGTAGTTGTGACTGAGAAACTGCAACGAATCGGGCGCCTATTTTTTATTCTAATTGCTTGAATTTCCAAACTCAGCCAAACAACTGCAGACCCTGAAGTGTTTCACGTTAAAGCCATTTTAAACACAGAGGAAAAAAAAATGAAATGCATTTCCAAAGTCCAGAGTTGTTTGGAATGGAAACTAAAATCCTCAGCAAAATACTGAGGGTTTATTTTTTATTTTTTATTTTTTTTAAGGTTCCTTTAATCAAGACTCCACTAAAAGGTGGGTGGAAAATGCCAAACTCACAAATTCTGTTATTTGCTCAGAAAAATTGGGTTATTATTTTTCCCTTTCCCTAGAACTGACTGTCACCTCAGTCGTGAATTTTCATTTAACATTTTATTTGGGGGAATCCCTCTACCTAAAATACAGCGTGGAGACCACATGCTGCTGTTCTTGAGCTCTAGCTTCACTTTGCAGTGATGATGATTTAAAATCTATTTGTTCTCCAAAGGGATTCTTCTCTTCCTCTCCTTTCATCTGCTCGTTGTATATGCCCAGGGTTACTCAGTCTGTCTAGCCAATTTGGTGGGAAACCCCACAAAAAAAAAAAAGGGCAGTGTTCTGCTGGATAAACTGGGCACATTGACTCACGCCACAGTTACTAAACTTCATTTCAGCCTGCGGAGGCTGGCAGATAATGGTCAGAGCCTTTCACATAGTGTTTTCTTGCCCGGGGTAAGTCACACTCCCGTCCTCGCTTTTGACCCCTACAAAGCCAGCTGCATTTCCCAGTTCCCAAATCCCAAATAGGATTTGGGCAATCCTATCAGTTCAGCAGCTTGTCCCTTGGTTTGTAAAAGGAGTCTGGCAGCTAAATTCCTAAAGTAAGTACCTCAAAGACCCAGGACTGCACTGGTAGGACCAAAAGTTTTGTCCCCTTGATTTTTTTCTTCTATAATAAAATTGAGAGGAGAGAAATTCCTAGCGATGAGAGCAATGGGGGTATTTTAACGAGCTCCCTGGGGAAGCACTGTTGCTGTGCAAAATGTTGAGAACAGACCAGCAGAAACGGTTTTGAGGAGCTTCGATTTTATCCCATCAAGTAATCAGCTTTATTTCTGCAAAAATGGCCACCCCCAATCTCAATCAGACAACAACTGGCCTGAATGGCTTGCTCTGAATTTGATCGAGCCATTTTCTTCCAGCTGGCAGAAGTTTCATATATTTTCCTCTCTCTCTCCCTTTCTCCTGTTAGTGGTTTTGGTCAGGCCAGAAGCGAGTGATACAGAATCTGCCAGAAAAAAATGTTTCCACAATTGATATTTTCACAAATGCCTCTCAAAACCTGCCGGTCAGCACCCTTGGAGACACAAATCCGCTCTTAAACTCTACAACAGGTACGGAGCAGACACCAGCTCTCATCATCTATCTATCCGCCAAAAACCAAAGACCTGCTGGACTCTTCCTCTTCGGAGAGGGGCACACATGTTTTGTAGGGGATATCAGCTTTCTGTCATCCCCTCTGGCTTCTTTTTAAGTCTTATTTCCCAGAAATGAGCAATGCTGCTGTACTGCTTCCCTTTCGCTCCCTTCCTCCCAGCCTGCCCTGCTTGCTGCTAGCCAAGAGCTCCCCTAAACCACTTCTTCTTCCAGGCCTGTGTCTTGTTGTTGACTGCAAAACTCAAGCAGAAGCTTTCCTGGGGTTTGAGCAGCTAGAAGGTCTCGCCACCACGTGGATGTGCTCATAGCAAATTCCACAAAATCTTGGAGATGGGCGACGCGTTCACACACCTGAAGCTGTGTTTGGCCCAGCCCTCTGAGCTCTGGGTGAATTCTGCACTTGAAGCCAGCCCCGGGAAACCTTTCATCTGTTCCCACCTCTGCTTTCAATGCCTACATAACAAAAAAAAATCAGAGCTGATGCTAGCAGACCTCTGCCGACGGTGCTGTTAACACCAGGAAGAAAGCAGAGCTACGCAGGTGATCCGTGACCACTTCCAGCTCATTTGCTTGAACCTCACAAAAACTTCCAAAAGGACTTCAGGCGTTGCTGGGATGGATATCCTGGCCCCCATCCCACTGGTGGTTTGCGTCATTCACCCTTTTACAAATGAAAAATGCTGCTCAGCTGCAGAGATTCCCATTCTTTTCAGAACACCCTCCGACAGTTTCTGCGCGTTGCAGTCATCGCCTTTACTTTCTCCCTAATGACCTGCGAGTATCTCTTGTCTCATGGAATTGAGTGTTGTTTGCTTGTTCACAGTTTCCTTTCCTTCCGTTTTCCACCAAAGAAAGTTTGCTTAAGTGCTTTTTTTTTTTTTTTTTTTTTTTTTTTTTTTTTTTTGTGAGCTCTTTCAAGATCCCCAGAAGGATGATACAGGAAACAGTGAGTTTCCTTTCTATACAAACTTCTAGGGTGTTCCCATAATAGCCTGAGATTTATCTGCCCTCCACAGCCTGCGATTGGACCAAAAAATTAATGAACTGTCAAGGGATCAGGCAAAACACTATTAACATATCAGAGAGAGGAGAGCGTGCAATAAAAAAGAATCCTCCACTTACACAGCACCTTTCATCCCAAGGCATGATACTCATGTTGCCAAACACTTCCCTTTCTCTCCTTGTGTTTCCAATTACTTTACAAGTTGGCCACGCTTTAACCATTGAGCCTGAAATTTTCCATAATTGCTCTCTGCCTCAAGTTGATTTAATTTATTTATTTATTTATTTTTAATTTTGGAGAGGAGTGAAGGGGGAAAATTTACGCACACAAACCAAACCAAACCAAACCAAAAAAAAAAAAAAGAAAAACAACCCTCCCTGAAAGGCGGGGTTATTTTTCACTGGGATTAAAAGCTAAAGCAGCAGTTTTATGAATGTTTAAGCTTTCTTCCTCTTTATTTTGAAGGGCACTTTTGCGCCGCAGGAGGCTGGAACAGAAAGGAGACGCTTGGCACAGAAGCCGCGCCGGGGATCAGAGCCTGTCGCCGTCTCCGTGAAAATGCATCTGGACTCATCCAAATCCCAAACCACAGACCAACCTCTATTTACATCTATCGGAGGCGTTGCCTACACCTATTTTATTTTTTTTTTCTGCCTGCTTGCTGCAGCGCACGTAGCCCCCCAACAGCAGCCCCCCGGGAGCAGAACATCTGGGCAGGAGCGAGCTTCTCGTCTTTCACCATTTCACCCGGGGTGACCTGGCGCCGTGGGTGAGAGCTGGGAGGATTGTGGCACTGCGAGGGAGGGCAGGGCCCGCGTTGAAAGCCGACAAGGTAGAAGAGTGAGTCACGAAGAGGCAAAGACCAAACGCTAAAGAAACAATTACTTACATATTTAAACAAGGAAAAAAAAAAAAGAAAAAATCGCTTCTGGAAGGCACATTCGCCTGATGGCTGACACTCCCTAGGAAAGCGCTGTGTTATTCCACAAGTCTCCCATGAGGTGAAGAAACCTTGCCAGCGAGAATTGCAACGGGGTTGGATAATTGCTTAACTCCATGCAGGCTGAGAGCAGAGCAAGAACCTTTGCTGTCCCTGCCCCACTTCCTCATTTTTGGGGGGCTGCGCAGCGCTTGGGACACTGTGGCTTGCATTGGCCAGAGCGATCAGGGCAGCAGGCAGGAAAAAAAAAATAAAAAAAAAGCTTCTTAGCAACAGCTTCCCAGCATCTGCTATTTCCAAGCCCATTCATAAAAGCAGTTAGCTGAGGCTGGCCGCTCGGCGGGCTCGTTTCTGCAAGGAGAGGGAAGCTCTTGACTCGCTCGGTGCCCGCAGATTGCCTCCACTCGTCGAGCAATAAAGCAAATGGCTTGCAGCCACTTCAGGCTCCAGCGCTCCCGTTGGTATTCTCCGGTTACGGAGATCAAGGGATGCGGAGAGGATGCTGATAACAGCTTCGCCTCCCCTCTCAGAGGGTTTTTCTCTGGCTGCAGAGACTGAGTTTGGGGAGCAGGTGCCGTGGTGGCATGGCTTGGGTGCTTCGGCAGCACACCGATGCTCCTGCATCGCAGGTGTTGCATCAGGCAGGGTTTTGGTGCCTTTATTTTATCCATAACTCACAGCTACCCCAAAATCAGGTGCTCAGTCTGCTACAGCCAGGAACGGCAGGTCCATATGCACAACTGCGTGGCCACAGGCAGGAGCTCTTACCCAAAATTGTTTGGGTAACGTCACTTAGCGCTGCAACAGCTTCTATTAATTTTCCAAAACAGTTTGGGTGTGATTCACCTTTTTTAAAATCAAGAAACAACATTTTTCTTTCCAAAATCATGTCTTTCACCGAGAAAAGTCTGTCTTTACTGACAGCACGCTGCATTTTATTCAAGCAAAAAAAAATATCCCATGCAACCTTTCCTTAAAATAGTCTGGGAGGAAAAGTGAAGAGGTTCTGCTGCAAAACCTCCCACTGCAGAGCAGGAACCCGAGGAGGATGGCTGATGTACGTGGGAAGCGGGTTTGGAAACAGGAGCGGGCTGGAGCTCTGACACGTTTGGCTCGCAGGAGGGAAGGTTGAAAGGGATTTGATCCATCCCCAGGACAACCTGCGGCAGCAGCAGGTGCCAGAATTTAGCAGGCTGCCTAAATTATCGGACCGAGAGCTGCATGAGTCATTTTCTGGAGGCAGAAACACGAGATGTTCCTGCTGGAAATGAAGATCAGGGGTTAATTAGCTATAGGGAGGGAGCCACCCCAGGAATTCCTACATGACAGCTTGGGGGAGTTGACAATGGGGATTTTAGGTGTCTAAGGAAGCTGCTCACTGTGCTGTTGTGGAGATACATCCAATTTTGCTGCTTGCAGAGGGATGCTGAAGCTCCTGCCCCAAATATCACAGAATCCCAGGCGCAGAGGAGGCGCAGAGGCTTTGAGGGGCTGAGCGAAGGAGTTTTGATGAAGTTTTTAACTTCCTAAAGGAGCAGAGAGGCGCATGATGCTGCCTCTCCGCTGACGGTACCGGCTCCTGTAGCAGCTCTCTGCATCTGCTTGGTGATGAGCCCAGCTGAACGAAGACAATTTGGAGGCAAAAAAAATTGAAAATATCTCGGTCCAAAGCTGGAGCCGATTCCTTTTGAACATGGAGAGCCTGAGCTTGGTGTATATCGAGCCCTGTCCCTGGGCAGTTTAATCTCAGCAGCCAGAAACCCCTATGGATTTGTGCTTCCATATGGAACTGTTTGATAACCACGTTGCCATGGCTACGTTTGAGCCTTGCAAGAAATGTGTAATTTCACACATTTACATCAAAAGGGACTCCAGGACATGCAGCTCCATGCAGCGGAGCGAGCTGGTCTCTCTCCATAAACACTTCCCTTTTTTAACACCGCATTATTGTACTCGTTGGGGTTTTTTGGGGGGTGTGAGGACTATGGGGCAGGTGTGACAACCTGGAGGTGATATTCCTGAGTGCCCTGAGGTCTTGTCTACACTAAGGCTTCCCCAGCGCTGGAGAAGACCCTGCCAAGACCCTGAGACCCTGCTGGGGTCTCAGCTGCCCTCAGGTGCCTTCTCCAAGGTTCAGTCCTCAGTTTCCTCTGCCTGATGGCTCCTTGTCCCACAGACAGCCCCCCCTATCCCACAGGCAGCCCCCCCTATCCCACAGGCAGCTCCTGTCGTGGTTTTCACCTTCCTTCTCTGCCTCCATCCAGAGCAATGAACACACAAGGGTTATTTAGTGAGGGGCAGGCAGCAGGGTAGCAGAGAAAAGGCTGCACCCATGGGAGGTAGATGGCAGAGATGCACCCACCGAGCATCAGATCTCAAGAGGATTTTGCTTCCAGACTCCAACACAGTTTTTCCTGACCTGATTTAAACAGATTTTTCAGGAACTCAAAACTTTGACAGTTCTGCCTTCCTTTTTTTTTTTTTTTTTTTTTTTTTTTTTTTTTATTTCCCCTGTAGCAATGATGGCAGCTGAAGGGTTGTCAGCACCAAGGCACCGCTGCAGCTGGGCTCCTCCTCGCTCAGAAGCAGCAAGGTGCTGGAAAGCCTCTAGGACGAACAGAATTGGGCAAAACAAGCATTTCAGCTCGCTCTTTGGGATTGCCGTTGGGTTGAGAGGAAATCAGACCCGAGACAAGTGCCTGAAATTGCAAATTTCTGTGCGACGAACTGGACGAGTAAAATATCTTGTATATTAAAATGCATATGCATAAAAGCATAAGGTTTATTTATTTGTTTCCAGTTGTTTATACAACTGGAAAAGTTAAGCAAGCCTAATTATTGAGGTTATTGGTTTTAATGAGTCATCACCTTGCTGTTATTATTCCTGGTTTCTGTTGCCATAGGACAAGAAGCTGCAGCTGGGCTAAGCGGTGCTGCGCAATGACTCCTGGTGTTTGCCGTTCCAGGATTGAGACATAGGGGAACGGATGGGCTCAGGCAAAGGGGATCACGGGGCAATAACGTAATCTGTGTCAGTGTGGTGGGTGCGGATGTTAGGGAGCAAAGGCAGGCTTCTGCCAGGAGATGGAAGGGCTATTTGGGGTTATTTGTGGAAGACAAAAAGGAGAAGTTAGGAGAAACGTCTATTTTAGGGTAGAAAAGTTCAGTTGGAAGGGACTTACAAAGATCAAGTCCAACTCTCTGGCCACTTTAGGGCTAACCAGGAGTTAAAGGACATTATTGGGGGCATTGTCCAAATGCTTCTTAACACTGAAGCCATGGGGCATCAATCACCTCATAGGAAGGATCCTGGATGGGTAAGAGCGAAGCACTATCAGGTCCCATGGAAGGTATTTGGGTAACAGAGGAAGGAGGAGATACACAAGAGATTTACTTGCAGGGCTGGAGAAGCTGGGCTGGAGAAAATTCACAAGGTTTAAAACCAGCCGAAATGCATGGACCATGGAATGAGAGGTGGGAAGTGGAGCTGGCATCCAGGAGCTGCGTTGGCGTGGCAGATAACACATCGTATTGTTCGCTGTGTTATGAGAAAGTTTAGGGAGAAGGCTTAGGAGGAAGGGGATATCCAAGGCTGTTTTAGCCAGGCTGACCTTTAAATATTAATTAGGCACCCATGAGAAGATGAAGGAGAGGCTAAGATGGTATGGAGGGCAGAAGGAATCAGAAGGTTTGGTTAGGAATAGAAAGATGCTCTTAGCAGCAGGGAGAGGTGGCTGAGTTTGCTCGTGTGGATGAGTGATCCCTGGGAAGAGAATCAAATACACGGGCCTGTGCGACCCCATCAGAAGCTAGAGGAGGGAATAAAGGAAACATGAAAGAGAAATAAAGAGGGAGGAGGAGAACAGGGCTGAGTGAGTCACAGAAGCTGTGGGAAGACAAAATTTCAGCAGCTAAGCAGGCCTGAATCCACGGTGCTTGCGCTGAACGGGCCTTTCCTTATGGAGAACCAAGCAGCAGGAGGACCTGGGGTCTCCCCAGCTGACGGTGTGTTTGTGTGTGTCACCGTGTGTGCTAGCTCTGGCCACCCCCCAGCCTGCAGGACAATGCTAACCCACAGCATTTCATTGCCTGGTTTTCACTGATCGGTTGTGTAGAAGCAACGCAAGCCAAGTTCCCGCTCTCTCGGCTGGTGCAGAGGGCGCTGGGTTTGCTGCAGCAAGTTGATCTTTTGCAGCTGACCCTGTATTTTCATCTCTCTCTCCAGGACTGTAAAGAAAAATCTTTTTTTTGAGACAGACAGCTGGCCTCAAAAATGAAAGGCAGGGTCTGCTAGAAAAATGGGATCTTGCACTCATTTTCTTTCCCTCTCAAAGGTGCATCTACTGAAAATGCCATGAAAACGAGCACACCAAAGGCAGGCACGGCCACGAGCTGCCCCGTGAATGTGAAAGCTGTCATCGAGCCGTTGTTTCCTCCAGCACAGTCCCTCCCGTCAGCCCAGCAAGAAGCGTGGCCAAATCTCCCTCGTTGCGCTCTGCCAACCCCTGTGCCTCAGTGTCTAAAGCCTGGGAGCCGAGGGAAACCTCGGAGCAAAGGATAAAGCTTGCCTCTCCTTTTCACAGCTGCCAAAATGCTGCCTTTCCTGCTCATTT
The DNA here is from genome assembly GCF_963932015.1 of Anas acuta. Taxonomy (NCBI): domain Eukaryota; kingdom Metazoa; phylum Chordata; class Aves; order Anseriformes; family Anatidae; genus Anas; species Anas acuta. Next base: position 154,437,314 of record NC_088980.1, read on the forward strand.
ATCCAGTTCCAAACACTTCCCAAAGCTTGAATGCTGGACTCCACCAAGGCATGGCGAGAGACAACTATGGACTTGGCCGCGGATGACCTTCGCTTCATTCCCTTTTGCATCTATGCCTCCTAGGAATTAACTATCCCAGCCAAAAGCAGTACAAGGACCGAGGAGAAGGAAGGAGACGGTGAGCCGCAGCTCAATCCTGTCCTTGGATGTCTCCTCAGCCGGCCAGAAATGAGCTTTGTGCCCAAATGAACCCGAGAGGCGCCGTGGCCGGGTGCCCCGTGCGTGAGGCACCTCACATCCAAGCAGGACGTGGTGGCCTCTTCCCAAAGAGCCACAACACGCTCCGGCCATGCTCCAGGGACCCCGGGGACAGCGGCAGGGCTGCTGCCAAGGCGCCGAGCTCCCCTTGGGATGACTGGAGGATGACAAAAACCACAGGCTGTGAATGCCGTCTGGAGCGGATGACCTGGATGTGTCTGCCCGGCCTTCTCACAAAGAGCCAACGTGGCCCTGGGCTTCCTCAGCCTTTGTGCTGCCGAGTCCTGGCACAACGTGTGGAGAGCCACAACTCCTGCTCGCCCGAAAAAGAGCCCAATGTTCTCCTCAGGCCCACGAACCCGCCCGCACCATGGACGTGGCAAAATGGCTGCCAAGGCCCTCAGCGCCGCCATGGCTGCCAAAGCTTCCCGAGGGCAGGCGGCTCTGCAGCTCAAAGCCACTTTCTGAAGGGGAAAAGTCAGAGATTTGGGATGTTTACGTGAGAAATGAGGAGAATATTACTGGTTCATGATGGTTCTTCGCTCCTCAAGCCACTTAGATTTCGGACTAAGTGCCCCCCCTGTGCAGCACTGCTCATTTATTTATTTATTTATTTATTTATTTATTTAGATTGCCAAATCAAATTTAACCTGTATTCTTCTTAGTGTGTTTATAGTTCTTTTCTCTGTGCATGCGGTAATTGTGATCTTAAACTCCCCCTCCTCCCCACTGAAGCACACTGAATCCTCTGGCAGGATCCTCTGCATCCTCTACATGGCCCCCGGCCCACAAACTAGCTCAGCCTCTTCTCCGAACTGGTATTTATTAGCTCTATGTTCATTAACCTCTTCTCCAAACAGGTATTTATTAGCTCCATGTTCATTAACCTCTTCTCCTAACAGGTATTCATTAACTCCATGTTCATTAACACAGGACTCAAATGCAGGAGTCCCCGGCCAACAATGCGGTTGTGATCCCAGCCAGAAGCTTCTCCTGTGCCTAATGATTACCTAATCATGTCAAATACCCCAAAATAGACCTAAAAGAACAGATAAAGGATGTGTAACAAGCTGCTCAGTCTGCTCCAGCATCACATGGGGACAGGGATCAGTTCGCCTTTGCATCACTACAGGGTTTACTTCTCTCCCTCATAAAACTGCACCATGAAGCAGAGGTTTCCCTAGGCATTTCTGTGGTGTGTTACGTTAGAAATAAAAAGAAAATATACAATTTCTGTTCATTTTTTTTGTTTGTTTGGGGCTCCAAATTTATTTATTTGTTTATTTGGGAAATGTTAAAGGCCAAAAATTCATCACGGCCGAGCAAACTGAAGATCAAATTTGGATAAGAGAACTGGGGAAAGCAAATTTTGTATATCCCATGCCTTTTGATTTGGGGGAGGGTTGGGGTTTTACAATTAATGGACTTTTCAAAATGATCTAATTTGGTCAATAAAGAACTAGAATACTGGTTTTGTTTGTTTGTTTTTACTGAGTGAGACAACATGGGAAATTTTCACTAGATTCTCTTGAACAAATACAATTTTTTCTCCTGGTTTTCAAATCAGGTCAATGTGCAGGGTACCAGGAGGTAGACAGGCAGGGCAGACAGTGCTTCTTTGGCCTCTCTCTGCCTCCTGCTTGCAGAAATGAGGGACCTGATGGGATTTCAAGCTTGGATCAATGAGAAGTGTCTGCCAAGGAGCAGAGCTGCTCCCCTAGAAATAACCCTGCAGCTCTCCCATGTGGGATGGGAGAGTCTGACCATTTCATTCCCTTAGTTAGGAATAAATATTCCATGTCCATCATTCATAGCTAATCATGAAGTGCAGTGATCCATCATACATGATTTGATAGATAATTGGGATCCTATGTTTGGGGTCAACCCAGCTGGGGCAAACTATCCTCTTCTACCCATTAAGGCATGTCCTGGCTCGTCTTTGCATCCTGTGGGCAAGTGGAAGCTGTGTGGCCCAGTTCACGTGGCCAAAGTTGATAAATGAGGTCAAATAAGGCCTTAAAAACTCCCCTTTTTCAAAGTAGCTCAAACTCAGAGTAAGCACAGGCTACCCTGGGACAATTGAGGAGTATGTGGGACTTTGGTTATACCCGCAACCCTAAATACATTGTTCTTGTTCACTCCGTAGCTCTTTGACAACCAAGAATTTAGCTAATTAAGCAAAATATCCCAGACACTAATAGCCAATGCCAGTGTTGAAGGAGTCTGAGTATCAATAAGGTTTCTGCAGTGCATGTGAACCTGGAAGAGTCAACGTGCCCGTCCCATGAGGGCTGTTCCCGTGACGAGAAGAGGAAGGATGATACCTTAATAGACCCGCATGTACGTGCCAAAATGAAAGCCCGAGGCTTTTGTGGAAAGCTGTGATCTTGTCTCGGCTTGCCTTGATGGGCAACCTCATCTAGGTGGCCCTGCTTGAGCAGGGAGGGGTTGGAGCAGGTGGGCCCAGAGGTCCCTTCCCACCTCAACCGCTCTGGGATCTTGTGACTTCAGCAGGACTCCGCACATCAAGTAGGGGCAGGGAAACCTGGCTGGATTTCGGTCCCCGAGTGCCCTGAGGACACATCGCTCAGGGTGTCTCAGCCAGGACGGAGACACCAGGTGATGCATGAGAGCCCTCCCAGCCCTTACACAATGAGAAAAGAAAACAACCTGGCACGAGGTGGTAACTGCTGCCGTGTGGCGTTCAAGGAAAACCTCTTTGTGTGGGATGTACTGGAAAAATTGCTCAAGAACGGGGCATTCTCATAAAGAAAAACACGATCTGGCTGCTGTTCAGGTCAGTGTTTTCGTGCATGCGTGCAGCTGCTAGCAAGGTGTTTGTTGTGTGTGTGTGTTCAAATTCCTATTGCTTTGGGATGCTGGAAATGTTTGTCCCTTGGGGGGCTGGACCCATCTCAGAGCAGCTTGTGGATGACTTTAGGGCAGGCAGAGGCACTCTGTGGGTATCAATCCAGGAAAGCTGCTCATCCAGAAGGAGTTTGTTTTTGGTGCTTGGTCACTTTCGGCACCCGCTGTGGGAAGGTGGGTGGACGGCAGGGCTAAAATGTGACGCCCAGTTCCACGGCAGGATATGCGTGGGTTGCCAAGCCCTGCCAAGCGAAGCCGTGGCTGTGCTTCAGAGGTGGATGAAGATTTTCCTGGTCATCCAGATCATGAATCACAGAGTCCCAGAGTGGTTGGGGTGGGAAGGGACCTTGATGGCCATCTGTGCCAGCCCCTGCTCCAGCAGGGCCACCTGCAGCAGGGTGCCCAGGACAACATCCTGGTGGCTTTTGAAGGTCTCCAAGGAGAAGACCCCACAACCTCTCTGGCTGAAGACACCAGGAAGGTGTCCTGCAAGTCAGAGAGCTGCAGCCCTTCCCTCGTGTGCCAATGTTGCTGTCCTTCCTCCCTCCCTGCAGCCTTTCTGACAACGACAGCGTTGTTCTGAGCTCAGCTCCTGTAATCTTCAGGAGGAGAAACGTCGGGGCCATCACTACCAGCGCACGCGGCACTCAACCCCTATGGTTTCACAGGGCGAGGTTTAATGGGGACATTTTAAGACGCCTGCGCAGCACAGAGGACCCTTTGTCCTCGGCTGTGTTAAATAAAAAAATACAGACCGTAAATTTAGTGCGAAAACAAACGATGTAGTGAAAGGCAATGAAGTAGCAATCCAGGACGTTTCCCTAACTTTCATCCCCAAAACAGGGAACAGAGATGTGAACCAGGGAAGGCAGGAGGAGGTGGGACCTGTGCCCAGAGCATGTAATGACCACACAGCATCGATCCCTCCATCAGGGGAATCAATCCTAATCCATCAGGAGCAGCAACGGGCCCCCGACACCAGCTTTTCAGAAACAAGCTCTGGTTTGAGCTACGAAATTCCTGCTTACAAGGCTGTAAGCACCAGAAATAACCATCATGATAAAGCCCGGCAGCTTTCTCCTGCTAAAAGCACGGCCCTGCATCGCACCCAGCATCACAGCCACAGCAAAACCATCGTGTTCGAGCGGCTGCAGAGTCAGCTGGGGGGGACGGGGAGCATTTCTCACCTCCTCCCCCAAAAGCGCAGACAGGCACCCACGCACAAGAAGCTCCCCAGCCCCTGAGCTTTTTCCTCCAGCAGCAGTTTTGCTTGCACAAGCAGCGTTTCTGCAAAGGCCTGGCATCCAGCCGCCGGTCCAAAGAGCTGCTCTCGGTTGTGCCCATCCCCGTGGTGTCTGGGCTTTGCAAAACGGGCCTTATCTTAAAAAAACCCATATTTATTTATTTATTTATTTATTCCCCTAGGATGAAATCAAATCAATCGGTGCTCCCCTGTCACGAGATGATTGTGCCCGCTCTGGTAATTCTGCATCTTTAACCGGCCTCCCAGGCTGCAGCATTTAACCACCAGCAAACATCCTCACCCCCAATTAACCCCCCTGCACCAAGAGCTGCAGCGGCAGCCACGGCATTGCTCTTCTCCTTCCCAGTCCTTTACCGAGGGGACGTTTCCTGCGGCAGTTGGCTCTGCAACAGCCTTTATTTTTAGGCTGGGAGTCGCTGCGCTATCTTTGCTCTCCGATGCCACCTTTAAGCTCCCGCGCTGCCTTCAGCAGCACCCGGCGGATGCAGCGAGCCCACGGCATGCCCTTTTTCCCCCTCGGTCACCCGGCCGAGAGCTGCATCCCCCCCTTGGAGCCACGCATGCAAACTTCCACCGGGGCACTCACATGGGCTGCAGCGCGGATCCCTTTGGACGGCTTAGCTGCGGATCATTTTGAACCCCGGAGCTGCCCGCATGCATCCAGAAGCCGACATGTCAACGCCACGGTGGTGTCGGGAGGAGACGCACCGAACGAAGCAGACCCAAAAAAGCAGCCCACGCGTCCCTGTAAATGCTTCCCTGCTGCACGGGCAGGCAGCCGGTGCCTTCTGCTGCTGCTTCTGGCTTTCTGCAGCCCTGCTGGATTCAGTGCCGCTAGCTAGTGGTTCTGTGTCGACGTTTAAAATAGCATCAGGAGCGGTCCCCGTTGATTTCTCTGCCTGCACGCAGCACGTTTAAAGCATTTTCTTGCTCCCTGGGAGGTGGTGGGGGGGAAGCCTGCAGACGTTTTCTCGCCCAGCTAGCGGCAAATCCCGACCCCAGCTAATCTGAAAGCAGAGGATGCTGGCGGTGCGTGGAGCTGCTGTGCTGCCTTACCCTTCATCTCTCTGCAGAAGGCCAGGTGAAGAAGCCGAGCTCTCGCTCCAGCAGGAAACCACGAGGAGCCTGGCAGCAGCCACTGCAGAGCCTGCTCGCAAGTTCGCTCCCTCTCTCACAGCCCGTGCAGCTTGCCAGGTAGAGCCCGGCTGAGCACACGCCGTGCTCTTCCCCGGCTGAATGAGATCAGCGCATATTCAGGAAAGAGAAAAAAATCAAAAAAAGAAATAAAAAAATAAAAAATCCTCCTAATGTATGCAATGTTTTATGACCCAGAGGTAAAGCATTAGTCTACAAGTTCCTCTGCTTTAGGACCCTGGATTTTCTGGGGTGGATTTCACAATGAGGGTAGAAGTTTCCCTATTAATAAAACATGGGAAGGGTGTCCCTCGTCCCTTACAAGCAGCGGAGATGCTTTTACAACCTGCACGCTGATGGTTTTGGCTCAAGCCCCTTCCTTGGTGTTATGGGCACCACAGGGCTGGAGCAGGGGCTGAACCTCTTGGTGTCAGGAAGTCAAATGGGGCCGCCGACAGCTGGGGTGGCTGTCCTTGCGCTGGGGGATCCTGTAATCATCAGGAGGACCAAGGCAGACCTTAGCTGATGGTTGGGAACCTGCAGGAGATTTTCTTTTATCCTCACCTGGGTGAAAAGCAGGTGCATTGGGGGAGAAAGGTAAATGATTCACTCAGGATCAGGCCCTGAGTCTTGTGGGGTTGGGAACCAGGCAGAGCCAGCGGGACCCTGCAGGCACCTGGCTGCTTGTGGGGTGCCCACACCTCGGTGAACCTGAATCCTGTCCCCCCTGAGAGGACAGAAAATGTGGGAGAAAAGCCCAGTGAAGGTCAGGCTTTGAAAGAAACCTGGGCTAGGGACAAGGTCTTATGGGCCCTGTGACCCTTTGAGGTCCCAGTGGGGACCCATGGGGACAAAAAGGTGGCTCTGCCTTCAATCCAGGAGGCACGCTCGCCTGCAAGACTGAACCTAACCTACCTCAGCTAGGCGCTCGTCTTAATTAGTCGACCCACGTTAAGTGCTGTGAAGATTTCAGGCCCTGCTTAATCGTTAGGGAATTCAATCAGCGTGGGCTGCTTGAGGCGGAGCGGGTGACTCAGCTGGGCTCTGGCAAGTGTGGGGTGTGGAAGGAGGGAAAGAGGGAGGGAGAGCTCTTTCCAAGGCTGGGTGACAGCACCAACAGCACCCAGTATCAGGAGTAATGGAACCAGCAGGAACAGGGAGGTGATCGTCCCCCTGTGCTCTGTTCTGCTGAGGCCGCACCTCGAGTTCTGGGTTCAGCTTTGGGCCCCTCACTACAAAAAGGACATTGAGGCCCTGGAGCGTGTCCAGAGAAGGGCGATGAAGCTGGGGAAGGCCCTGGAGCACAAGTCCTGTGAGGAACTGGGGGTGTTCAGTCTAAAAAGGAGGCTCAGGGCAGACCTCATTGCTCTCTGCCTGAAAGGAAGGTGTGGGGAGCTGGGGGTCGGCCTCTTCTCACAGGTAACCACTGACAGGACCAGGAATGGCCTCAAGTTGTGCCAGGGGAGGTTCAGGTTGGAAATGAGGAGACATTTCTGCTCAGCAAGAGCAGTCAGGCACTGGGACGGGTTGCCCAGGGAGGTGGTGGAGTCACCGTCCATGGGGGTGTCCGAGGAAAGGTTGGGCCTGGTGCTTAGGGACATGGTTTAGTGGTGACATTGGTGGCAGGGGGACAGTTGGATCAGATGATCTTGGAGCTCTTTTCCAACCTTAATGATCCTATTCTATGATTCTATAAAATCCTGATAGGAAGAGCTTAAAAGGCCACCAGGAACTCCACTGGGCTCTTCAGGCTTGTTATGGCCAAACCACTGAGGGAGATCTGGGTTTGGGGCAGAGCCAAAATGCTTTAGGGGATGTGTGGCTGGGTCAGGTCAAACCAGGAGGACTGACATACCATGGACTGGCCTGTCCAACCCATGGGACCTGGTCCCGTGTCACAGCTTGGACGAGCCACCACCCTACTGACAAGGGACCCACTTGTGTCCTCCAGATGAGTTCTTTGCAGTGATACAAACTGAGAGGCCCAGGGACATCGCTGTGGTGGAGTCCACCCACCATCCCAAGACATCTCTCCTCCTGCCACCACACGCCATGTCCCATCACTCTCAGACACAGGGTCTGATTTTTGGGTGGTCCTGTGCGGACCCAGGAGTCGCACTCAATGATCCTTGTGGGTCCCTGCTGATATTCTGATAAACTTCTAACTAAGTTTTTCTCCATCTTTTTGGGAATAGGTTAGTCTCCTGAAAGTGAAACTTGCTGACATGAAGACTTCACACCCAGGTTAACCCCACTGTGGAGGTGACTTCCAGCCATCTCCCACCACGGTTAGGGAATGCCCCAAGAGCGAGGGGAGATGGGGGCTCCTTGGCCCTGTGCCCCATCCACGGACACCTTCCCAGGGCTTTCCATCAGCCTGGATCTGGGAAGGACTGGTGTGTGCCTGGCTGGAAAAAAAACCCTCTGAGCTCTGCCTGGGGGAACGATCCCACTTTAGGAACTGAGGAGCGGGCTGGAGGACACACAGCCAAATCTGAGCCTCAGGAAGAGCCAGCAGAGATGTGTCCCCATCCTACTCACCCTTACCAGTGGTGTGAGCATCCCCCGTGGGCTCCTGCACCACTAATCCTACTCTTTCCTCCTGGAGCAGATCTGTAAGAAAAAAAAACAGCCCGGATGAGGTGCCTGACTCTCAGCTGAGACCTTCCCAGGTTTTGGAGAAGTCGGAGTCGCCAGCAGGCAGCCCAGTGGCCCAGCACCAGCTGCGGGGCTTGGCGCCTGCTCGCAAGGCACCCCCTGACCTCAGCCGTCGCCCACGTCCTTGCAGCCGGCTTTAATCCCTTTTTAATTAAACGCGGAGGGGTGTGATGGTATCAGGAGGGTGGGAGGGGGGTGGCCCGGGGTGTTTTGGGCTCGGTGTGTGTGCCAGCCAGCTGGCTTTGATACGAGCCTGTCAGATCTCACACGCTAGCTTTCCCCCTATCGTTCCTCTCCAGGTAGCCCTGGTGTTGCGTGGCTCAGCCCCGCGGCTTGCCCATCGCTTTGGGATCCTTCCATGTCCCACCTGGCACCGAACCCCAGGGAGAAGGTTTAGCTTAAAGCAGAACACGGCATGAGATAACCAGGGCAGCGAGGGCACGGCCACAGGGAAGGAAATTGGGGTTAGGGCTGCATCTGGGGTCTCACCAAAGGCTGGCAGTGCCAGGGTCATCTGAGAAACCTCGTGGCTCCGTTACCTGGAGATCTGGGGGCTCTGCTTACAAAATCCCAGAGCTACAGAGTGGTTGGGGTGGGAAGGGACCTGTGGATCCACCTGGTCCAGCCCCTGCTCAAGCAGGGCCACCTCCATTCGGTCTTAGGGAAGCCAATGTTTAATCCTAATCGCCCCAGAGATTTTCCTCCTACCATGGCAACCCTGGCCGGGCACCTTGGTGTGTTGCAAAAAGGTTTTTCTTCTTCCAAGCAGATAGACTGCCCCACGTGGCTACACTGCTGAGCCTGGGGAATGGCCTTGAATGGCACGAAGCATTTTGCTCCTCTGCAGGTGCCTGAGCCCTGGCACAGGCTGCCCAGAGGGGTTGTGAAGTCTCCTCCTTGGACACCTTCAAAAGCCACCAGGACGTGGTTCTGGCCACTCTGCTGGAGGTGGCCGATGCAGATTTTTGCATTTATTTTTATTTTATTTTTGCAGATTTTTGGCGTTGGGCTCTGTGTGGTTGCAGAGCTAATTCAGAGCTAACCTGCCTCCCTTTCCTGGGGACAAATCCATTGCAAAGTGATGGCAGCAAAGAGAGAGAGAAGCAGGGCCAGTGCAGGGGCACATAAAATGGGATTTCTGCCTTTATTCCTCAAATAACAATTCAGCAGACTCCTGCTCTCACAGAGGTGCAGGAGGGACCAGCTTGGTCCCACTTGCTCTGTCCAGCGCTTCCTACCAGCCCCATGTAGCGTGTGGCCACAAAGCAGGAGGGACAGGGGGACACAGACCCAGTAGGAAAGCAAGGGGTGAGAAAGAAGAAGGTTTTTTTGAGAGCCCTGATGTTTTCCATGAGAAGGTTCCTGCCGTGCTGGGCGGAGAAGCTCTGCTCTGGGACCTTGGTCTGCAAGGGCCACCAGAGGGGAGGAGGCAAAGGCAAGCAGAGGGATCCTGGCAGGGCTTGAAAACATCATCAGAGAGAATGACATTTGCTCAGCAAGAAGGAAGAGCTGGCAGGGGACCTTTCCCCTCTCCTCGCATCTGTCCAGCGCTGAGCAAACATCAACTAATCTTCCTGACACCTCGGTAAGACAGGGAAGCGTTACGGGGCCGGCACGATAAGTGCGGTGGAAACCACAGCTGCAGTGACGCACGCTGCACAAAACCACCTCGCAGGCAAACCCTCGGCCTCCAAATCTGCCAGTACAGCCCCTCAGGAGCCGGGCTGAGATGCGTTTCCCACAGCAGGTCGGGGGCAGACCTCAGGGCAGCCCAGGCGTCCTGTCCCACAGCCTCCTGCTCTCGCTTCTGGGCTGCGAGGGGCTCTATCAGCCAGGGTAATAACATCTCAGTGGAGCCTGGCGGCGTGAGAAGGTGATTAAAAGCTGAACTAAGCTCCTGCTTTGGAATATTATTTTTTTTTAAATCGTGTTTTCTTAGTGATTTGAAAGCACCCTTTCATCTCCAGGCTGGCTGGAGCTATCTGTTGTTCATCCTTCCTAGGTTTGCTCCCAAAGAGTTTTGATCATGGGGCAAAAAATGAGGCCCTGGCACAGGCTGCCCAGAGAAGCTGTGGATGCCCCATCCCTGGAGGTGCTCAAGGCCAGGCTGGATGGGGCTTTGGGCAAGCTGGGCTGGTGGGAGGTGTCCCTGCCCATGGCAGAGGGCTGAAATTAGGTGGTCTTCAAGGTCCCTTCCAACCCAAGCCATTCTGTGATTCTCTGATTCTACACGGGAGGCAATTTATCAGGCAGAGAAGAGTGGACGTACGAATCAAAACGGAGAGGGGGATGTTAGTTCACATCAGCAAATACTTAAAGCTTTGCTGTCAAAGATGCAACAGCTTTTTTTTTTTTTTTTTTTTTTTTTTTTTTTTTTTTTTTTTTGCTGCTCTTGCAGGGAGATTCTTGGCAAGTAACAAGAAGTATCTGTAGGCTCGTTCTCAGATGAGATTTCCAAAGACGTGGTACAGGGAGGGGGAGCAGAACTGTCAGGGTCTTCTGAGACGGCTTTGATTCAACCATTGCTGAATTTACGGGCAGTTTTTGTTCTCTTACAGGTCCCTTGCAAAGCCAGCAGGTTGAGGGAAGTGATGATCCTCCTCTACGTGGAGCACCGTGGTCAGTTTTGGGTCCCCCAATAAAGGAGGGAGCAAGAAACTAGTCGAAGTCCACTGGAGAGCACAAGACATATGGGAAGAGGCTGAGGTAGATGAGGCAGATGGGTTTGATGATTTTTTTTGTCCCCTGGAGGAGCTGCCAGTGACGAGTCTCTCCACCCTTTCCTATGTCAGTGAGTCACCAGGATTTACTCACTGCTTTGTCTCCCAGCCCAGCACGCCGATCTGGAATCTTTCTGCCTTGCTCCCCTAGGTGCCATCAGCACGTGCCATTTGTGTAGCCCTTCCCTTGCCATTACTCTAAATCTGGTGAATTACTCCAATTTGGTGAATTACTCCAAATCCACCAAATATGGTCTTGATCTAACCCTGGTGACCCTTCTAGGAGCAGGAGCTGGAGCTGGGGATGGCCAGACCTAACTTATTCAGTAGGGAAGAGAAGGAAAGAAGGAGATCTTTGTTACGACAAGGAGGGCAGAGGGAAGAGAAGGGGAAACAGTGACTCCAGTGTCCTTCATTAACCTTGCTGATAGACTTCGACTCATCATCAGCTGATTTATGTGGCACTGCTTAGTGCTGGCTGCAGGATGAACCAAGCACTTTCAATTTTCAGGAATCAAAAGGTGATGGCTAGCACACATACCCTGCCTCCTTCCTCCTCCTCCTTTCTCCTTTGGAGAATTTCAGGGCCCAACATGGAGACAGATTCGTATCCTATTTTTTTTTTTTTTTGCCAGCACTGGAGGCACAGGAGGACGTGCAGCTTGCCCAGCTCTTCGGTGACTCACTGGCAGAAGCCAGACTCCTGTCTGCCAGCCGTCTTCATCTCCATCTCCTCTGATAGTCCTCTGCCAGACCACGGATGTGTGGCTCCCTCCAGGTCCCTTCACTGGGCACAACCTCCAGGGTCTCTGAGAAGGCTGAGCCCTGGCTGCTGGTGGGCTGAGATAGTCCCCAGATGGGAACATCCTCCATCCATTTCCAAAACCCGATGTGTGTTTGAGGGTGAGCGTCCCCCAGCTTTTTTACACACTGCTCCTCTGTATTATGGAAGGGACAGAGGGACTGCGACCCCGTGACACTTTGCTTGAGCCCTTAGACCCCAAACACCTCGCTGTATTTGCCCACCCGTTTTCACAGCATGCGCAGGACAACCTCTCCTTGTGCTTCTGCGAGCCGCAGGGTTGTTGCTGATGGGGTGAAAACTGTTGGGCAGGAGGGGAGGAACAGACAGGCATGGTGACTGCATAAGGGGATTTCCTAGCCACATAGGAAACCTGGCTGAAAAAGAACCCAACCAAAAAAAAAAAAAACAAAAACCCAAAAACCTCTTTTTTTTCAATCAGCTTCCTCAAAGAGCTTGGGGATCTGGTAGCTGGTCAGGAAGGAGCCTGCCCCAGCTGAGCCTCACGGCTTTCCTCAGCCACCCTCCCAGCTGAGTCTTGGGTTGGCAGCGATGATTTATCCCCCACCTGCCTCAGAAAGTTTTCTTAATCACCCAGCTGCTGAATAACCCTCTTGTCTGAATTCCCCTGAAGGCCCCCCAAAGAGCCTCTGCTTATCTAACGCTCATTTGACCGGATAATTTGATGGCAGTTTTCAAGTGCTCTGGAAGTGACCTGCTCCAAGGCACTTCAGCTTTTCAGTCCCCTTGGCATTGACAGCAACATCAGCAGTTTTCCTTGATTTTTTTTTTTCCTTCTGCCTGCTGCAGGCTCTGACGTTTCTACCCTCCCAGCACGATGCTCACCCTGCTGAGCCTCAGAAGGATGCAGAGGTGCCCGTTTCCCACCGAAACTCAATCGCAGGGGATCGTTTGCAAAGACTAATTGGTCTTCAGAGCCTCATTACCTTTTTAACTCCCATCCTAGAGTATTTGGAAGTGGCTTCCTAGAGCAGGTTTGTCCTCTGAGTATGCTATGAGTGGCTGCTCCTCATCCTTTCTCTTCTTTGAGCTCTGCTCTTTAACCCCGCTGCTGTTTTCTGCTTGCTCTTTCCAACTCACTGTCCTCCTCACAGGGTGTTTTTCCTGAAAATACAAACTTCAAACGCTGAAATGACTGAGTCTCCTTCCCAGAAATTTTCACGCTCCGATCCAGAAAGACCTAAAGCATGTCACAGGTAATAGCTAAGGGTGTTGGTTTCAGTTTGCTGGAGATACAAAGCTAATGACCTTTTGCTTTCTCTTACATGATTTTTCCGCTTTGCTCATTCAAGCCCTTGAATCCTTCACTTTTTTCAGCCAGCTCAGATGAAGGGCTGAAGATCTTAGAAATCAAAACTCCTGCCACTTTTGCAAATACCACTTGCTGGATGGAGAAAAGGTCTCTTTCCATGCCTCCACTAATGGAAATACAGTGCTATGATTGCAGTATGTATTACCCCAGAGGAGAAGTCTCCAAAAACCTCCAAAACCATCCTTTAAAAACCTTCAGTCTCTAAAAAAATAGGCTTCATAGTTCTACTTCTCCAAGGACAGCTTGTCCACTGCAGGGAATGATTTGAAATGTTCACCAGATCCTCTGCCAAAGCTTCCTGGCCTTGTAGTTCCCTGCTCTGGAAACTCTGGATAGGATTAACACCTACAGCACCACGACTGTGCCAGTGTAGGAGGATGGTTTCATATCTGGAAGAGGGTGGACCACAGCAGTACCCTCCTTGGTTTGTGTCTCCTTGATGCTTGTATCAACTCAGAGGAGCGCTGCCAAAAAACGTCCCTTCTGTGCTGTTGGCTTGCCAGGGCTGAGCAGGAAAAATATTGTTTCCTGCAATTTCGCTCGCAGCAGTCAGGAAGGGCTCTCCTGCCGAGAGAAGGCACTTCAGTGAATTACGTCCCTCGCTCGGCTGCGTGTGGTAAATCCAGTCCTGGAGTGCAGGCTGGGAGAAGAACTGGTGGAGAACAGCCCTGTGGAGAAGGACTTGGGGGTTTTGGTGGACAAAAGGCCAGGCTGGATGGGGCCTTGGCCAACCTGATCTAGTGGAAGGTGTCCCTGCTCATGGTAGGGGGTTGGAGTAAAATGATCTTTGAGGTCCCTTCCAACCCAAGCCATTGTATGATTCTCTGAGTCCTTTTGTCCTTTATTTTCCCCATCCAGGTGCACCACGATGAGGCAGTAAGAGCTGAGATATGAAGCCCATCCCAAACCAAGATGGACATCCTTGGGGTTCCTGCAAAATTTGGCCTTATCTTCCCCATGGACAGTCCTACCACCAGCTCAAGGGGACAACCCGGTGAGGACACAGCTTTCCTGTAAGGCATAAACCTGTGTTAGATCCAGGCTTTCCCTGGAGCTCTTGGTACCAGCACAGCAGAGCACTTTTAGCAGGCTAATGAGCGTATCTGATGGTTTTAATACCTGGATATGGGCCTTCAGGAGATGGCTCTAAATGACATTTGTCCTGAGACAGCTGCCATCTGTATCTGGAGACTGTGCTAATGGTGTCTGCTGCTGTGTCTGGTTGCAGAACAAACGCAGGGAAGTGACAGGGCTGTGGCAGGTCGTGGCAGATTCACCCGTCAAAGTCGAGAGAAATGGGAACAACTGGGACATTTCATCCTAGCTGCTGTCTCCCCATGGGTGGTGTGGGGACTAGCTGACAAGCTGAAGTGCAGATGCCCGTTACTGTCTGCACTGACCTTAAGATTTAAGCACTAATTGCCCTAATTTATGCACCTGGAGACTTAGGAGAAACTAGAAACTAAGGGACTGTGACAGAGAGAGGGGCAGGACATGTCCCTAAGGGAGCTCGGCTGAGCAGGACAGTGTAGTCAATCTGTAGGAAATCTTGAATTCTTCAAAGGTTCAACAAGGAGCAGGTGAGGTTTCCTTGGCTGTTCTGCACCCACGGGTCTTCTTTCAGTTGCTGAGCCTTGCTGTGCCCCTTGGCAGGTACAAGCCTTGTATTTACAGAGGAGGATGGGGCACGTACAAGTCTGTAAGCACCAAGCCTCGCAAGATTGGGATTGGAGGGGTCGTGGTGCTGCTAGACTCCTGCTCCTAAAGCTGGAGCTGGCTAATGAACAAAAAAAACTAAGCAGGGCTGAGTCGTTCAAAGGTTAAAATCCCCTCTGCAAGCCAGCCAGGCGATGCAGTCCGGCTCCCTTCCCTTCCTTCCCATTCAGCCTGCACTTGTGCATTTAGCCGAGCATCTTGTTTAATGAAAAGGATTGCTTCTGATAGATGCAGGTTTCTGATTATGTAATTGCCCTTGCAAGGAAGCGCAGAGGAGAATTTCAGCGAAATCGCTGGCTCTTATGCAAGACTGCTGCCAGTGTTTACTCTGCAGAGATGCGATTCTTCTCTGCTGTTTGAGCAGAAAATGATGCGTTAATCTTTTAAGGCATTTATGAAACGTCGGATTACGCCAGGATCAGGGTGCTATCATCTGTAAGGAACCTGCTGGCCGGTTGGATGGCACACAACTTTCTGAGGCAGGTTTTATATTTAAACTTCACCTTTCCGCGCCGGAAGAACAGCAAATATCAAGTTTTTAAGAGCCCTGGATAAATCATGAGGTCCGAGTCTTCAGCAATTACTATCAGTGGAAAGTTGGGCTTGTGCATCTGTCGAGAATAGAAGCTGTATTGCTGAGCGCTGGTCTCCTGGATACATTTTCATCATATTTCTCAGCTAACAGGATTTGAACACAGCTAAATTGCACAGTAATACCAAGAGGCCATCCTGAGTCTTAACTGTTCCCCAGAGGGCTCCGAGATGATTTAATGACACAGGTTTAGCGTTCTAAGTAGTGACTGGAGCAGTGACTTCAGAGCTAAATTGGGAACACAATAACATATGGGGCATTGAACCAACCTCAGCTAAGTAAGTTTGATCTCTGTAAGTAAGTTTGGCTCTGCAGGAGCCAGAACTATTGTTCAGATTTGAGAAGAAGCCCCTAGCTTTGTCTGTTTTCAGGAATAAGTCCTTGTGTTTAATATGGGGCAGTGGAGAATCGCACCAGGACCCTACAGATCCTGGGCACACAGAGCTGGTAAACAGCTGTGAGGTTCTCTGGGATGTCTGCTGCACACAGAGCCTGTCTGGTGCAATTCAATATTCAAGCTCAATCTGATGACATGATTTTGCACAGGACTGAGACATCGATTCAGGCAAAGTGTTGAATCGGTCTTCACCTGGACCCACATTACGCAGCTTTGGACGCCCACGATGTCCTGCAGAGAGTAGGGTTCAAAGATTGAGGGTGTTGCAATTAAAGCCATAAAAATGCTTCCCTTTTTAAAACACATGTTTGGCTGTATTTGCCATCCAGTGCTCACACAGGCATCGGATATATGCAGCGTTGGACAAAAATAGTAATATTCTTGCTGCTCTCCTTGCTAAAATAGGATGCTGGCCCAATCGACCAAATGTTGACTTTTTTTTATAGGAAGTCTAGCACTGTGATTCACACCATTTTCCAAGCCCAACAGAATAACAGCAGCAACAATAATCATAATAATAATAATAAAAAAAGCTTCTTTCAAACTGCAGTTCAAAGGAGGTACATGGTGTCCCTTGGAAATCTGGCCACGGTCCCTGCGCTGGGAACTGCTCTGCAAGGCAAATGCTCCCTTTGCGCTTGGAGGAGCACGAGAAGGGCCAAACAAGCACGGGTGTGCACACGTGGACCATCATGAGATTGGCAGCACTTTGTAGCTGTGTCACACCCACCTCAGCAGGTGTCGACACAATTTTCCATGCGCATTTCTTGCTTTTCACCAAACGGCCGCAAATCATCGAGCATCAGCCGGAGGCTCCCCTCCCTGCTGCCTCTCCGATCACCCAGCAATGGATCCGCTTGCAAATTCCTCCTTTTACAGGTGGAGGAACCAAGGCAGAGCTTTGGCAGAGCTGGGGACAGCAAATGTGGTGGCCTGGGATGTTTCAGGGGCAGCTGAGAGCACTCGGGGCAGGTTCAGGCACACTTGCTCTTGCCTTGGGGCAGAGGGAAGGAGGAGGTCACCTCGTGGTGTCCTTCTCAGAGGCTTGAGGATCCACCCAGTTGCTTCAGAAACAAGGCCCTCCCAGCGATGACACATGGATTTCTCTCACTCTTCCTGTTTATTTCTCACTGATGCCCTCATTCCCACACCCTTTAGGGTGCTTGGGACTTTGGGGCCGTGAGCGCAGCATTCGGTGAGCGGCGTCACCACAGGGCGTGCTGCAGAGTGCTCCTCGGTGCCAAACATCGGTGGATTAATGCTGTGGCAGCTCTCCACCACATCAGAGATTTACCAGTGTTATTATATCATGCCAGCCACTATCCATCCTGCAAAGCTCTCCTAAGAGCACAAGACCATTCGGGGATGCAAGTGCCCCCAGCACAAGGCACTGGGGCTGAGGAGTGCAGAGATGCTCCTGACCCCACAAAGAGTCAAAAAGCTGCCCACTGGCACCTTTCTGGGGCTCAGAGAGGACACGGCATCGTGGTGTGGGGAATATGTTTGTTAGCAGGTCACCAGGTAACGACCGGACTCCCAGGGTGTGACGGGGAGCCTCGCCGTGGGTTAATTTCTCCTTGGGTGGGGAGGGCGAGGAGCTGGGTGTTGGTCACGTAGGCGCAGAGGGTGTCACCTCAGAGATAGGTGGCTGGATGCAGACCCCTCCGAATAACCCAGCCCCCTCCTGGAAGGCTCTGCTGTGGTTTGGGGTGAGCCCCTTGCTCAGCTTGGTGTGGGGCAGAAGAGGCAGCGATGGGCAGGCTCCTGAGGGTGTCACCTCACCGAGCACCGAGGTCTTGGCAACACGGTGCCCGTCCCACCGTGCTGTAAATGATTAAACAGGGAGCTGAATAACAGCTGGGAATTGCTGTAGGCTTCTGCAGTCCCAGGATAATTCAGGTTGGAGGAGACCTTTGGAGGAGGAGGAGACCACTGTCCAGGCAGGCAGCAACAGGGTATCATTTAACAAGATGCTGTTTTTTTCATGGTGAAACTGGCTTAAGAATTTCCCCTCCTTGTTCCTTTGCTTTTGAGCCTCCGTCGCATTTTGCTTTTCTCCTCGCTCATGACAGTACAGCTGCTCGTCGTCTCTGCTGGATCACTGAACCAATAGGAATATCTTCTCCTCTGTGACTTTTTAAATTCTGGAGAGAGAGGCCCGGGCACAGCAAGTTATTTTCACTTTGAGATCTTATATCCAGAGATGTAAGATCACCCATTCTGAGATCTTACACCCAGAGATGAATGAAAACTAGACTCACGTGGGAGCCCAGCACTGTAACTTAAACCAGGAGCTGAGCATCATGGCTTTACCACCAAACTGAGCTCCTGGTTTTATCGATATAATTGATGTCTATCGTGCTGATGTTTAAGCAGGTGGGTTAGCTGTACACTCAGCCAGTTAAATGGCTTATTAGCCTCCACTGGCAGCTCCGATCTGGTCCCTGGTGGCTGCAAAGTGAGCTCAGGCACCTACACCCATGGAGACACCTACAATTAAGCGCCATAACCTGCAGCTGCCTCCTTTCCCCAATGGCTTTCCAAACGCCTCCTTTGATGTCACACGGGGAAGGTTGTGGTGGAGAAGGGGAACGCCTCTGGATCGCCTGACTCCTCAGCTGGCACGTTAGCACCTGTTTGCTCATGCCCGCGTGCTGATGACACCGCCTCGTGTCCCCACCTCCTTCATCTCCATCTCAGCATCTCCCCACGCTGCCTCTCGGCTTGGCCTTTGGGGCTGGCACCGTCACAGCCAGCTCTGCTCATGTCAAGGGCTCTGAGGTGCTTCAGGGCTACAGGCACAAAATAGCAGTAATAACAAAATTGCTCTTCTAATTGCCTCAAGAATCACAATTACTCTCGAGCCATTATTGATATTAATAACAATGACGGTAATAGTAGGTGTTAATACACACCAGTAATTACTGTTGATCCTCCAACGTGCTAATTACCATTTCTGCTATTAGTCCTCCTGGAATTGGAGGGCAGGGACTCGGTGTTGTGAGTCACGTTACTTTCACAAGGCCACGAGGAGAAGGCTCAGCCTGACTCAGACCGCAGGAGGTACGAGTGCTCTGCTGCACATCTGCCTGAAAAGGTGCTCAAGGCGTTTCCTGAAAGGAGAAAAAAGTCACGGAATGGGCAAACTCTAGAAGTGGAAGTGATGCGCAGATGTGTAGTTTCCAGGTTTGGGGATTATGGCAAGAATTTAAGGAATATTTGCAGAGATATGCAGATTTTCCCCTTGGGGGGGTCAATATGTCTCCACTGAAAAAGGTAGAGGGTTCCTGGAGCTTGGAGGGTTTCAGCCAATTTCTGATGACAGAGAAAAGCTGAGTTTTAGAATTTCTCAAAGATTTTTTTTTTTTTCAGTCTGTGTTTTGAGAAGGCTGTTTGCAATTTATGAAATACTTAATGCAAAGTTAGGCCATTAAAACTGAGCCTCAAATAGAAAAAAAAAATAAAAAAAAATCCTGCTTCCATATTCCTCTCCATCACCATTTTCCTACATGGAAAAAGACCCAAAACATTAGGAGTATTGCTTGAATGTGGGACTAAGCCAGGCTATGAAAGCTAAAATGTCTCTCTGTTACTGTGCTGATGCTTCTTGGGTCCAGAAGCAGAAACAGAGGTGGAGAACTAGCAGGGATGGGGTAACAGGGCAGCTTTACCTATAGGGGAGGACAAGGGCTCTCTAGGTCTACATTAGAAGGGCAACAGGTCCTGCAGGTGGCAGAGCAGTCACTGCTGTGCCTGTATTGGGGTTCTGCTGATGTTCTGATGGAAATATTGAGCTTGGCAAGACTGGAGGATGGATGAAGATTCCTGCTGAAGAACCAGAAGGGACCCACAGTGAAAGGGCTGCGCAAATGGCAGGTGTAAATGGCTCTTAGATGAGCAAATTGACTAAATCTCAGCATATCTTTGTGTTTTGCCAAAAGACACTCGGACTCGGAGATGAATAGCAGTGAGTAAATCCTGGTGTCTCACAGAAGTGGGACAGCATGGAGAGATCCATCACTGGCAGCTCCTCTAGGGGACAAAAGGGTACATCCAAACCCAGCCCATTGTCACTAAGCAGGGAGAAACCCAAGAAGTTTGATGAGGACTTGACAGTCATTGTCCCTTGTGCCTGGAAAGGAGAAAAACCGAAGGGCGATGGGGTGCCCCTAGCTTGAGATGTGACATTCAATAAGATCCCAAGAGGCTGTAGGGGCAGGAAGAAGCCTCATTCATTCACATTTCTGTAGCCAGTGAAAAGCTTTCATTGGATGTAAAATTGGATGTGAAATTGCCTTTGCCTCTGAGTCATTGCTGAAATCTCTCCCTTTGCTATTTGTCAGATGCAATCACTCCAGAAATAGCAAGTAGTGGCAGAAGAAGCAGCTGTGGCCCAGGGAATACGCTGTAGCCTTCAAGAAAATGGTGTCTGTAATGTGCCCAAGTGATGCAGAATTAATCAGGTTTGAAAAAAGAACACGGCTTTCGCACCCTGGGGGACCGTTGCTAAAAAATCCTGCCTATGCGGATCCTCCCGTCGTGCTCCTTGACATAACTTCTAAGAGAAATAAATGAGTTTATCTCCCACATTGCCCGGAGACCTTTCACATGGAAATAGTGGGATTAAGGAGATTAAGATTTAGCTTCAACTTGGATAAAGAACAACAAAGAAGAATGATTAACACATGAAATGCTTCTAAGTCATTAGATCTGAAGTCCAGTCTCCGTACATTGCCTCTAGTGACAGCTTTTCTGTCGTGCTCATTGCTGTCACATCTGATCCCATAAGAGAACAGGAGTAAACCAAATGGTTCCCTGCAGTGGGGTGCCTTGGCTCCAAAACAGCCACGGGCTGGGCTATGGAGGAGGTGGAAGGCATGAAAAGGAAAAAAGGAGGCTGGTTTATTAGATTTATTGGATGGGTGGAGGGAAGGCCCTGCTTGAGGAGGACAGGGCCGAGGAGGTGGAGGGCAGAAGCTAAGGGTTGGGGTCTTGGTTTGAGGAGAGCAGAAGGAGGGAGTAGAAGGTGGGTTTGGTGGGGACCTGGCTTGAGGTGGAGGTTTTCTCTTCCACATAGCTGTGGGAGGAGGTTGGTGTGAAGTCAGCTGCCTCACGATATCGGTGCCCCCCCATAGTGGTTGAAAAATGGCCACAGATCCATATACCCTGTTATGGGTTTGGTCCAGACAGCAGATGGGACTTGGAGTTAAGGATGTGAGGCTGTTGGGATGGAGGTGAGGGGATGTGTGCTGTCTGGGAGGGAAGGAGGGAGATTTCTCCATGACAATGGAGCCCTGACTTCATGGGCTCGGTGGTGGTCAGGTGTTGGGACATCCCAGGCAGTTCCCTGGAAAGATGTTCCTGGTCTCCTCAGTGTCCACCAAACCCCCAGGGAGATCCCTGGCTGTGTTGGGCCTGCATGAAGCCTACTGACATGTGAGTGAGTGACACGAACCACTTCATGGCACCTGTGTGTGAAAGCAGAAGTGTCGAGCCCCACACAGATGCTGCAACCAGAAGCTGGTTTCCCCTTCTGTTTGGGCTGTTTTTTACCCAGCAGCAGTGGCTGAGTCAGACCTTCCTAGGTCCCTCTGAAAGCTGTGGCCACCAAGATCCTTCTGTTGGTGGTGTGGAGGCACCTTTTGAAGCAGGAGCTTCTGCCTCATCCTTCCTTCAGAGTCTGATCAGGAGGCCAAGCCACCAAATGAACATGTCCTGAGGGACGGGAGCTCTGGTTTGGCCTACAGTGTTGTGACAGTGTTGTACCTCAAAGAAAAGGGAGATTTCTAATAAAAGGAAATAGCCAAGCAGGTGAATTAGAGCTCTTGGAAAAGCAGGGGGCAGGCTGGCAAAGAGCAGAGGAGGCAAATACATCACCAGACTCTTTTAGCCTCGTGTTTGATGTCTCTAGACCCAATGTTCAGGGTCTTGCCAGTCTTTCTGCGTTCTGGGTGCAGGTGTTACGGGCTGAAATCCAGCCCCCACGTTCAACAGACTAGGGCTACCTGTGGCTGATGGGGTAAGGAGCCAGGGGTTTGCTCTGGGACCCCCAGATCAACTTTGGGCCTGGACAGACAAGACAGGCCATCAAAAGTACATCAAACAATACACAAAAATCCAGTTTTTGGAAGGTAGATCTGACCTTGTCAGGCTGATATTTCCCCATGAGGACAAGATAAGCAAGGGGACCAGATGTGCAGTCTCCATCCTTTGAGGTTTTTGAAACCAGGTTGGGTAAAGCCCTAACTAACCTGGTCTGCCTCCCATAGCAGTCCTTGATTGGAGCAGGAGGTGCCACTTTGGTGACAATATATTAGGATGCTCAGTTTTCCTTAACAGATTCCGGCCAGTGACTCTGGTGACACTGGGGACCTGAGGCCAGCTGCCCAGTTTGCTCAGGGCAACACCGGGGCCTTGAGCAGGAGGTACCCAAAGGCTAAATAACCACGTCAGCACAATATCCAGGCTCCCAGCGCTCAGAGAATTGCCACCCCATGTCTGACTTCATGGGTCTGGCCTGAGCTCACAGGGACAGAGGCAGAATTAGGCAAAGCTTCTTGGGCTTCTCGAAGTCCAAGTGTTTGTTGGGGAATTTACCTTTTAAAGGAGATCCTACTCCCACCCTACAAAATCCAGCCCTTCCTAACACATCTGGGCTTGCTTCCCCAAGCAGCTGGCTGCTCGCAAGTTCTGGTGTTCAACAGCCCTGACTTGGCTGCAGTGTATGAGGTCAGAAAAGGGTACGCAGTACTGGTTCCAGGTCCCTCACATCCCTGGACATATTAATGGTGCTCTGGAGACTGCAGAGCAGTGCAAACCAGCTTGAAGCCTGCCTCCTCTTGGCCTGATCAGCAGGTCATTGTTGGTTTCCTTATGGAATCGCTCGGTCCCTTTTTGTGCTGCACCAGATGTTAGATGAGACGCAGATGTTTGCTCTGACAATGAGTCATTACCATGCTGTCAGAAAAGCTGGTGTTTCTTTGCAGCTGGATCAGGGACTGTCAAAGCCTTCAGCAACCGTGAAAACACAGGAGTTCATGTGCTGTTCTGGGAGTCTGGGGACAGCCAGACCAATCAGCCCCAGCAAAGGAATCCCTCTCTGTGGCCAGAGGAGTAATAAATTCACCCGTTCCTGCTCTGCACTGCCTGTTTAACCTACTTGGGGTCAGGACTTACGATGTGTATCCATGTAAGACAGCACTATGGGGCCTTTCTGGCTTCGGAGGTGTCCAGATGTGACTGCAAGAGCGGTTCTAGCTTCACCCCTTGTGTGTGTGAGTTGTATTTTCATACACACAGTGGAAAAGGGACAGGGATTCCTGCTGGAAAAACAATTAGTGCTAATGGCTTTTATGATATGGTGGCTTATCTACAGGACTTGACCTTCGCGAAGGCCCCTGGATACTCTTTTTTGCTCACTCTCAACCCGGCCAGACTCTCACATCCTGTTCCTATCCCTTCTCGCTGCACTTCTGGCGTTTACAAGCGTGTGTTAAAAACAAATTGCAGACTGCTGAGGATAATTTGGGAACTTTTAAGCAGAATGGAGCATGCCAGCACACAGGGACGATCTCTGCATTCATCACTCAGAGAATACAAAGCTCAGAGAATATAAAGTCAATCAGAGATAGCATCGGAAGAAATGGGAAAAGTGGAAGGGAGAAGCAAAAAAGCTGGAGGGCTTGAGTAGAAGTAATTATTATTATTATTATTATTATTATTATTTTTTTTTTTTTTTCCTGATACTTTTCGTGCATCGGATGAAAGATAAGAACAGGGGATGTTATTAAGAGGAAAGAGGGAGAAAGTCCCTGCCTGGGTTCACTCCAATTTATGTCATTAACAGCAGCAGATAGAGAGCTCCTGGAGTAGAAAGAAACAAAACCACAAAGTCTAAGCAGTGAGGATACAACTTATCCCACAAGAAACCACTCCCTGCCTCAAATATGGGGCAAACCCCTGATTTTCGTGGTCCATTGCCCTGGTGGTGTTTAGCAATTGCAGATGTGGTTGCTCTTGGGGAAGATTTGGAGCTCCTGGGACATTTTTTTTTTCTTTTTCTTGCTTAAAAAAAATAGAAAAGTGCCTCTGGGAGTTTCAGGGGTTGCGTATATTTGATTTAGAGTAACAACAGAGGGCACAAGCAGTGTTGCTGCTCCCTGCTATGAGCACGCACTGAGAGCTCACATAAAAGCGTTAGGAGATTTGTAGTAAGAACATAAAGCTGAGGATGTTGGAAAAAAAGAAAGAAAAGGAGAAATTTTGAGTAAATGCTTTGTAAGCATAAAAGACAGAGAAGGGATAGTGATTTTCTGCCCTTGTAAGGAGGGCGTGAAGGTCTCTGGGGTGAGAGCAATTCTGCAGAGTACAGGGAAAAACGGCACATGCCCCCAAGGGATATTTGTGCTCAGCTATCCTGGAGGAGCAGCTACCATAAACCTAAAGAAGGGAAGTTATCCATAACCCAGAAAATACAGGGAAATATTTTCCGCGCCGCTCTGGGAGACCAGGAAGTTATTTTTGGTCTCTGTAGCGCAGCGAGTGTCGGCGGGAGCATGTGCAACAACAGAGCTCTCAGCAGCTCCCCATTGTACTTGCTGCTATCGACCTTATCGCTGATAGGTGCAGGATGTGAATTATAACGGCAAAGATGTAATCGGAGAGGCCTGGAGACAGCTCGTCTGCTAGGGACGAGCAGTTACCATGACAGAGGCCCTCACGTTGCTCCTTTCCAAGTGGCACGTCAGGTGGAACAAGGGCTCTGCGGCTTCTGTTGCCTTCGGTGTCACTTAGGGGATAAATGACTTCGCCGTTTCCTGATCCTTTCTCATTTACTGCAGCTTAAACAACTCAGGTGGTGCTATATCCACCTAGATCAGCTCAGTCTGGCCCTGAATTTCCATAAAGTATAGCACCAGATCCTTAAACCCTGCAGGTATTCTTTCAGCCGTTGCTTTTGCAAGGGAAAAGCATCTTCCCTGCGCTGACTGCCCGGCCAGGTGAGGACTGAGTGGCTCTGATATCTTTTATTACTAGCAGGACAAGGGAAAAGAGCTGGCACTCAGCAACATGTGCTTTAGATCTGGTAGAGAACCAGTACATCACTGCAGCCCCTCCTGGCCCAGGGTGCAATGAGAGCTTGGCCAGGCAGAGATATTGCAGAAGAGTTTTGAAGAGTTTGGAGTCACATTTTTTTTTTTTTTTCTAGATGCCTCTGCCTGGCTCTTTTGCTGGTCATAATAATATAAGGAAAATGGTCTGAAAATTAGGAGCAGTGATGGACGTAAAAATTGTTTCACGTCTTAATGGTTTGAAAGGAAAAAAAAGAGAGGAAAAAAAACCACCTTGCAATGATCTTATGTGGGTAGCTGTGCGTGGGAGGATTTATCAGAAGATGGGAGAGCAGCGTTACCTCTGCAAGTGTCTGCGTCCAGGGCAGTGGGGGAGAAATCAGATTAAAGGGGGATGGGGCCAGCGTACGATAATGTTGTTATTGCCAAATGTATCAATACCAATGACTTTTGTTTTAAAAGCAATTTCTCTTTTTGACCTGAGAAATGCAGTCCAGCTACAGATGTGTGGACTAAGCAAGGCCCAGAAATCCCACTGAATCTTTTGCCGAGCCCCTCGCGGCGTTTCCCTACCAGCACAAGATGTTGAGGGGGAGCTGATCCTCATTTTGCAAGGGGAGACAAAGGAGGATTTTGGCTGGCTGGTGGCTGAGCAGGCATCTGAGCCTGTGCTCTCCTCCACACCAGATTTCAGCCATCTCCTCCAGACACCCTTCGTTTTCATGGACTACCCAAATGTGCTCAGTGGGTGTTATCCCCACAAGAAGAGCTGGAAGCTCTCGGCACAACTTGTTCCCCACCTACACAGACGTCCACCTTTGGCCTGTGTCTGAGTTCCTCCAGCCAGCTCCCAAAGAGGCCTCGGGGCCTTGCAACCTTTTTGAGGTTTTGGAACATGTTTCTGGTGATGGTAAGGCTGTCCTTCTGCAGGGCTTCGTGGAGTGAAGCACTGTAATGCATGGAACAAGAAGGCAAAGGCTTGGAGATAAAGGGAAGCAGCTGGCACACGTCTGTCTGGCTGCTCTGTGGTTTTCCATGCATGCTTTCTTACAGGTACACATCTCAGCACCCTATTGCTGCCAGTTTTAGGGCACTACAGAAGAGATTTGGCCACCATACATCTGCAGCTACATTTTGCAGGAATAAAGAGTTGCTGATGCTGCTATTTACAAAAAAAGCCGCCCTGAATGTTAACCATTAATTCATTTCTTTCTACGATCTTCCCTCCCCAGTCCATCCCCTGCCAGAAACACCTGCAGTGTTTGCGCTGCTGGATCAAACTGCTTTATGGCTGGTGATTATGGGATGGTTTGTGGCCTGTGGAACATAACAGACCTCATAATAGTCAGGTAATGAGAGCAAAGATGCATGGATGTGTTCTCACTCCGTTCCCCACTCCTCCTGAGAAGGGATGCTCCCAATGCTCAGTGGTAACAGCCACAATGGCAGCAAGAGCAAAGATGTGATTCCTGGTCTTAGGGACTGGAAACAGGCACTGAGAGGAGATCTCTTTCTGCTTTAATGAGGGCAGAGAGTCCACAGAGCAAACTCAGAGAGGGATCTTCAGCAGGCTCCATCCTCTGCAGCACAGGGCAAGAATTATTCTGTGCTTTGGCTGGTCTCAGCTGCCTCCAGGGACCGGCAGCTGGGGCAAACTGGAGCAGGTAGAGCGAGGGTTGCATCTTGCAATACAATGCTCCTGAGGACCAAAAAAAAAAAAACCAAAAAAAACCCCATAAAATGGTTTGTGCTGATCTGCAAAAAACCTCAAGGTCTTTGCAAACTTCGGTGGTTGAATCAGATCTAGCAGGCCACACGGGCCATCAGGCTCTTCTCGACGCCATGACGCAAGGCGGGACAATCCCCAAAGCAAAGTTCGTACAAACAAATTGCATCAGCAGCTCCTGCCCTGCACCTAGCTGCAATTCCCAGCCCTTTTTTTTTTTTTCATCTGCCTGCTTCTCCTGGTGGAGAAGGCAATGGGACTGTGGCCAAAGCTGGATCCATCCACGAATGCAACCACGATGACCTCCGTGCCTCCAAATGCTGGGAACGGTGACGGTGACAGGGACATTTTGCAAGTATTGCCCCCTGCTATATTGACCACTTGTCACGTGAATATAACCTCTGCACAGATAATGTCTTGTGCTTGCAAACAGCACGTGTTATTGCAGACCAAATCTGAGCTTTGCAGCAAAGGAGCAGGCTCTTATTTTTATTTTATACTGCTTCAACAGCCTATAAATACCGTACCGATATATTTTGACCGCTTGTGCTTTAAAAGGCTGTCAGGAACACTCCTCAGCAATTTTCTGTGGAAATAGGAAAGAGGAAGGGAAGCGGCTCGTAAATGCTCATGTGGGCCTGCTGTCTGGATAAGCTTTATGTGCAGTGCGAGCTCAAGCTCAAACGCAAATTTATGGGCCTTGATCCGGCGCCAACGAAAAGCTTGAGCTCAATTGCTTCAAGGTGCGTCTGTGTAGACGTAGGCAATTTGAGGTTAACTGAGATGAAGCCGCTGCTAATTTCGCTGATTGGTTTTAACCTTGGGTGGACTTGAACCTTCTCCCAGAACTGGAATTGGGGGCACTCTCCAAGCAAACCACCACAACTGAAAGCACCTTGGAGAAGTCAGTGACTTCAGACGAGTGCACAAAGGCTTCCTTCAAAGGGAGCAAAAGGGCTGACATTTGTACCCCATTTCTGTCCGTACTGAGGATGGAATGAAGGCTGAGCACCTCCTCGGCCACTGTTTGAGCTTTTAGCCCTCTCCACCTCCTTTCAGTTGCCAGAGACTTGCCATTAAACCCCAGAGCCTCTGAGGACACCCTATTTAATCAACACCCCCGCCCCATTCATTCTGCTCTTGCCGGCTTGTGTCGGCTCCTTTCCCTGGATGGGTGTAGCTGGATGTGCCCTGCTCCACGTGTCCCTCTGCCCTCCCGCACTATGGCTTTGGTATCAGCTCAGATCTAAAGGGTTAGGCTCAGCTCACCAGATGGGTGTGATTGGGTAGAGGATTAGGTTGATCCCATGTCAGCAAACGCAGGGGAGGGCAGATACAAGCAACGCTTGTGTTGAAATCATCTCCAGCGAGGATGTAGATAGCACCCTACAAATACGAAACACGTTAATCCTTCCCACTGGGGTTTTCAGAACTCCCACTTCTAAAGCCATACTAAACTAAAGCACAGAGAAAACTGTGGTTTGGAACAAAGAACTAGCACGGATCCATTACTGGGGAGCTCGTTCCTGCAGAGCCAACTTTCCAAGCTAAACAGGACTACCCAGAGGGGCGAACTTAAAGTGTGCTCACTAAACCACGTCAAAGTGAGTGAAGCTACACAGAAATCCATTTGTTTTAACTCTGACTCTCAGTATCAACATGCAGGTTTAATGTGGTTGAAGCAAGAATGCTGAGAAAACAGTAAGATCTGGAAGGGCAGGGCCGTGTTTTAGGATAGAGGTTATAAAGGGCCCCAGGACAGCCGTGCCAAAGAAGTATCATTTCTCCATATGGTTATTTGGCCAGATGTAGTCACTCACTGCACTTCCTCCTTGGAGTATAAATTTCTTCTGTAAGGCTGGGGGGTCCTCTACCTAAAAAATAACAGCAGGATCTCCAGGATACAAATACTGTGTTAAAAGGGAAAAGGGGCAATTTCTGGAGCTGCCTGGCTTCTGCGTGCAACCATCTCTGACTGCGAGGCACCACCACATTTTTCTCCATTGACTTGTCACTCAGAAACAGATCAAATCACCAGCCAGGCGAGCTCCCCCGCCTCTGTAGGTTGGGCTGTAAAAAAAGGCTGCTTATGTCAGAGCCTTGCAGTGTTTTGGGCTTGGGCGAATTGCTGTGTCACCATTTCACCGGGGCTCTGTGTTTTGAAATAGGCTCTGCAGCTGCCACTGCTTCTCTTGTTTGATTTGGAGCGAAGCAGTGGAGAGTCATCGTGGGCCATTTTGAATGTTCTTCCTTTGTGGCAGCTTGCCGAGATGAATCACAGGCAAGTTACGTGCCCTGTCCAAAGGAGTGTGAATGATAGGGAAGGCTCTGGGATTATACTGGTGATTGTCTCCCCGAGCAGCCCACCGAATTGTGCATTTCACAGGGCTGGAGGCTGGGGTGGCCTCCTGCTCCTTTGGGTCCTACTTAAAGAGGGATGAGCTCTTCTGTTCTGCTCCGCCAGCTGGTAGCAAAACCTGTTAGGTTTGCCTGACCTGTCAAATTGTTAGGGTTCAAATGGATTAGGAAAGGAACATCACAAAATGTTCCCAGCATATGGATGCCTCGTGGCCTTGCAGCAGGCTATGTGTCATGGGGAGAGGTATGTGCAATCGGGGGGGAGAAAGGAGATAATGGAAATATTTGCTCCCTTGCTGCATTCGAAGACATGAAAGTCTTTACGCCTAAGGGAGACCAAGGAGGAATTAAGCATCGGGGGTTACCAGCTGGTTCCCAGAGTGTTGTGCACAGTCTCGGGGAGCTTGGACTGACCAGGGAAATGGGGGGATCTATTTTGTGAGAAGAACATATTGATCACTTGGGAGGATGTGGGATTTGTTGATATCCACAGGAGGGCATTGGAAGGGGATGCCCATTACTGTTCTCAGCTACACGCTGTTTTCATCATGTTAAATTGTTCCCATGTTTCAGGGTTTCTGCTAGGAGGAAGGAAACCTTTCCTCCTTGATGCAGAACTTGGCTTTGGGTTTGATTTATTCTGGGGGCTCTTTTCTCTCCCTTCCCTGTGACCACTGGACAAGCCCAAGTAAAAATAGCCAGTTGTGGGGAAGGGCAAGCACTCCACTTGTGCTTTTAGAAGGAGACAGAAGTGTTCTGAATGGCCCACACCCCCAAAATTTATCCCAGAGTCAGACCTAACGTCAGAAGGGAACTGGGCTGGGTCCTTCCTTCTCTGTAATGCAGAGGGTGACATCATTGGGTCCCTTCCAACTTGGGATATTCTATGATTCTATGATCATTTGACAGGGACCCATGACCCTGGCAAGATACTTGCTGTCTCCTGCCTTTTTGCTATGGCACATTGTCCTTGGAGGCTTTTAGTCCTTTGTATTTCAAGTGTCTCCTTGACTGAGAACTGCTTGGGATGCTCTGTTGTGTTTTGTACAGCACATGGAGGGTGGTGGTTGAGCCAAACTTTGAATAGGGCTTCTTGGGGCTCTTTCAGACATACATAGTGCCTGGGGAAAATGCACAAAGAGACTCAGATGGTCTGGTCTAGAGATGCACTCCATAGCAAGTGGTTCACAGGATTGATTTGTGGTGACTTATTTCCACCAGAACCTTTCCTTTTCCTTCTGTAGTGACTTGGTAACCCAAAGGAAATTCCCAGTGAAGGCGCACTGCGTGTCTGAGAATGGAAGGGATAAGTCATAGCTTTATTTTCCCCTGATTTACTAGCAATCCCAGAAGTTGACAAATAAAACAGCTTCAGACAGGAAACTGCTAAAGTGTAATGCAGGGTGTGCGGGTTTTCCCTGGAGCTGAGGGGTTCCCACACATGCTGTGTGATACCCAGAGCATTTCCAAGTCCTGGGTCCTGTTGTGCACCCAGGAGTGATACTAACTGCTCTTCATCTGGAGGTCTGGGGTTAGACCACTTATCCCTGGGGTGGATGAGAGCCTCAGAGCCTTAAAACAGCTCTAGCCAGGTATGTTTAGGACACTGACTACAGCCTGGCAGGCGAGGCAGGACCCAGTGCTTCTCCATGTATCTGCACGACAAAAGGAGTCATTTAGACAGAATCAGGGCCAGAGGGAGTTAAAGAGGAAGGACTTCTAATGGGAAGGGTTATCCCAGGACTAGGCCAGGGTCACCTATGAAACAGTATCCCATGGCAAGAACAGGGGAACTTTTCTTGTAAAGATGCCAGCACCCCCCAAAGACAAGTAGGGTCTGTCACAGGGCCGCATCCCTTCCACATGCTTAGCTAGAGGGGCTGCTGTAAAACCACCACAGCTGCCCCTGTGCAGCATCCAAAGACAATTACCACCTTGACCTTGACATATGCCTGGCTGCTGCTATCTTTGGGAGCTTTTGGGGCTGTTTGATACCCAAAATAGCTGAGAGCATGGGGCCAAATGTTGGCTGTGTTATGTGCTGAGGTGGGTGAAGGGGAGCTGGGTGTCCCCGTCCCTCACCTCTCAAATGGAGGGGAGCAGGGGATGCTTGGAACAACCTTTGGGCTCCCCCATTGCTGAGTCCGCTCTCTTGCTGAGGGAAGGGGACAACAAAGTGGCTGTCCCCTTGCCCATGGCTGTTGTGCCCTTGCCGTGGCTCCACACCTGACTGTGGGTGGGGGGAGAGGTTTGGGGCTGAGCCTTGACACTGAAGAGGTCAGAGCCCTGACACCTAAGGAGCATGCCTCTGAGGGGACAGTGTCTGAGCCCTGCCACCATGTGGGGACCATGTTTGAGCCCTGCCACCGAGGGGCCGACATTCCTGTCACCGAGGGTCCCCCCACCGCCGTCAGCATGGCGGCCCTCGGCCTTTCCCGCAGCGCCATCTTGCGACCATGGCGGGAAGCGGCTCTCCGCTCTCTCTCCCATCTTCTCCCTCTTTCCTTTCTCCCCTCAGCCTCCCCCATGTCTTTGGGGCAGGGAATCCTGCTGCCATCTTTTCATGAGTCCCGCTGGCAAGGTCCAGAAATTCGATCCCAGCTCGCAGTGCCCGGGGACGTGAGCACGGCCATGCCCGCCTCAGTCTGGGAGCAGATCCCCCTCTCTGATCCAAGGCTCGGCAGCACCATTAAAACTGCACCAGAAACGTGGTGTGGAGAGTGGGATGGATTCTGGCCGAGGACATGGGCAAAAGCTGAGATGATTTAGGAGGGAGAACGATTCAGCCCGTGGTCCTGGCTCTGTGGAGTCCAACTGGAGGCTTGTTAAGGGGTGCCACCACCATAGCTGTGGGGGATGGATCCTGGGGAGAAGGAGGCTGCCTGGCTCTGGATATGGGGTCTGGGGTGGGAGTTTAGGGTGAAATGTGTTGTGTGTAGGTTGTGTTGGTAAAGCCAGCTTCTCCAGCAAATGGCAGAGAGCCCCCCTTCAGCAAGTGCTGAAGAGCCCTGAGGAGAGATGTGCAGCCTTCTGCCTCCATCCTCCTTCCAGATGGGGGCTAACATCTATTTTCCCTCACCTGGTGCTGCATTAAAGATGCTTTTTCACAAGCTCTGATGTGATATTTTTTCTTCACCAGCAGCTAAAAGCAGCACAGTGGACCAACTGCAGCAGTCTCTTAGAAAATGTCTGAACTCCTGAGGGCATCAAGCATGGGCTGATGTCTCTGAAATGCCAGGGAAGCCCACCAGTGGAATAAGGAGGTGTCCATCATTCTGTAACCCTGTGTGTTACCAGTCTGCAACCCTGGGGTCTCTGGGGTGGTAAGACAAGGGAGGTATCAGGCACTTCTTGCACTGTGTGTCCAGAGGAGAGGCCACAAGGATGCTGAGAGACCAGCCCAGCTCAGCTAAGTGGCATGGTGACTGCTAAACCAGTGGTGGCAAGTCACAGCTCAAGGCATGAGGCACCTGGGGTGGGATCTGGACCAGTCTGGTGGCTGGATGGGAAAATCTCTGCTTTCAGTCCCAGAAGGAGGGCACGGAGCTGTGCTGTTGGGTCTCTGCTCCCTTCCTGGCTCCAGGCTGGCTGGGCTGTTTTGAGAAGTGTGCTATAAATCAAGCGATGGTGCCAAGGGTAGTCCTAGCTGGCAGCTTTAATAAATGAATCCTTAGGAATCTGTGTGTGCTGTGCCCTGGGGCTTGGCTGCCCTACTCTAAATTAGTGTGTGGAGCAAACATCCATCCATCCTGGGGGCACTGGTGACTGACCCCTCACCCTCAGAGCTTTGGGGACAGGTGGTCTCAGAAGAGGTGTACAAAAAGCTGTTGGTGGTGGACAAGAATCCTTCCTGCCCTTGGCTGTGTGTGGTCCTTTGCCAGCTTTGGGCTGGAGCTCAGGGATGGAAGAACCCACCAGAATCACAGAATCACAGAATTGTCTAGGTTGGAAGAGACCTCAAGATCATCGAGTCCAACCTCTGACCTAACACCAAGGGTTTCTGTGGGGTCCAAGACATGAAGTCATGCATGAGATCACCCTCAAAGCTCCTCAGGCTCTTTCAGTGAGGGAAACTGAGCCCAAAGTATGTCAGACAAGGGAATGACTGGCATTCTGAAGTTGAAGGAGGTTACTCCAGTTACCTAGTCTGGCCTTCATCTGAATGGGGCCAGAGATTTCACCTCCTCACCATAGCTGGTGTGCCCTTGAGGAGGGCACCCAGGCTTGTCTTATTGTGATGGAGACTCCACAAAGTCCCTTAGAAATCACTTTCAGTGGGTGATTCCTCTCAAATGTAGTACGTTCCCTGTGTCTTTGCCTATTTGGATGCACTTCTGTGATCATTCTCATCAGAAACTTTTCTCTTTCTTACACATTTGCCAAAATCCTTAATCAGGGTGGCTGGTGGAAAGGGATCAATACAAAACACATTTGATGGTGAGCACAAAATAGCAGCCTTATGTAGCGGTGTGTACTTAAATGCACTGTAGAGATGCAACCCTGTAGCAGGGATTTGACATGAAAACCACAAAATACAGGACTTTGGTACCAGACTTGAAGGAGGAATTCATGATCTAATATAGGAGGGCGTTGTTTTTCTCCATCCTTCCAGCAAAACAGGATTTCTCTGTTAATTTTCTGGCGAGCTGGATCCTCTGGATCTCTGTGGGGACTTCGGACTGTGTTCAGCAGAGGGCAGTGCTTGGTTTGGTCACTACTTGGCTGGCAGCGTCAGCCCTCTTCAACCACTGCCACAGTCTGGGAGCCTTTCTCTGTGCCTGTGCTGTGAGCTTTTGCTGTTTGTAGAAATCCTTTTGCTGCAGGGTATCCAAAAAAGCTGTAGAAAGCAGTGATGGGAGCAGATCGTCCCTGCCTTGCTGCAGTGCAATGCAGCAGAGATGGTTGAGGGTCAGTGAAGTCTTTTTGGGGAATTTAGCCAACCTCGCTTTTCCCACCCTGTGGCATTTTAAAGAGCTAAAAAAGATTTCCAAGGAAAAAAAAATTCCTTGACCTGGTTTAAATCTACTGATTTACTAATGCTTTTCTAGGAGTTTGGCATTTTGTTATCCCCGAGTGTTTAATTGAAATAAAAAAAATCCTTAAACCTGCTGGTTGTGTTTATAAAATTTCCCTAAACAGTGTGTGTAACCAGTACTGCTCATGTGAGCGAAGAATACCACGCGGCATCTCATCGTCCGGGCATCCTGTTCCCGTGGGAAGGGAAGAGATACGAGAAAATGGAAAAATTCCTGCAAAACAAGGATACCAGCCACCTGGACCGAGCAAGTGAGTCGTAGGTGGCCTTGGGAAAGTTCCTTAAACATAATAAAATTGGTGTGGGACTGCTCTGAGCTGCTCCAGAAAGCCTGGGAAGGGAAAGCTGGGGGACAGCTCCTGTGACAGTCCCTCGGTGGCTGCTGGCATGTCAAGTGATAGCTTTAGGATAGATTTAGGATCTCACCTCTGTGTGGGAAGGGCTGGATTCTGGTTCACCGACTGACACTGGGCACACTGGCGTGAGTAAGGCTTGAGAAGAAATGGTAGAATGGCTGTAACGCTGCTAATAAGGCAGACGAAAGCTCGTGGGGATCTGGGCAGACTGGGAGGAATGAGTGGAGAGGTTCAAAATTTGTCCTGCCCAGTGCTGAATCCTCTGTTCCTGGCGGAAGAGATGAGCCACTTCCTAGGCTGAAGCCTAAAAGCCTAAAAAGAAGCAATAGAATATTTATGGCTGTGTCCTGACAGCTTTTTCTATTCTCTGGGCTGTTTCCTGTGATTTTACGCTCCACTAGGTGGTCAAAGAGGCTCCTCTGGAGAGCCATTAAAGCGTATTTAATCCATAAAGGTGTTTTGCTGATTGCGGAGGAAAACCACCCTGCCATGAATGGGAAGCAAATTGTGTCCTCGAGGAGGGTGGAGAGAGCATAAAGAGATCTCTTGCCCCTTTGGGCTTGCGTTAACCTTGCATTAATCGGGGCTTCTCAAGGTGCCAGGGTCCTCAGGTATTCAGCCAGTTGTTCAGCTCTCTCAGACCCCAGGGCAGGGGACCAGGAATATTTTTTCTTGTGAAGGCACCAACAGCTGGAGCAGGTGGGAAAGACTTCCAGGAACAGCCCAGGACAGACCACAAACCCCCGAAATCCTGCCTGGCCGCCAATGGATTCTGGACCTGGCTTTGGGTGATGTCTGATTTACATCACACAGCAGGAATTTGCTGGTGTATTTAACAGCCCACAGGCTCCTGCTGCCTGACACAGAGAGGATTTCCCTTCCTGCAGCTGTCTCATCCAGGATCCTTGCCCTGTTTCTCCATCACCCCGTTATAACTACACACACACACACAGAGGATTCATTGCCACCCGTGCTTGCTTTGCACACCTCTGTGCAGCTCTCCTGCCCCGCTTTGTGTGGCTCTCCCTTTCTCCTCTTATTCAGCATTGCTATAAGTCACCCTACAAGATACTCTCAGCAGAACCAATCGATTTTTCTTGCCCCCAGGAGCTTGCAGGACAAACAGCTGCTCTATCGATCACCAACACTAGGCTGCAAGTCTGACCGTGGAAGTATGCCTCATAGACAGGAAGAGACAGGGCCATTTAATATATTTTTTTTTGGAATGAAGGAATGCATTGCTGTTTACAAATACCTCTGCTGGGACAAAGGAAAAAAAGAATCTGGCGTTGTGGGGTGTAGTAATCTGTTAGACAAAGACAAAGCAAAGAGCCGTGGTTGGAATGTGATGCTGCAGAGAAGGTGCTTTATCTTTTGTAAACCTCAGGGAAACATCAGAACGAAACTGGAGGATTGTCTAAAAAAGGGCTTAAACCCCCCTAAAGAAACCCTAAAAAGGCCTTCCAGTTTAAAAGGGATGATTGCATGAAGCTTTCTCATCTCTGGTAGGCATGCGGTAACCTTAAGAAGAACTCCTGCAGGCCTCCAAGTCCTGCCAACTGTGGGAGGCAGCAGGGTTTTTGTGCCTAATTTTGCTGTTGCGGGGATTTATATATCCTACAGCACTTGCTGAAACCTCTGCAGGCCAGGTACGGCGTTCGCAGTGGCAGAACTGTTAGGATTGTATAGATAAGCCACCCAATAATTCGCTTTAATTATGACAATACTGATTTGTTTGCTTTACGCAGTGTTTGTCAGAGGATGAAGCATGGTTGCCAAAATTATCGTGCAGACTAGTCTGTGTATAATAGCAGGCCAAGAGGTTAGAAGAGGAAGGGTTTCCGGGTTGGGTAGGAGGCACAAAGTAAAGCTACCAGATAAACAAACCATAACTTCTGTCAAGAGCCTATCAACAGATTCCCACCACATGGGCTGCGAATGGGCAGCTGAATAGCTTGAGCCCCGCCGTGTTTTCCAAGTGGTGCTGGCAGGACGGCATTTCCAACTCTAAATAATATCAATCAAGAGAGGCCTGCCCTTGGGAGCTGGGATTTGGGCAGTCTCCGAGCTCTCCAAAACGTCAAGGGGCTGGGTACAGGGCTTTGGTGTAAGCTGCTGTCTAAGGAGCCTCATGAATGAATTTATAGGGGTCCTTCGCTGGCTGGAGAGGTGCTGCCTGTGAGATCAAAGGAAGGATGAGCCAACTTCTGGGCTCTGACCCAAGGCTTTTGTGCCATACCCTGCTCTGATATGGGCTTCCCCTGGGCAAATCTGCTGGGGGAATCTGTATAACTGACTTGCAGCAATCCTTTCTTCCCCTGTGGAGATGAACAACAATTTCTAGGCCTCTTTTAGACATCTGCATTTGGAGGAGATGGAAGTAAACCCGCTCTGAGTAAAATATTGGGTAGTATTTTGAGGCCAGGTGCTTTAACCATGTAAAGGCAATTTTGTTTGGTTGCTTTAAGGTCATGTCAAGAAAGTCCTGTTAGGGTTTACTGAGGTACCAAGGAGAATACTAAAGGTCTGCTGCAAGGGAGAGAGGAGAGGAATTATCAAAAATGCCTCTTGTGAGGCTCAGACCAGTGCTTGCTCTTTGGCTCTGACCACTGAAAAGAGCAAAGGTGACATGGCTGGAGAAGGAGATATGTTCGGATCAGAGCTCTCGACTCACCTTTTGACAAAATAAAACCTATTCTGGCAGATCTGCCCATTCATGGAGCATTGTACATCTCTACCTGGCTGACAGCTGGTGTTTGCGTATACATCCCTTCACGATCCATAAAGAAACCAAACTCTGGATCACATCTGTCCATCAAGGCATAGCACTGCAGTCGATTCTGATCTCTGCCCACATTTATCTACAATAAGCTTCAAGTGAGCTCTCCAGAAAACTCTCTGAAGCGACTCCTTTTCTTCCTTACAAGAGGCTTACACGCTGTCACACGCCTACTTGATCACATCTTGTAGTCAAGAGCACAACACTCAAAGAATATCAGAAATTCGTGGCCCATTCAGCCCTATTACTGCAGCTGGAAGACAGGTGATGGGGTGGTTTTACTCAGCTGGGCATCTGAGAACTACCACATCTCTCACTCCACATCCTCAAAGGGAGAGGAGGAGAAAAGAAAAGAAAATGGGAAGGGCTCAAGGGTTGAGATAAGGACAGGGAGATCGCTCAACAATTACCGTCACAGGCAAAACAGACTCAGCGTAGGGAGATTAATGAGATTTATTGCCTATGGCTAGCAGACTAGAGCAGTGAGAAACTCAGAACAAACTAAAAACACCTTCCCCTCTTCATCCACCCTCTTCCACCTCCTCCCCTCAAGCAGTGCAGGGGAATGGGGGCTGCGGTCAGTCCCTGACGCTTCATCTCCGCTGCTCCTTCACGGTGTGGGCTGCCCACAGGCAGCAGCTCTTCAGGAACTGCTCCCACATGGCTCCGTCCCACGGGCTCGATCCCCCAGGAGCAAACTGCTCCAGCACGGGTCCCCCACAGGTGCTGGCAGCTCCCCCCAGACCCTCTGCTCCTGTGTGGGCTCCTCTCCACGGGCTGCAGCTCCAGCCTGGGGCCTGCTCCTGCAGGGGCTCTCCATGGGCCGCAGCCTCCTCCAGGCCACATCCACCTGCTCCACCGGGGGCTCCTCCACCCATGGGGGGGCTGCAGCGTGGAGATCTGCTCCATGTGGGACCCATGGGCTGCAGGGGGACAGCCGGCTCCACCAGGGGCCTCTCCATGTGCCACAGGGGAACATTATCCCATTGTTATATTTCTCCTTGAAGTCCTAGACATGTTCCATTTTTTGGTAGGCTCTCGCCAAGGCGGCCTTACATCGTCAAGACAACGAGGAAAGCAGACCCATAAGGGCTGCCAGTGGTTTAATTTCCCACTGTTAATAGAATTTAATCTAAACATCAATGGCAAATGTTTACCTTTGCTTTTCTGCGGCCTGGTGTTGAAAGGTGACGGCCAGCACTCTGCCCTTCCTAATAGGAAGATGTGGGTTTAATAGGGGACTGGAGCCGGGAGAGGGCTACTTACTGTCTGGTTGTGGTGGTAGAAGCTCCTTTCTGTGAGTTTTCACTGAGACTGCCATGAGGTGAAGGTTTCTCCTCCACATAAACTTGGCTTTATTTAATCTGAGATGCTCTTTTCTGATGCATGGGGAGCTGGAAAGGGCAGCCCCGCGTTGAGCAGTTAGCTCTACATATGGCTGTGACAGAGAAGTGAAATCACTTGCGATAGAAATCAAAGCTGTACCTAAATTAATCTGAGCTCTGACGCTACAGTCAAACAGCCTGAAGAAGGGTAGTTTCGTGAATTAAGGCCTTGATATGCTGCCAGCGTTGGCAGATTGAAAAAACGCTTAGGAAATTTTGTGTCTCTGCCAGTGAAGTTTGGGTGCTTTTTGTAGCATCTGCTGGGTGTAGAGAAAGGATGGAGGCAGACCCGAGCCAAGCCAATTCTTCTCCCAGGGTAAAGGACTTTGCTGGTCCAATGTCCTTGTCTCAGCTTGGTATTGAATTGTTGTGTTTGTGACTATATGGATGGCCAGCAGAGGAAAACAAGAACCTGCACACCTTAAAGAGCAGCTGAATTGAGGCTACATGTCCTGTGGTGGATCAGAGAGATGGGGAGGGAATATTGCAGGGGATATCCTCCCTTGTTTCCCCATCAGATCCCAGAAGACGAACAGTACCCCCCGCCAAGCGCTGAGGTACTATGGTGACATATCCACTCGTTCCCTATGTTCTTGGACCTGCTGCAATATCCCACTCTGCCTGTGCCTGGGATGCCCCGTGGGGCATGAAGTGTGCTCCGATGTGGTTTTCCAGGTGGCACCATCCAGCAGCAGTGTCACCCAGCCCTTCCCTTAGCAATCCTCCTCATCACTTAACCAGTGTACAAGACGGATGCTGCTACTAGCACACCCATACCACACCAGGTCCCTTCCTGCACCCCCTGCACCTCTTTTCCATGGATGTGGGGGACAAAAGCCTTCTTCATCTTTTCCAACGCACAGGAGCCCTTCCTTTCCTTTACCCCAAGAACACAACAGCTCAGACGGCTGCGGGGAGATCACTCTTGTCCCTTTGCTGGGCCTCACCTTGGGAAGAGGGTACAGTGCTCTGCTTTTAGACTTTTTCTTCCTTAAATGGGAGTCTTCCAGCTCTGATCCAAGCACTGGAATCCTCCCCAGAGCTCCTGTTTCAGGAGTAGTGATGCCCTGATGGGGAAAAGCAAGCCAAGCCCTCCCTCGTTTTCCTGTGTCATCCTATGCTTAATATCAGTTCCCTGTGTTCCCTGGCCGCCTTCCCCTCCATTATCTTCCTCATCCTTGTTCTCACCAGTCCTCCCCTCTACCAAGCTCCACTTGAACAGGAGGGAAGAAATCACCTTCAGGCACCACTGTGCTGGTTCTCTTTTGCAGTTATCAAGGAGGTTTTGGTGCTAGGGCTAGCTCAGAGCCCAGGAGGAAGGCGGTCTGGCAGACGACCCCACGTGTTGAGGCAGGGGCTCCTTTCCTGGCACAAAATTGCAGATTTTCATCATTTCCAGGCCCAGCTGTGTTTGCACGGTGACCTAAGGCTGGCTATTCTGCCTCTCTACAGACATCAGTGACTCAGGCAGGCGAGCTCGCTGTTAACGGAGATGTCTTGTCCCAGGAATGGCTGAAATCCCCCCCAAAACATGAGATTTTGCACAGTTTTTTTTTTCTTTTTCTTCTAGCCTCTGGGCAGCTGGTAGAAGAGGATATTTCTAATTCACTTCATAGGATTTGAGATGTGCAAGAGAGCTGCGGTACATCAAAGGGGAATGAACGATGTAATTCCCCTGAAAGGCTGGAGCTTTTTACAGGGCTCTTTATTGCTGTTAAGCTCTTTAGGGAACACTGTATTCTGTCTGCCACGGACTTGGCGGTGATAGCATGCTATGCAATGCCATCCAACCCTATTAATATTTCAGCCTTTGGCTAATGACTCAGATTCTCAAAGGCTGTTAAGTGCCCGATTTTGTTCGAAATCGTCGGGCATTCGGCATCTAAATCTTCAAATACTCAAAGTAAAAGCTCGCCCTTCAAAAACCGTCTTGTAGGTGCTCTGCCTTCACGGCCTCTGAGTGTATTTAATGGTGCATGGCGTTACTCACTGTGCCTGTGGAGGCTTTCCTGGTGTATCCTGTGCAGCTTCTGATGTGCTGCCCTCGTCAGAGGAAGGGTAGGTTGGGGTAGGAACAGGGCAGTTGCAATCCCTGTCGGTGATTGCAGAATCCCACAGTGGTTGAGGTGGGAAGGGACCTCTGGGGCCATCTGGTCCAGCCCCTGCTCAAGCAGGGCCACCTCCAGCAGGGTGCCCAGGATCACGTCCTGGTGGCTTTTTGATCTTCAAGGAGGAGACCCCACTACCTCTCTGAGCAACCTGATCATGGGGAGGCAACCCAAGATGAGGCCTGAGCAGAGGGATGGAGAAGATAAGGGGGAAGAGACTTGCCTCCAGCCTAGAGAAATTTGGAAGAGAACCGAGAGAGGCTTCAGCAGCAATGAGAACTGAGAATTGGAATGGGCCCAGCAAACCTGTGCTATTGGAAGCTTGTTTCCTATGATAGCCAAATTTTTGGTCCTGATTTTCTACATTGCACCCTGAGCAGAAAATTCTGACTCTAAATAGGACAGAAGTTTGGCAAGTGCTGCACCCTGAGGAGAAATGACATGTGTAAACAATATGGATTAAACGGAGAGCACAAAGAGTCACTAATAAAATAGGCTAGCTTGTGAATGATTTAGCAGCTTGCCAGTTTTTGGAGACTGTGTTCTTGATAAAGGACCTGATCCTGCTTTGGAGCTGGGAGAAAACGGAAGAAGGACCATTGAAAGCTCTAGATAACACAACGGGCTTTACCAAGTAAAGAGAATTATTCAGTGTCAGATGGGTCTTCTGAGGGGTGAATAATACGCTGAAAGTAAAGGGAATTCAGCCTATTGCAAGTTAAGTTTACAGCAGAGAGATTCAGCTGAGACACTATTTAGGAACTCAAACATCTATGCAAATAATCTCAGAGGTTTTATACTGGCCACAAAGAAACAACGGCACTGAGAAAGATGTTAAAGCATTTCTGTATATGGCAAAAACCCCGCTGATAGCAGAAGAAAGGGAGGTGTGAAATTGTAGCTTGTTGGAACAAAGAACCTAAAATAAGCTATGCACCGAGCCTGCACTTTTGCTCCGGTTTCTCTGAAATAGTCTTGGCAAAAGGCAGTAGTGTTAACAACTCTGTATATACGAGGCACATTTTCATTACAAACAAGTTAGCTGTAATGAGAACGCGGTCTGAGAGCACGTTGTGGGTGGGTGGGCATGGGTTTTGGGGGTCTGCATGGCAGTGCAGAACTTTGGGGTGTATTTTCTCAAAATAAGGGGTTGGCGGAAATGCGAAGTGGCCAGCATGGCCAAGAAATGAGAGCCTAATCCGTGTGTGCTGAAGCATCATTTGTCGGAAACCTGCCAAGAAGGTGACCTTGGCTGTTAGGTGCCTCATCAAAGTCAGTAATTTGCAGATGAATGAAGAAATAGATGAGGCAAAAGGAAAGCAGAGTACCATGGGAATACTCACCACGGCCATGTCTAGAATGGGAAGCAACGGCCAGAACAACAGTCTTACATCCCATGGGATGTACAACTGTGTTGATGGCTGTCATCCCAACCTCTAGGAAGGAAAAAATCCTCTTCAGGTCCCTCAGAAGCTGAGTGAGCAATGCCCATTTGTAGATTGTAGATATATAATTTTATTTCAGGCACAGGACTCAGCTGTCCAAGCAGATGTGTCTGTGCCTGGGAGTGCTCTGGGATATGTGAGGATCATAGAGTCATTAAGGTTGGAAAAGCCCTCCAAGATCATCTGGTCCAACCATCCTCCTACCACCAATGTCACCACTAAACCATGTCCCCAAGCACCACGTCCAACCTTTCCTTGAACACTCCCAGGGATGGTGATTCCACCACATCCCTGGGCAACCCATCCCAATGCCTGACTGATTGGTTGAGGAACCGGGGTGAGGGGAACATGCACGTAGCTTCAGGACACAGTTTGAAGAATCAGTTGGGTTGTGTTTCTGTGAAATGGAGGTGGCTGCCCCATGGGTGGACCTGGGGGAAGCAGAGTGTTCAAGGATGGCCAGCTTGGACCAACCCTAGAGCCCGCTATCCTAAATGGCAACAGCATTGTGTGCCAGGAAAAGCCTTTTGGTAGACTTGATGACTTCAGGGTAGCCTTCCAGATGGAGGGTGAGTAGCCATAAGAGCAAGGAGAAATGGAGCAGCAACAAATGTTATTGCCATTCGCACTGCAGGTTTTGCTCTTTTCCTAGGATAATTTTAGTATTGGCATTGTTTAATTGGTAAAGTCCAAATGAGGACACTTACCCACTATTCTGGACAGAATTTCCTGGCATCCATATCCTCACATACCTTTCAAACACGGCTCCTAAATCATCGTAGGGGCTTTATGCTGGGGTGAGTTTTGACCTGGATGCTTGAGATGGAATCTTTTTCTGTCCCTGGAAGCATCAGCATTTAAATGACTGAGTGGATGAACCGATAGAGGGAATTAGGACTGCGAGCCATGGTTTCACAATGTGCCAGGAAGAAAACTCAGACACGGATAGTATAGCATCACAGTCTGGTTCTGCTTTTCATCTTGGCTGTTCTTCGGGGAGAGAGAGATGAACAGCAGAGTTTGCTGGAAAGCACATTCATTTTCACAGCTTTTTTTGTATGCTCATCTGCAATTTAGGGGATTTAGGGATCCAAATAAAGGTGGAACATATCCTTAACCTCTCTCCAAGCACAGAAAACGTGCATGAAAACATACACACCCACATATATTTTTTTTTCTTAAAGCTTAAATAGTGAGAGGAGACATTACTGCTTGACTTCACAATTTCTCCCCAAGAAAGTTCAGACTTTTTTCAGAAACAACTGAGTAGTTACTGGGGATAGGTGGGTTAGAGTGATTCTGCCCCACTCCATTGGCATCTAAAATCTTTGAATAGCTCTGGAAACATCACTTTTATCCTTTACCCTTAAGCACATGCCTAAGGCCTGAAAGCTTTCATAGAAAACAGAGGGATTTACTGCTTTCTAAGTCATAATAGGACTCGTAGTCATCATTGCAATGTCAAACGGGAAAAGAAAACCACAGTAAGGAATTCGTTGCTAGCAAAATGTCTGTATTAAAATACAAAGAAAACATTCCTGTTGGGAACAGTAATTAATAATCTCTCTTTTGTATTGGTACTAACCACACTGCAAGTTCTATTTTCCAAACAGACCACAATGTTTCTGAGGAATAAATTCCACCACTGTCAATCTGAACCTCACCCTAAAAAAAGATGTCAGGCAATGGTACAATGCACCCTAGCAATGTTCCAGCATCATTACGCCGGCTTCCTGCAGCAAGTCCCCTTGGAAGTAGGTTAGATCTGGACACTGCTTGGTGACGGCAAGCTCACAGGGCTTCCTATTGTGTTGGAGAACGCGATGATTGCGTTGGAGCCCTTGGAGTTCTTGTTTGTGCCCAGAATGTCCACGTTGGCTTGCTGTGGCTCGGTTTTCCTGAAAATGTTTTTCATGGTTGACTGGAAGTTGTTGGTGACAAAGCAGTAGACAATAGGGTCCATGCAGCTGTTGAGGCTACTCAGTGTCACCGTCACATGGTAGACGAGGAGGCTGACATTAGTGGACATTTTGGAATTGATGGCGATGGCTACCTGTCCCACGTGGAAAGGAGTGAAGCAGATCATGAAGATGATGAGGACGGTGATAAGGAGTTGCACAGCCCTCATTCTCCTCTCCCGGCTCTGGTGCATGAGGCTGGGCTTGGAGAGAGCGCACATAATCCTGGCGGTGAAGAAGATGATGATGATGAGGGGGAAGAAGTACTCACAGACCATCAGGACCAGGATCTTGGAGAGGCAGCACTGGGCAAACTGTATTGCCATGATGAGGATGGAGAAAGTCACTACGGTAGCAAAGATCCAGATGAAGACACAGATCCCCTTGGCACAGGTGGGGTTCCTCCATTTACGTGAGGCCTCCACCTGTACGATCGCCAGGTAGCGGTCAACACAGATGCACGTCAAGAAGAGGATGCTACAGTACATGTTGACATAGTAGCCAAAGATATGAACCAAGGAACAATACAGGCAGTCCCCTGCACAGTAGAACATGATGAGCCGGATAGGCAAGGAGAAGCCCACCAAGAGATCAGTAACAATCAGGTTGATGGTGTAAATAACAGAGGTGGTTTTTGTCTTGGTACGGAAGCAGAACACATACAGTGCCAAGCTGTTCAGCACGACACCCACCAGGAAAATGATGGCATTGACCACCATCAGGGCGATCGATAGGCTGTAAAATTCTTTGTACAGCTCTTTGTCAGGGTGGATGAACACGGAGAACAAGTAGAGGCTGGAGTTGGGTCGCTGGGTGGCATTGATATGTTCAAGAGCTGGCAGCTGGGTGGAGGAGGTCGGCATGGTCATTGCCTTGTCAGCAAGCTGGAACAAAAGAAGCAGAGGGTTATTGACGGATATATCACAGCTTGAGGCTCAGAATCTTGTCCCGAGAACATTTTAACCAATATATTGGCACATCCTCAGTAATTATATGTA
Source organism: Anas acuta (assembly GCF_963932015.1). Classification (NCBI taxonomy): domain Eukaryota; kingdom Metazoa; phylum Chordata; class Aves; order Anseriformes; family Anatidae; genus Anas; species Anas acuta. The sequence goes on from NC_088980.1 coordinate 154,482,275, forward strand.
TTGCTGTACTCTCTAGGCAGCTTATCAGTCAATACACTAAGTGGCAGGTTGGTACTTGCCAGGAAAATACCTGCTTTTATATCTGCTGTCTTCCAGCGGTTCCAGCTGGGTGTTTTGGGGAAGGCGTGCAATCCCCACTTCAAAGGTGTTTTGGGGAATCCCAAAACAGTGCGGTCCCCACTTCAAGTTGCTATTCCCTTGCTCTGTTCAAAATTGGTTTGAAGACCCGAGCAAGAACAGAGAAGTGAACTACGCCAAGGGGGGCAGAGGCGAGAAGGGAAATTAAGGGATTTGGGTCATGCTTGGGCCAACCACATGGCCAGTGGCCTAGAGAAGTGGATGGGGTTGCTGAGGGTAAGCAGGGTCCATTTGCTGCTGTGGGAGGGAGACTCAGACCAGTATGAGGGTCCTACCAAGTCTTACTTCCAGAATAAGGCACTCATTTTTTGAGTTCTTTCTCCATGGAGCAGTTTCTTCCTAACTGGGGCCTCTCTCTGAACCTCCCATGGGAGCAGGATAGTGCTGGCAGGCAGAAGACGTTTTACCAACCTATTAGCATGACCACAGCCCCACCGTCTGACTCCTAAAACATCCCATTCCTTCTCTTAACCAGGTGATCCCATTAGAGAGTTCCATGCAGCAGCATCTTCAGGAATGGTGAGACTGTCCTAAAAGCAAAGGGTGGCTGAAGTTTCCAGGAAAACACAAGCGGGTTGTGTGGCATTTTTCTAGAGATCTGCACTCACAGCAACAGCAGCCGGGAAATTTCAACCAAGGGCGTCAGCCACCACTCCTGCCAGGGTCTGACAGTTTAATTTGCAAATCATTCCTGACTTACACACTATTTTAAACTGATTTGTATATTAAAAAGATTAAAAAAAAAAGCCCAATATATACAGAGACTTGGCTGGTTTCAATAAAAATAAATGGTTGAAAAATGTCTGGAATATCTCAAAGCAGCTGAGCAGGCCTGTGAGGTTAAAAAAAAATCAGCTTGAATCAGCAGAGAATGATGCTGAAAGACTTGAGTTATGAGGGTTTGAAATCCTTGTTACCAAAGAGCCAAGTGCGGAAGGGCGAGGAGACAAGGAGCTGCAAACACATCTCCCAGGGCTTGCAGGAACCGTGGTGTGTCTCAATGGGGAAGGCTTGAGATGTTAAGGGGGTCCTGATATCAAGCTCCTCCAAGCTTGGCAGCTGATTTCCTATCTGCGCTAATCCTTTTTGCTGCTTCTGGGGACTGGGAGGTGTCCTGATAGGATTTCTGTTGCCTGCAAGAGGCTTCAGGCTGTTGGTGGCCAGCCACCAAGAGCTTGTTTGTTGGGCTAATGAATCACAAAGTCCTGATAGATGGAATTCCTTGGGCTGGACTTAGCTCTCTTGAGTGCTGAGCAGAGGAGATGGATCATCTCCCTTGACCTGCTGGGAATGTTCCTCCTAAGGCAACCCTAAGGGTGTTGTCACAAGGGTTTATTGCTGGCTTGTGTGCATCTAGATGTCCACCAGAACCCTAAGTCCTCTGCAAAGCTGCTTTCCAGCTGATTTTCCCCAGGAAAATGGTTCCTCCCATCTGGTAACCCACTGCTGTCTTTCAGCTTTCCCCTGAACAGAGTGGAACCAAGCTGGGCACCTCACCAGGGCTGAATTGTTGGAGGTAGTATGTCCCCTCGATCTGCTGAGCATGATCCTCCTGACGTAGCACTGTCTTCACTTTGTCTTGTCTGCAGTAAGAACACACTACTTACTTTCTTTTTTTTCCAGCTTAAAATCCAATATAATCATAGAATCATAGAATGGTTTGGGTTGGAAGGGACCTTAAAGACCATCAACCCCCCCGCCGTGGGCAGGGACACCTCCCACCAGCCCAGCTTGCCCAAAGCCCCATCCAGCCTGGCCTTGAACACCTCCAGGGATGGGGCATCCACAGCTTCTCTGGGCAGCCTGTGCCAGGGCCTCACCACCCTGAGTGAAGAGTCCTCATGGCATGTCACAGCCTACCTGTGTTTTTTCTGTATCATTCACTGAGATGATCTTAAAGGAGAGTATTTGCTGAGAAAAAGCAGAGATTAGGACTAAGAATTTAGGTCTGCCATCAAGCTCCCTCTGGAGATGTTTGCAGAATTGACTTTACCATCATGAGGTGTCCTAGGTCAGCCAGCCCAGGATCTGGTGGCTGCTCTACTTTCTTGCCTCTCATCTAATCAGTGGAGGTGGTGAAAAAAAAAAAGCTGGGTTTTAATATCCTTGAACTTGGGAGGATGTTTATAAGCAAATGGCAATCTGTCATGTTTAGGTAGCTGCTCAAATCCATGCCTCTGGGTTGCCCATTGGAGTGGATGCTCAATCATTCAAGCCCTCCTGAAATCAAACCCAGTCCCAAGTTATTCTGCAGGACTGAAATCCTGAAGGCTGGTGTCAGATGTCCCAAAGGACTGCTGGGCAAAGAGGAACAGGCCTGACTTTTGCACTTAGGACATCTCCATCAGCAATCAGATGTTGGAACATGTGTTTCGGAAACGGCTGGATTACCTCCCCCTGCACTGAACTCCAGCGGCAGCCAACGTCACACATGTGTTCACGTTATTTTGTCTGGGTCTGACTGAGCCTGCAGGCTCCTGGGGAAAAGTCTCTTCTCTTCTGATTTTGTGCCAAGGATGCTGACGGTAAATAACAGGAAAAAACAGACCCAAGACTGGCTGAAGGCAGTGGAATCACAAAGTGTGGCACTTGAGAAAGACGCGTGGGGAGGATGTAGAAAGTTGGCCCATCTTCTCATGATTTTCTAATATTCTCACCATCTGATCTGCTCTGTTTGTTTGTGTGGCTCTTTAATTACAAACACAAACTGAAACCAGCAGATGCCTGGATCTGCTCCCAGGCTTCCCTTTGCAGATGCTGTCACGGGGAGTGCTGCAGAAGCCACTGCACCCGTGCAAAGGAGGAAATAAAGACTCCATTGCCACTCAAGTACGGCATGAGCTTGTATATCTGTGTTCATACAGGTACATGAGCAAGGGGAGAAGACAAAATCACCCATCCCACCCCTTAGGAGGAACTTGCATGTGCATTTGTCCTCCTATTGTAATTGTAAGGCATTGGCTGTTTGCTCTGATTTTACATCTTGTTAAGTAGCTTGCCTCTTCTGCAAGCTTTTTATTCACTCTCAGATCCCTTATCAGGAGCACCTGATATTCATCTTCCATTTTTCTTTTCCTGCTTCAGTGAAATAAGTAACTTGAGCTGCCTTCAGATGTGCCCCATCCTCACAACGCTGTTGAGGTAAGTAGGGCACTTTAGCCTAATAGGAAAGCATCCCCTGTGAGTACTGCCCGTACACAGAAATGAAAATCATCAGCACATACAGTGTGCTGGCTTACATCGTCCCCTCTTCCACTGAGCTCCATGTGCAGTGAAATAAACTCCAGATATTGTAATCACCCAAAAGAATAACAGGCAGCACTTTGCCAAATTGTAACGGAGGAGCCGTGTTAGAGCTGATGTCTCTTCCTACTCTATCGCTGCCCTGCCTGGGCTCACAGTACAAGCAGCTACATGAAAGAAACCCTGACAAATGTAAGTAATTCTGAAGACTTCCTTACTGACAAGCGATGGAAAAGCTGCTCTTGGGCTGCAGGGGAAAAAGTCTTCCTCTAATCAAATTGTTGCTGATGGATGTTCGGGTGAATGGCCTTTTTTTTTTTTTGTGTGTGGGATTGCTCACAAACAGCGAGGATGGAGAGCTTGACTGGCAAAGCAACGGCATTCTTCTGAGTGCTTTTAATGAGATGGAGCTCGACCAAACCCTTGGTTAACAGCTACTAAGTATTTTTCCATTCTGGGTCTCCAAGCACTTGACAAAGGTACATTGCCCCATGTTGCAGCAGGCTGAACAGAAAGGCAGCGTGACCTCGTGTCTGAGGAAAAGTGAACATTCCCAAAGGTTTCCAATTCTGCCCCCTTCCCTGCATTTCTGAGTCCAAAATTACCCCAGGCAGGTCTCCCTGTCTCCGCCATCAGAAATACTCATACAGGTGTTAAAGTGGGGTCGGTTCAACTATGCATAACCATGGAGCAGTCAGTGAGGGTCATGGATAAGCACATGAGAAATTTTGCAGCCTCCAAAAACCTCTTTTTTCTATGGTACCTATTCACGGCTTGCAGCTCTAGCATAAACTCACGAAGAGCTCCAAGAACTGGAGTCACCTTTTCTTGCAGAGTCGATAACTCTTGTGCCACCCCGCTTCCTAAAACACCCAGAGAGATTGGAGCTGGACTTCTCCATGCCTAAATCAGCTCGCAGCTCCCCAGATTTCCATTCAATCCCTGTCTCATGGAGCTGGCAGTCTGCAAAGTCCACGATGGGTAAATATCCTCCCATCAGAGAGGTGTCTGAATGTACCAGTTAGCCTGTGCTGTTATATTATACCTCTCAGGCTGGATTTTGTCTGGCTGGCCATGAGCAGCATTTCCTTAAAAGTCCAGCAGGCATCTGGGTAGGAACGGGATAAGGGGAGGGATGGAGACTGGAGGTTGACCTGGCTTCCCTCGTTCTGATAAAGGTCCCTGCTCAGCACTGGGAGACAGGGACCTGCTCTGAAATGCTTTTTCATCGTTGCGAGACGCAACCAATTCCGTCATTCTTGGGCCAAATAGGAAACAGATGGTCTCTGAGCCGAAAGCAGGACCTGCTGCCTCTTGTCTTGCTCACTTGCTGCTTGGATCCCTCTTGTTCAATCAACACGAGCGGCTCAGTGCCTCATCTGTCCCAGAAGGATACCCTTGGCCATCCCTTATTTCTCTCCACCCGACTTTGAGCTCTGCATCAGCCTTAAGCCTCACCCCCTGCTCGCTGAAATCAACAGGAGTTGTTTCCTTGACCCAGAGGACTTTTAGATCTAGCCCAGCAATTCAAATAACGGGATACAAAAGAAAAGACAGGTCATGCAGTGGAGGTTTGTCCTAACCACTCTCCAAAAGGGTTATTTATTGGTGTGTGCAGATAGCATCTCTGCATACAGGGAGAGAAAAAGAGAGCCACGCACTGGGATGGGAAAGATGAAAAGGACATTAATAAGTGAGAGCAAGAGTTGTTTAGTATAAACAGCTTCAGCTTTCCTCATCTCCCTGTCCTGAATCTGACCATCTGACCTGGCAAACTGGCTCCTCCATCATCCCCCCGTACCCCTCACCCTGTCCTGCCTGCTAACCTTGGCATGGCAGCAGCATGTGTTTAGCTTTGCAGCCTCGCCGTGTTTAAAGTTCCCTAGGTGATTTATCACCCTATTTATAAACGAAGGGTTAAACTCACTCTCTTTCGGTTTAAATTGTCTGATTCTCCTCCTGGCAAGCTCTCACTCAACTCGGGCTCAAACTGGCCAAATATGGTGTTTTTGTGCATGTTGAGGACCTTGCCCTATACATGGTAGGGCTCATTCTGTCAGCCTGGGGAGGGTGGGTTTGCTGACAGTGGGAACGGAGGGAGAAAGGGAGAGAAAGGGAACGAATCCAGCTGCCAGCAGGGAAAAGCTGGTTCCCATCTAGCCCCCAGGCTGTGAGATGATGTCTGGGGGAGAAAGATCCCACCCCAAAGCAGAAATGAGGCTGTTCCCAGGGTGGGGAGGATCCTGTATTTGAAGGCATCACATCTCTGCTCTCACTTGGTTCCTGGGCACTGATGAAACCCCCTGGTGTGAGGGTAGCTGGATGAAGTGTATGAAACACCTGGCTGTGGGGGAATTACCATCAAAAACTGTGAAACCCAGTCCAGGGTAGGATTATTCCTCCTCCTCTGAGGCTGTGGAACTAAAAGGCGCATTGGAGACACAAAACACACGGCTCTGTGAGGGTTGGATGAAATGACACCTGCTTTCTCATGGTTTCATGCCTTGCAGTGGCTCAAAGGGTTGGACGAAAGCTTTCCTCTGTTTGAGATGCTTATTAATAGCCTTTTCCCATGTGGACACCCGGCTGCCTTAATGAGCATTCACGTTCCAGCTATTCCCTTGGCTCCGGCACTTGTTTAACTTTCTCCTCTCGTTGCTGCCTAATATCCTGAAAATTGAGGTGATCTTCCCCTGCGGCCAAATTTTGGTTGAAATTAGCCAACAGGTTGAAAAACACAGGGAGGACAGAAGAAGCCAGAGCTGAGAAACACACAACTAGGCACTGAGCATGGCCAGATTACCTTTTTTTCCTCTATTATGAACCTGCAAGGAGTTTACTAACACTCTCCACCACACATCCTTTCCTTTAGGTCTTCTTCCCTGAAAATTCACAATTGCTTTGGCATCGAGACATTGCAAACAAGACCGAATGGCTTCTTTTAGAGTGCTTTGCTTGCCTCTCATTTTTTTTGGCCTGATATTAAATATTTTCAGATTTACAACAAATCATATATTCTTTATGACAGAACCAGCCTGGCTGGGGATAGATGGTAGCTGACTGCCTGGTGCCAGCACCACTCAACCACATCTTGACTGCCCTTGACTTTTACAGCTCTCTAGTTGCTCTTGAGAATCAGATTTCCAGCTGGCTGGAGAAAAAGTTTGCATGTCCTGACCCAGGCATGGCCAGATGCTGTCCTTTAGGCCACGTAATGCAATGCTAGTTGGCAATCCTGTGATGTTGTTGAGCCATTTGCCTCCTGTCTGATGGGCCCAGCAAGACCACCCATGGTCCTCCACCTCCAAGGCCCTGCTATGGATGGGCAATGGGTGTTGCCATGAGTTGTGATTTGATTGGAAAGGTTGGATGTGGTACTTAGGGACATGGTCTAGTTGGTGACATTGGTGGTAGGGTGATGGTTGGACCAGATGATCTTGGAGCTCTTTTCCAACCTTAATGATTCTATGATATCCTGGGATATTTCTACTCCACCCTGTTGTGTTCAATGCTGTTTGTGCACATGGGTGTACCCCATACCTCCTAAAAACCCCAAGGACAAAATCAGGTCCTCTGTGAGCTGCCTGGTTCTGCTGGGGACAAGAAGTGACCAGGAGGGAGACTTCTTGGCTCAAATTGTCTGCTCTCTGCATTTGGGCTTGAGCTGGCTGCTGAACACCCCAGAGACAATCTGTATTAAACCTGATGGATCTGCATGGTCCATCCCTGATAGGAGCATGCATGGAAAATATGGAACGAGGCTCCCAAAGATACACAGAGCAGGCAATTCACATGCTGGCGGAGTTCTGCACAGCTTATACCTCCTCTGTGCCCATTTGCACACTTGACTTTGAAAGAAGGAGCCCAAATGTACAGGTACAAGTGAACAAAGTGGGATTGTTCATACAACCTGCAGGTCCCCTGTCTCTCCAGACCCACACACGTGCACCCAGCAGTGGTGGGCATCCAGAGGTCCTTTAGCATGTCTCTTATAAAGCTTGCTTGTACATGTCACCTTAAAAGTGCTAATCATAGACTCAAAATCATTAAGGCTGGAAAAGAGCTCCAAGATCATCTGGTCCAACCATCCCCTACCACCAATGTCACCACTAAACCATATCCCTAAGCACCACGTCCAACTTTTCCTTGAACACTCCCAGGGACGGTGACTCCACCACTTCCCCGGGCAACCCGTCCCAATGCCTGACTGCTCTTTACGAGAATAATTTTCTCCTAATTTCCAACCTGAACCTCGGCTGGTGCATCTTGAGGTAATTCCTTCTTGTCCAGACATCTTAGGGCAACATTTAGACATCTACAACTACTCATGGATACCAACTTATGGATACCATAGCATATTTCATGTCCTTTTCTGCTTTACCAGATCCTGGCCTTGGAGTGACAGAATTGCTGTGTTTTGTTGAATGCCCTATAAATCATGCTGCTAGCATTGCAAATATCGATATCTCGTAGCTCACCAGGGCTACTACCAAGTGCCATCTGTCACCAGGGAGCATGGTCTGACATCTCTACAGCAGGTACCTCGCATTTTTAGCTCTGTAAGAGAAATCAGAGCATACCTTCTTGCTCGGATCCCTCTCTGTCCTTAGTGGACTAGTATAGTAGGAGAGGAAAGTACATCTTTTTTTTTTTTTTTTGGGAGAAGAAAAAAAAACTTCCAAGAAGTTTTAAAATTCTTTTTAAAGCTAAATCTGGAAAGAAGCTAATGGGCTTGGAGTTTCGTAGGTCTAGCCAGTAGAGATGGATCTGTGCCTGTCTTCTTGGGAGGCTGCAACAGTACAAGAGAAATGCATTTGATTTTTGGGGGGATTAGAGTAATCCATCTAACATTTCAAGGGTGGCTGGGACACAGTGCTAGAAATGTCAGTTCGGATTAAAATCTGTCCTGGCTGTGTCTAAGGAGAGCCCAGCAGTGAGAATTACCATATAGGCACATCCAGGAACTTCACAGGCATGTACAAAACCACGGTGGGAGTTTAAACTGAGCGACATCAGGCCTGTGCATTGCCACTTGTTTTTTGAAAAGGAAGTTTTTAATTGCAAATTTAGCTATCTATGAATCCTTTTCCCTCTTTCTGCCTCCAGCTGCCTGCTGGCTCTGTCCCGTGGCAAGAAGCCCGAGCAGGACGCTGGGGAAGAGCAGCAGCAGAGGTTTGCCTTCGGACAGTACCTGCAGATCTGTATGGTCCAGGACAGAAAAAGCCAAGCTGAACACCCACAGAGTAATGGAGGTGACACAAATGCAGGTGGGGACGAGAGAATGATGGAAAATGAGGTGTGCTTGCACCTCCCCACGAGCAGCAGCCCAGCCCAGCACAGATGCACCTCTGCAGCCCAGTGTCCACTTCAGGCTGTGCTGCTCTCTTCGCTGAGGGGGGAAACTGAGGCACAGAGCCATGATTAACCCAGGGAGCAGACATTTTTTAAAGGAATCCCAGGATGGATTACCAGATCTTAATCCTTTGGGGACTGGCTGCTGTGTTTTCCCTCCCAAGGCTTGTATGTCACTGCGCTGTGCAGACAGCTCCCCACCCAGTGCCTTAAGGGGTTTGCAAATTCTGGATTAACCTGGAAAAAAAACTTTGAGGTGTTGAAAGCTGTGTTGCTATGAAAGCCGGGAGCATTTCTGAAGAAATCTGTCAAGGATCTTGGAGAGAATCTGCTTCTCCTTAGGCTGACCGAGCAAATGACTCAGAGAAAGAAAACAGCATCTTTCCTAGAGCTGAACTTGCACCCCTCTGTGCAGCCAGAGATAAAACATCCCCAGTCCCCCGAGCCAGGCAATGCATGGACTCATCTACTGGCTTCAAAAATCTGCACAAATTTATTTTCACCAAATTTCATTACGCGGACACAAACAAGACAGCCCCGCACTTTCACAAGAGCTGGCATAGTACTTTTCACTGGGGGGAAAGCCAGCACCTTTGCATGCCTTTCATCACCCCCCATCTCCTTGGAAAACACACAGATATCATGGTACAGCCCCCAAACCCCACAACGGGAAGCTCACGATGTGAAAAACCCCTTGCAGCCCAGAGCAGCCCCATGGTGCAGCCCGGGCACCTTCTGGAGACCTTCCACACCTGCGGCAAGGGCAGAGCCATGGGCTCTGCAAGTTCTTCCACATATTCAACAGCATGCCCTCTCCACCTCACCCTGCTGGGGCTCCCTGCCGTGATAACCACAATTTCCAGTCCAGTCCAGGCTTGGGGTCACATCTTCCCACATCTGCCACCTCCCCGATGGCTTGCTCCCCCATTTGGGACCCACATCCCAAAGCGTCTGCTGGTCTATCCCTCCACAATGGACTGACTTACCTCTGGCCCGATCTCCCTTCTATGTTAGAGGAGCTGCTGGTAAGAAAATTTCCTCGTGGACCTGACTGCTATCGCCCCAGGAAAGAGACATCTGTTCCTACGAGCAGAACAACTGGAGTGACTACAGAACATGAAGAAATGCCTAATCTCTCTTACGCGCTCGCTGTCTCCCCCCCCTCTTCTAAATATAGCCTTGCAACTAATGGGAAAAAATACACACTACCAAAAAAAAAAATATTTCCACTTGTCTTTTAGTGTTCAGAATTTCTCCCCAAACGTCTGGCTCCTTGCCCTAAATCTCTCTGAAATTTATGAAGTGTTGGAAACGCTAAAGAGGGCTCCAGCCTTCCTCACTGCGCTAATGCCTGAACATCTCTAGTGAACTAATAGTGACGTTGCTGCCCACCCTGTCCCCTCCCCAGGTCTTTTTTCCTATGTCTCTGTGGGAACAAAATCTCCTTGCTGAGCATTCAGGCAGCTCAAGGCCACTGCAAAGTCACTGAGCCTCCACCGTGTGACATGGGAGGGAAATACCTCTCTTTTTGTCTTCCCTACATGATCTGGGATTAGACAGAAACTTCGCAGGAAGGTGCTGGACCTGATGCCTGGGATGCCTGGGATGTGCTTTGAACCAACCCAGCTGTCCAGACCCTAAGAAAAGACCTGGCAGAGGGAGATGAAGGGTGACTTTGCACGCCTTGGTGACTTCTGGCTGCAGTCGTTTGAGAGAGGGGTTGATCAGATCTAGGTTGAAGTGGCTGAGTGGAGGCTGTTTGGGGGTGCAACTGGACAGCCTGAGGTTCCCCAGCACATTTGTCCATCCTCACACAGCCCTTTCCTTCTGGTGGTAGAGTGGTTGTGGGCATCAGAGCCTGGAGCTGAGTTTTCTTTCACCCTTGGCTGCAGGAGAAGAGGTGAGGTTGGGCACAACATAATGAAGGGTCACCTTGCTGAGATGGGCTCAAGGCATACGTTTGGACCAGCTTTCAAGATGTCTCTGTTGATCAATACTGTAATGACCCAAATCTCCCAAATCCCTGACCCCCCCCTCATGATGGGATGTTTTCTGGTCTAGACTAGGTACCAAAAAAAGCCATCTTCTGAGGGGTAGGGGTCAAAGATGCACAGATGTTATTTCCACAAGGCTTTACAGGAGCTTTAGGAGTCCCTCTTGGGGAAAAAAGGCAGAAAAAAAAATGAAGCAAAACATTTCATCAAATGTAGTTATTCAGAAGGACAGGGAGAATGGATAGGAATTTAGTGCCAGCCCTGGGCTGCTGTCTTCCTGCACCATTTAGATAAAGGCCACGCTGGTGCCAACACAACAAACAGGCAGGATATGGCCCGTCACAACACAACAAGATCAACTGAGAGGCATTGAATTCCAGGTCAAGAGGGCAAATCCATAAATAGAGGAGAGGTAAACTCCACACATGCGTGTCTTGCTGGAGCACAAACAGTAGCTATGGATATCAGAGAAGGTTGACCTCATTTTCTGGAATTAGTTTTTCACCCTTGGATCTTTCCCAGGAAGTCTGAGCCGATCTCTTTTGTCTGGTTATTTCATTGATTTTCTATTTTGAGTTTCCTCAGAACGAGGGGCAGATTCTTCCCCCGGTTTCAGGAACATCTCCCTTGACTTTACGTGCTCCCTGATGCAGATATCCCAGCCTTTCACAACTGACCTCCAGCTCAGGCACGTGCCTGGGATCTCATCTGCTTTTTACTTCCTCATGACTAGGAAAACAAGTGTGATTGGAAGGCCTCCATGAGTCATCTCTGGCTAATAAAATTGCCTTCACTTCCTTCATTCTTGGGAGCTGAGCAAGATGAAGAACAAAAGAGAAGAAACCAACCTATGGTCCAGTGTTGGGTGGGGAAGATGAACTTGGACCCTATTGTTCTTATTGCCTATGGTGGTAAATGCTTAATTTTCTACCAGCGTGTCAACAAACCCGATATATTTAGGGAACAGCTCTAGAGTTACAGATACGAGACTGAAAAAAGCAAAGAGACTTTTCTCCAGGATGACACCTGTGCTCTGTTCACCTGCTCTGGGGCTTCCTGGCCCTTCCTAAGTGAGGACCAACTTGGTTTTGCTCTCCTGCGTGATGCACAAGAGCTTTCTTCTCATCCTTTGTGGACAGGAAAACGAGTGCCCCGCACTCCTCCGCTATCCCAGCCTCTCCCTCCTTGCTGAATTTAGAGCTAGACTTGGAGTGGCAACAGCTGCAAAGTTTCAAGTTGTGCCTGAGATTGTGCAGAGCATGCCTTATCGGGAAGCAGATGCTGCTGTTAAGGTGGAGGAGGTCCATCCGGGTTCTGGGCCACGCTTTGGCCCAGACACGGTTCCCACACTCGACTTTGGGAGGAGTTGTAACCGTAGCTGATGAATGAAGAGCTTCCATCATCTCTCAAATTTCAGACATTTACCACGCTCCCGAAGGGGGAAAAAAAAAGGGAAGCTTTAGCAAGTGGAAAATTTTCGAGCTTGTTGGCTCAATATCATAGAAGCATAGAAACATTAAGGTTGGAAAAGACCTCCAAGGATATGCAACAACATTAAATATTGAAGTGGATGCCTTCAGAGTGTAAGTGGAAGAAGGTATTGGATCAGCTGAAATTAGCACATGGGGGAAGGAACAATAGTCAGAAAGAGTGATGCTGGCCCATAATAACTACCAGCAATCCTGTAACAGTGGGGATCAACACGTCTGAGCATGCCTGTTTTTGTCGGGATGTTGAATTTAGCCTCTGTTAGACTGAACAGATCCTCAGAAATTCATTCTTTTTTCAGTGCTGAAGGAGAGCTTCTACCCAAGTAGGTCCTGGATGCAGACCCGATGCAATAGAGCTCCGAAAGTCGAGGAACCTTTATTTAGGGTCATGGCGTCATGGAGACACTGAAGAATAGGATCCTCACTGCATGGAGGACACAAAAAGAGTAGGATCTTCACTAAGTGGTCTGGGAAACCTCTTTTGATTAGCTGCTTCAGAGAACATGAACTCACATGCCCATAGCCCACCTCCTTGAGCATTTTCCCATTTTCCCACCAACACAGGTATTTCTGAAATGCCTGTCACTTCTCATTCCTGCACAAGGCAGCAGGAGAACCAGAAAGGGAAATGCGAAGAGGGAATGTCACAAACACAAGGCTGTCCTCAGAAGGCTACCTGTAGGGGAGGTTGCCCAGCTGATGGAGATGCAGGGTTGATGAAGAAATGACGTGGATCCTGCTGTGGTAAAGGAAATCCTTTACCACAGCAGGAAAAGTTAAAGGCATAGAGGACAGACTACATCCATTTTACCCTCCCCAACTCTTCTCATAAACTACACATTTGGTTTAGGGTAAAATCTACAGACACTGAGACTCTCCACGAATGTGTAGGAATGTCCTGCCTTGCAGAGGGGCTTGGTAACCCCCGTTGTGCTTCCTTGCCATTAGCGAGTCGGACGTGCGTTCCCATCCCCTGGAAGGAAAACCTTGGACAGCAGTGTGGGAACGTTGTCAAAGGATGAGGAACAAAAGGCTGGCTCCTGTCCCAGCCCTGCTGCAGAGCCTCATGGAGCCGAGCGGGGTCCGACAGGTGCTGAGCTCCTGCCTGATGGATGAAAGCACCTGCCCTAACTTCTACTGCCCTCCTGCCCCCCAGCAGCTCTTTGGTGGGGACAACTTGTGGCCAGACTGATTTGGTGGGGCTCAGGAGGGCCAGGAAGAAACCTGGACTCTTCATCCTACATCCATCTCAGGCCCTGCTTGTGCACAAGGGTGGGAAACGTTGTGGACAGGCATGGGATGGAGCTCAAGATTTGCCCCTGCTGAGCTCTGTTTATTCAATTTGAGTCAAAACAGATCCCATCAGGGATGGGTGCAGCAACCCAGTGTCAGGTAGGGCTGATCGGGGATACCCAGCATATCATGAGGGGGATTGGGATTTGGGGTTTCTCCTTGCTGAAGTCTCTGACCTTCCCTCCTTCCTGCTCCATCACTGGTGCAGGAGGAGAAATCTCATTGCCCTTGTAGCTCCCAAGCACCAGCTTGAGAAAGGCAATAGGGTAGGTTGTGAAGGTGGATCTTCTGTCTCCCAGAACTTGTCCCTCTCCTGCAAAGCTGGGGCAGAAACACCAAAAGAGCAAGGAAACCTGAGTGTTTTCTGCCCAGAGGAAGAGGACATCCGACCGCTTCTCCTCATCACGTTGAGCATCCCATTGCCTGCCTCTCAGCATGAGCAACAGAGGCTGTGCTGAGCTATAAAAGATGATCCAGCTGCCCCTGTAATTACCTCTCAGCAGGGCCCAGAGGCAGCTGTACCTACCTGACATAAGAGGCTCAGCAGACAGCAGTCCTTTTTTCCTGCCAAGGCACTGCTCTGAAATCACAGGCACTTCCCAGCACCCGCTGGGCTGTCACTCAGCATCCTCAGAGCACAGCAAAGGCCAGAAGGACTCTTAGCCTCCAAACAGGCTCCCCATCGGCGTGTTTACACAGGGAGGGAGATCAGACAGTGACCGTACGGGGGCTTCTGCTGATGGGATGCAGCCGTGCTTTGTCCATTTGATGAGGAACAGGGAAAGAAAAGTGGTTCCCAAACGATGTCCGTGGCTCCCGGCGGGTGAGTCAGGCATGGGGGAGAAAGTATGCAAGAGCCCGTTTCCTGCCTGCCTGCTGCAGTTTTAGGAACTGACTTTTCTGAGCATTTCCTCCCCCTGTGTTTCTCTCCCCTGGCCGTGGCATTTTCGCTGAGCTGAAAATTGTGAAGGCGTCTGCAGGGCACGAGGAGCGAGCCGCTTCTCCAGGTGACCCCGAGGTCTGTCCCCAATGACTGGTCCTGGTCCATCGGTCCCGCCTGTGTCCATTTATTGCATGACAAGGGGTACAGAGCTGGATGTGCCCTGTCCTGCTATAGACATACCCTGTGCGGGGTCAGGATCCCTCCCTCCAGCCCAGTTTGCCCAGATCAGCCCTGCTGTCACACCAGTGGAGTTTCTGACATGGATCCTCAGTCAAGGCACCAACAAAAAGAGCTGGAGAGACCCTTCAGCAGCCCAACAAAGCACATCACATCTCCACCACCCCTTGCTATCCATCACCATTTGGGACCCCTTGCGAGGTCTCCCTCTAACCTTTAAGTCCCCCCAACCCAGCTCTGGCCAGCAGCCACTTCTTGATTTTTTTTTTTTTTTCCTCCTTGCTATTTTTTTCAAAGTTTGAGGACCTAATTGCCAAGAACACGACGTCCAGTGTCACAACCTCACCGCGGAGCTCTCCCCATTCCCAGCAAAGCAATCCCTGCTGGATTTGTTTGTCGCTGGGCGCACAGGGACACGGGTGCTCGGAGGGGAAAGCTACGCAGGCAGCCGGGGTTTGGCATCGCTCGGGCACACGTGCTCCAGGAGGTCAGGGACGGGCCCCGAGGAGTGGCTTTACCCAGCTCTGGCTCCAGGCCTGTAGAGAAGGAATCAGCAGGACACTGGGCTTGGCTGCATGGGGATGTAGCTCCAGGGTGGTCCACAGAGCTCCCAAGCAGCTCTCGGCGCTCTGCTCTTGTGTTTGGGGAAGGGGGAAACACGGCGTGGTAGGGCTGAGCCAGAAAACCTTGAACCAAGCTCTGGAAGTGGTATTCCAGAGGGGTTGTGGAGTCTCCTCATTGGAGACCTTCAAAAGCCACCTGGATGTGGTCCGGGGCACCCTGCTTGAGCAGGGACTGGACCAGATGGCCCCAGAGGTCCCTTCCCACCTCCAGCATTCAGTGAACCCAAGCTGAGCCCATAGGGGCGGGGTGCAGAGAACGGAAAGGACGTTCACACACACATGGCAAGCAAGCAGCAGGGACCTTAGGGGCCCCATCTGGTACCTCCACCTTCTCCAATTTAGCAGATGCTGCCAGGACCGTCTGCCCAACGCCGGGCTCCTTCGCTGTGCAAGCAGCTGAGCCCATGTCCTGGTGCCACGCAGAGTTGCAGCAACCAGGAGGCAGGATGCCTTCAAGTCAGAAAATCTGCTCCACGCTCCCCAAATGGCTTCACAGAAAATCACATCCCCTCCCTGCTCTTTTTCTCTGCAAGCTGAACCCATGCTAATCCTATTCTCCAGCCCCTTTTGTTCGCCTGCTTTGTGGAGATTGCGAAGAGCTGCCTTTTGTTAGGGGCACGCGGAGCTCAGTGATGCTCTGGTCCGGAGCAGGGCAGCGTAAATCTGGTGGATTATGGTAGGAAATTCCACGGGGATGAAAAACCCTATAGGAACATGTAGAAAAGAAAGGGCCCCATTTGGAAAAAAACAACACAACACAACACAAAACAAAACAAACAAAAAAAAACCACCCAATCCTGCTGCTGCTCAGTTACAAGCGATTCCTAAAATTGCTGCCTCTGGAAGAAGCTGGTACATTTGCTGATTTTTTTTGCCTGTTATTTTGGATTTTTTTTTTCCCTTTGTGTTTTCAGCTGTTTGGAATTACAGCTCCT
Organism: Anas acuta; assembly: GCF_963932015.1. Classification (NCBI taxonomy): domain Eukaryota; kingdom Metazoa; phylum Chordata; class Aves; order Anseriformes; family Anatidae; genus Anas; species Anas acuta. The sequence goes on from NC_088980.1 coordinate 154,498,463, forward strand.
GTCTCTGCTGGCGGGCACTGCTCCCACAGCAAGCTCTGTGCAAGGGGCCTCGTTGGGGACAAAGCTGCTGTCTGTGAAGGTGTCTCAGTTTCCCTATTATTGAAATGGCCCCTCTAAGAATACCCAATGGATGGTAGGGTGTATGGAAGACCTCCAGCTCATGTTTTTGGCCTCAAAGTGAATTTTTTATCAGGAGCAAAAACTCAACCTGCCACTGCTGAATTGTTCCTCTCCGTAACATCATCTTGTTACTCGTAGCTTCTCTCTTTGTTATTTCAGGTGGTGCTGCAAAGTACCATTTGGCACCCATGCACTGCGGCCCTTTGCATCGCTTGTAAGGATTTTATCTTAGAAAAGCACTACTAGATGTAATAAATAGTGTCAAATGGGCTAATAAATGGGTATGTGCCTTGGAAAAGGCTCTGCAGGTGAACCCCATGGCTGTACCACAACCCAAGCGTCACCTCTTCATGGGCACATTCTGCTGGCTTCTTTAAAGCAAAAATCCAGCCTGCTGTGTTTGCTAAATCGGGCTCTGCTTCTTTGGGTGTCTTTCCATTTTCCAAGAAAAATAAACCGCAGGCCCTGTATTTTTAGATATGCCATCCGATCACGGCCAGTCGTTTATCAGTCCCACTACCGCGAGTCGAGATGCTGAGCTCCAGGGCTGAGCTCCCTTGGGCAAGAAGTGGTGGCTCAAGCCCTCCTGGGTGTATTAATAAATCAGCATGTGTAAAATAATCAGGCACTTTCCTAGGTAAGCTGCTCACGAGGAATCACACCGTCGGGATTTATTGCTGCTGGTGTTTTAGCAGCTCCGGTTCCTCGGGCAAACTTAATACCGTGGTGAGTGGGAGGCGAGCAGCCCTGGTATGAGACATCCCTAATCTAGGCAGGGGCCAGAAGCAGCATGACTCCCCTTCTTCTCCCCACCAGTGACTCCGGCTCCTGACGTCTGCTCCTTGCTATTTCAGTCCTGGGCATCCTCCGAGGCGCCTGCTGCTTGGTGCCTTCACGGGACACGGGGCTGTGACAGCTGAATCCGTGTGGCTGAGACGGGGTGGGGTATGCAAAGCCTGTGCACCTCTCCCAGCATTTCCGAACCCATTTTGGGATGGTGGGAGAAGGGGTAGCTCAGGGGCAGTGCTTCCTTGTGCTTTTCCTTGTGCAACCTTGCTCCTGCCCCATGTGAGCTTGCCCCACAATCGATACCCGCTCAATTCACCCTGCACAGCGCTGCACGAATGTGGTCAGTCTCTCAGAAAGCTCTGCCCCTTGCTGACTTGCTTCAGCTCCCAAGTCTGCCTCTAAAACAAATGCAGTCTGCAGACAATTTGCTGTGTGTTTGATCAAAGCTGCAGGAAGCCCCGAGCCCGGGGTGTGAAAAACGGGCTGCCGTGCTCCTGCAAGTTTGTTTGCTGCTCTGCTTCGTCACTCTCACGACAATCAATTTATCTACATAACTGGGGGCTGAAGACAGCGTGGAGTGCCTTGGCAGCCTGGATTTTTCCTGGAGATGTATTGCTTGGCTTATTCGAGCAGGGGAAAAGGAGACAGCCTGCCACTCTGCGAGAGCAAGGTGAACCCTGGCTGTGACCACCCAGCTTCTCCTCTGCATCCTGCTAGATGAAGTCCTTGGTGTCTTGAATGAAATAGAGAACTTCAGCAAACCTCTCCAGTCTCATCCACAAGGCCAAAACCTACTTGTGACAGCTCCTCTATGGGGCAGCTCCCCAGGGAGACCCAAATCCATCTCTCCAGGTGTCCTACAGAGAGAAGTGACAACCCAAGTGTGCTCAGTGGTGGGTGCCATCAGCTTGGCCACTGAACCAGGAGCCATAGCCCACATTTGGTGGCTTTAGGGCATGTCCCAGATCCCCAGCTTTCTGGCAGGTATTTGCAGAGCAGGTGGCTGGAGCCGTGAAGAGGATGGGACATTTGCCAGAAAATCTTTTTGGAGTGACGTGGAAGCAGTCACCTTTCCTGTTGTGTGACAGGGGCCACTTTGAGGCTGTGATAGATGAGTTGCACATCTTTTATGGATTATGCATAAGAGGCAATAAAGAATTCAGTCCTCTGGGTCTACACACTAATGGCATATCGATCCCCGTAAATATCACGTTGGGATTGAACAGCAGTGTCTCTAGTTAGTGTCATCCCTACAGGTGATGTTGATTTGGTGTCATAGCCCAGCTCAGCCCAGACCCATCAGCCCCAAAGCTTCACAGCTTTTTGTTCCCCTCACCTCTGCCCAACTTCTTCGACCTCTGGGTTTTGTCAAGTGTGGCTGGACTCTGCTGTGTCTCCCTAGGACCTACTGGAAGGGGAGAGTTTCTCTGCTAAGCACCAATTAGGATTTTCTCTCTGTGGGTAGCCTTAATTGGTTGTTTTGAGTGAAATTCTACAAATTAAAATGCCAAGTATAAAAACTGGATGGGAGGTAAAAGAGAGAGCATGTAGAGGTGTCAGGATCCTTATGGTATTTACAGAAGCAGCAGATGTTGCTCAGATGGGGCTGTAGACCTGACCTTAGATGCTACAGAAGGTTTGTTAAGAGGCACATTTAGGTGATAAATGGTTTTACCTCCCTTAAACCCAACACCCGGGCGTGTAAAGAAACCTGCCCTGGTGTACAGAAAAGTCCAAGCAATATGCGTTTTGTGTGTTTGTCTGAGCGTTACTCCCATGGGGGAGTTCTGGCTCCAACTTTAATAAGGGCTTGGGAATTTGGACGTCTGCATTTTTGGATGCTGGGGCTCACGTCTCCTTAAAGGGTGAGGTTTCCCCAAATGTGCTGAGCACCTGCCTGCTGAAAATCCCCATCTATGTGTCTCCAGCCCATTAAAATGCAGACAGCCAACCTCCCTTCTGACCAGCCGGGGGGCAGGATTTGGTCTTTTCCCCTGAAGAAGGACACAGGGGCAGGAACAGCATCACCCCAGGGTTCACCCTGGTGCTCAGAGGGCTGCGGTGCACACACGGGGGAGCAGCGCCGTGGCGGCGTTGTACGTGCACGGGGTGGGATTTATTGCTCTGTTCAGCAGCCTCCCCCATTCCACTGCCTGTGGGAGAACGTGCCGTGAGGGATGTTTCATGTACAATTCCTTCCTTGGCCTTTGCCTCCGTCTTCAAAACAGGGGAAGGAAGACTTGTAGGGCACTTTTGGCGCCTTTGCGCTCCGCGGGGAGGGAAGAGGTGGCTCCCTCCCTGTGTTTTGTCTCAACACACAGAGGGGAAGGCAAATGAGGCTCAAATGGAGTTAAGCAAAATGTACTAAAACTATGAATTAATAATGCATACAATAAGTGGCCATGTGTCCTTGTAGGAAGAGAGGGGGGAAGAAGGGGATTTGCTGTCCCTTTTGTGGGCTGGCAGAGATTTCTGCAGGCAAAGGAGACAGAAAACTGTCTTTTCTTAGAAAAGAGGTTCCCAAAGAAGGGAGTGCCTTTGGATGCTGTGTCACGGAGGTGGTGGGCATTTCTGCCTCCTTTTTTCCACAGCATCCTAGCTTTCTTCCAGCTCTGCTCAGGGCTTGCAGCAGGAGCTGAGGTGCAGCCTTTTGCATCTAATATTGGATGACAGAGGTATTTGCCCCGGTGGTTTTCAATTGGGACTGTCAGGCACACGTAATAGGGATTAAACTTTTATGCCCACTGCCTTTTGCTTTTGAATGGGGTAGTTTCAGCTTTGCTGGAGGAACGGCCATTTCAGGGAAAGGGACAGCTTTTTGCTGAAGGAGAGAAATTGGCCCTGGCATGTGAGAAATGCTAGGAGAGAAGGCGCCTCGTGTTACCAAAACACAGCTGAAATGGGTCCAAAGAGCTGCATTTCCAATTCATCACACTCCGCCGCTGACTATGGTTTGTGTACACGACAGGAGGTGCTCTCTGTATGAGGTACTGCAGCCAGACACGTCTCGGCCAGCTGCATGCAGGACCATTCATCCCTCTCACCCACCAGCTGCTTCCCCCATTCAAGAACATCCAAAGCAAGGGTGCTTTCCGTACCATTTTCCTGGGGGAAAGTTTCCTGCTTCCTAATGGTATGTTGCAAAGTTCATTTTGAGCCCTCTCTCATTTTTTCACCTGGGTATAAAACCTCTGTGTCTAGCTCTGCATCCCTACACGGGGACATCTGCAAGATGTGTACGTGCATACGTAGCTGGACTCGACAGAGGTAGTCAGAATAGGGAGATACACCAGAAATATTCTTTTTTTTTTTTTTTTTTTTTTTTTTTTTTCCACACTGAATCTCTCAGCTAGCACAGCCTGCAGCCTGCTTTATACACATCAAGTGTGCATCCTTGTACGTGTGTACCTGGCTAGAAGGTGGCTTTCACAAATTTGGCTTTCACCTCAACTGGTTCACCCACATCTCCCCCGATGAGGCTCCCTCTTCCATTGCACCAGCACAAAACTCTTCAGCCCTCCCCTTCCCCTGCAGCACCCAGTGCAGGAGGTGCTCCTCAGGAGATGCTCCTCAGGAGATGCTCATTAGGAGATTCTTGTTAGGAGATGCTTGTCAGAAGATGCTCCCCACCAGCCCCAGTCCCACGCATGTGGAGCCAACAGCACCTAAACCCATGTGCTTTTTGCTCCTGCCCCAGCTTGCAAGGACTCCCATCCCAATCTGCGTGCCTCCAAACTCTCAGCTCAGCCAGGGCTGCCTTCCCGAGCTGCAGCTGGTAAATCTCCCTCCCTCTCCCCCTTGCTGCACGTCCCCGCCGGTACTTACACAGCTCGGATGAGAAAGCTCAGCTGCTGATCCTGCTCCCGGATTCCTCGACCGAACGACAGCGTGCTCGCTCTCCGGCGCTCAGCCCGGCACAGCGATACAGGAACCAGACCTCTTTGGTTTACTTTTACATTGACGTCAGTGTCTTTCCTAGCCTCCGCGGCTCCTTTTGGTCAAAGGATGTCTTCAGGGTGGAGGGGAGGGCTGGGGAGGGAGAGGAGCGAAGATGAGCTGGAGGTGAGTTCTCGTGATGTAGGCAGTTTTAGGGGCTTGTGGTAGATGAAAGGGTGCTTCTCCAGGCCAAGCTTGCCCCGTGTGTTGATCACCACCTGGACATGGGGATGTTTGGAGGCATGGCCCTTGTATCTGTGCAGAGAGCTGCTTTCTTCCTCACCTGAACCAGAAAAACCCTGCCTTCTCCCTCCACCCATTCAGCCCCATGTGCTGGTTCAAGGGAGAGGGATGGAGACAGTGCAGGGGGATCAAGGGGGGCCAAGCCCCCTGCCCAAAGCCACATGGACACAGACACTCAGTTGTATTGCCTCTGTGCTTGGGCCAGGGCTGTGCCTATCTTCAAGGGAAGAGGAGGTGCAGATTTGGGTTGCTTTGCCCATCACAAAGGGTGACCTTAAAGAAATGGGCTTCACGGGCCATGAAGTTGCAAATGAGTGTGCACCTCAGTGTACCTGTGTATACACTCAGGTCAGACTTTTACACACTTCCACGTCACAGCTTCTTGTGTTTGTGTTCAACACCTGAATAATTCACCTCTCTGCAGGCCCTCAGAAGGCTGGAGATCTCACTCGCTCCAATTAGGGCTCAAAAATCATCTTGAGATTTCTGTTACGTGGTGTGCGCATCCTTCCTCCAGCTCCGTGCAGTGAATGTGTGCATGGACACGTGCATGGGACGTGCACAAGACCAGGGTTTGTGAGCGATTTGGAGGATTTGGAGAACACCAGCGGAAACTGGAACCTGTGAGCACGATCGTTAATGCTGAATTATTCACAACAGATTAATCACACCTATGTTTAGGGCTTCTTTCTGCCCGGGAGCAGAGCCAGATTTCTTTGCGTGGCCAAGCTGCTTCCAGGAATTCCAACGTGAAGCTTTCATACCTTTAATGCTGATGGTTTTCTGTTAGATTCATGAGTGCTCATTCACTTGGGTGGTGTGATGCAAGCACTCGAGCACTCAGATGTTAGAGCCACACCTAAAGATGAATTTAGAGCTTGACCTGTATTATTGTACAACCGCAATTAAACCCATGCTGTTTTTGGGTTTTGGAACTTTTTGCATCATACCTTTCTATGATGCACTTGTCCAGCTCTTACACAACTGGTCTTTCATCTCCTAGTTGATCGTCTAGGTGATACCATGATGCACAAACCCTAAGTTGTAAGGTGTTGAGATTAGTCTGTATGAACCAGAGCAGCCCCAAGCATCTGGTGATAAAAACGTAATTGGGCTGGCCAGCCCTTGGAAACTGCAGTAATAAAACTTTGCAGGGAGAAGGGAATTTGGGAAAGGAAATCTCATCTGGTACCACCAAATGATTAGCTTGCACTGAAAAACAGCCAGTGAGAAAATATTTTCTGCCCCTATATGCCACCACCACTGAGAATAAGAGACACAGAGAGGGGAAGCTTTTGGGTTGTTTGGCACATCCATGGCTGAGCCAAATGATAAGTCTGGTTTGTTGGCCATTGGATCACACACTTTATGTCATAAATATTAAAGTCTTAAAGATTCCCGGTGTTCTTGTCCGAACCAATATATCGTTCTTTGCTGGAGAAAGACAGTCTTATAAAAACCAGAAAAAGAGGCCCTTGTAAATCACCATGTCTATACTTAGAAATGTGTTAAACCTTTTAAGCTCCATTTCAGAACACATAAAGTGTTTTTTTTTTTTTCTTTTTTTCCGAGTTAAAAAATCCATCCAAAGGTCAGTCAGAAACAGGAATATAGCTGTCTTTGAAATCTCAAGCTGCTGTAATAGCATTTTTGGCAGTGAATGATAAACTTGAACAGTTGAGGTTTACACGGCAGATCAAGTGAACATGTATTTGTCTATACATTAAATGACCCAGCAGCGACCCTTTTTCATTCTGTCTCCTGACCTATCAGCTTATTTATAGTTTTTACTACAAATGGACCTCCTGCACAAAAGAAGGCAGACCATCTAGCTCTGAAGAACCCATCACAGTGGATGTATGCCCATAACCCATCACGCTTGGGCAGGAATCCCATTTTAGTGATAACCTCCCAGGTAGCAGCAATATTAACCCTCCTTTTACCTGGCAGGGATTTTTAGAGTCTTTCACAGGTTGTGAAGGGTTGTTCAGGAAGATCTTATGACCCTAAAGGTGTTGGGTTGTAAGAGAACTGTGGATGTTCTTGAGGATGACAGGGATTTAGGGTTTCTTCTCTGCCAAGCCTCATAGTTAGGAAACTCTTGCTGAACACCTGTGTTGCAGTCCTTGTTTTATTAACTCTGGTATATATTCAGGGTCTCATTTTTGGGAAATAACTTAATGTTCACTAGAGCAGGGACTGCCATGACCTCTCTTCCACTACCCTGTGGTACCCTAACCATGCCAGGCCTCACTTCTGGATTTCCTAAGGTGTTTTTTCCTCTTGCCTTGCAAAAGCAGCTTTTTGTGTTTCCGAGCTGGTCCATCAATAAGGGAAACGACAGCTCATAAAACATGATGGCCAGTCTGGGGCCCTGCCAGGGTTTATTATTTCTCCTGGTACATTTTCACCTCAGCTCAGAGATTGTGCTCACAGGTGGCACTTACTTTGCTTTCCTTTTTACCAGACCCCTGCGAAAGGAGGGAACCCAGTCCGAGCCCATTTCCCCAGGAGCTTTTCCTTTTTCTCTTTTCTCATTTTGCAGAATTTTAGGTAGCAGACCAGACCCAGGGAAACAAGGAAGCATACCAAAAGAGTTTACCTGCAAAAATGAAAATGAAAGCAGGTACCTAGATTTATTTTTTCCTTTCTCAGTGACCAAGTGAAGTAGCAGATTACAACAGATCTGCATCTTTACCCTTCCATTCCCCAAAATAACAACAGTCACATCCAAAGCTTGTGATCTGAGCAGATCTTCAGGAGTCTTTCATTTGGATCTACCAAAGGATTTTGCTAAGCAAACGCACAGGACTGCAGTGCCATTATCTAAACAAAATATATCATGGAGAGCCTGGTCTCATGCGCTGCCTGGTTGTGTAATGGCACATGTCTTGCTTTGTCTTCTGTAGGAATACACATTCCCTCCATTCTAGGCTTGTCTCAGTAAATAGAACCCTGAGAAATCACCCCTCTAACACCAATAAAATCTGTTATTTTTATTTTTATTTTTTATTTTTTAAAGCAGTCTGTTTCAGAGCTATTTCTGGGAGCTCTGTCCTGTGTAAAATTCCATGCTTGTTTCAAATACTGTTGCTACATTTCTTCCACAATCTTGCTCTTCTATTCCAGCTAAAATTGAGATTAAAAATAAAAATAAGAAACCAACAACAATGTTCTGTACTGCCCAAAGTGTCTCGGACAAACTGGCACAGCACAACAGTTTAAAGGCTCAGTGGCCCAGCCTTCAGAGCCCTGAAGGCTTAACTTTCCATTAGTCAACAGGACAACTCACAGAGGTCCTAGTTCAAGTGGCCAGAGAAGTACATGCATAACTAACTTGCTGATTTGCAAATGGCAGATGATCTAGTACTTGGGAATTTTCCGTGGTTTAACCTTTGATGGAGGAGGTTGTGTTCTTGAGGGAACTACGGGCTCCCATCCTCGCAGTGCAGTGAGATGGGTGCCCCATGGCATAGCAGCAATGCCATCAGCTGCTCCGGCGTGCGACTGTTCCCAACCTTGACAAGAGCTGGCTTAAGCTGTCTACCATGGGAACACCACTTCGATGAAAGCTGGCTATTTATGCACTAGCACCTTGGCTACTTAAAGTGAGTTTGAGAACTAAAATGCATTTGCTATGTAATAAATGCTCAACTTTGACATTTGGGGATTTATCTATGCCAGAGCAGAAAAAAGGGGGGAAAATAGCTATTGCCTTTAATTTCCAGCACCACCAACTCAAGCCCTACTAGCTCTGCCCTCATTAAAAGTGTCCTCCTTGTTCCTTGGCCAGCTCTCTCTAAGGGTGAAGTGAACTCAAAGATTTTTGGCTGGAATGAGCTGGGATGTTTGGAAAGAAAATAACACACTTGTTTTAAGAAAAGTAGTAGAGACGATGGAAGAAAAGCCAGGACTTTATTGGGCCAAAGTTGGGACTTTATTGGGCTGGTGCTAGCTAGACTCCCCGCCAGTGTAAATCTCACCTTGTTAAGGAGTGACAGTGTAAACGATTTGAACATAAATGTTTCAATCAAAGGAGTTAATCTTTTGAGGATAGTACTATTCCTGTTAAAATTGGTGGGAGTTCTGCCTTTGGTTCCTTCAGCTTCTATGCAGGACCTTCAACATGCATTAGGTAAGGTGATCTATAATCTGTATATCATACACTGTGCCACGAATACAGGAGCTGTTGTGGAACTTTATGTGTCTTTGCATGACATGTAGTAGCTTTTCCTTGTCTTCTCCAGAATAGTTATTTTGGGTAAAAGATTTACCCAAAGCCATTTGTGAAAAAACATGCAAGACCTGAATCATAGAATAGCCCAAGATGGAAAGGACCCACAAGGATAATCCAGTCCAACTCCTGGCTCCACAAAGGACCACCCAAAAATCAAACCACATAGTTGAGAGCATTGTCCAAACTGTTCTTGAACTCCGGGAGGCTTGGTGCCATGATCACTGCCCTGGGTGGCCTGTTCCAAATTAAAATGGTCTGTTGAGCTCTTGTATGAATACACCAAGCCATTAACATGCTTGTTAGGTGCAAGCAATGAGCTCCTAGAGACAATTTCACTTTTGAGCCTGATTCTGAATTACGCAAAGTTTCCTACGATGACAAAAATAGCCTAAAAGTGGATACAAATGTACATTTTTCTTGTCTGCTTCATCACGGAGCAAATAAAGGTATGAACAGAGAAGCTTGGGAGGTTCTGATGGCAAAGTTACCACTGCTGGTTGACTGTTCTCCAGGCTGGAGGCCACCTTCCCCAAATAAAACCTGGCAGAATCGACTTTCACTGCCTTTTGGGCTGAGGCACAAGAACTTGCACAGGAGTGGATGGAGCACATTGTCATGGGAGGCAGTTGGGTGGTGACAAACATTGGCCCTCTCTGAAATCACGTTTTCTGTCTCTGGGTGAGCAGTTCAGCTGTGGATTAGCCCCTGTTAGCTTCACCTGGGTTGGTCATCTCTCTGTAGTCATTGTGTCCTCCCCTTCACCCAGCTGCACATTTCTCTGCCATGTTTACACCAAGCAAATACTGGAGTGGCTGCTTGGAAAATGACTCAGAGAAGTTATGTGAAAGGGTCTTGGATGAATGAAACAGTGCTTAATCCCATGCTGGATCACTTCCCCGATCAGCCTGTCTGCCCAAATAGAGCGTGGGAGCCCATGACTGGTGGGAAGGTCATGGAGGGTGAAGCAGGGCTGGTCCTTGCTGCATCAGCATGGGCTCACGTTGACTGGAGATGACCACAGAGCTGTTGGTTGGGAAGGACACAGTTCCTTGAGTCACTATGCTCTTGAAGTCAGAAAATAGTTCTTTTCTGATGTGCAATTGACCTCTAACAATAACCCCGTGATGGGGCTGCGTTGTGTAAGCCTGGTTGATGCTCTCTATAGAAGTGCTACGCTCTCTCCATCCACTTACATAGCTGGTGGTACCCATCAGGCTCAAGCCCATAAAGAAGATGTATTAACACAGAAGGAAGCAGTAAAATGTTTAAGGAATAGCTACTTCATTGATACATTTTATAGCTTGTTAATTTACACCCCATAAAGCCTTTCTGTGTGTTTGAGCAGCGAGGCCAAGGTCTTTCTTATAGGAGTTTCCTAGCAGCTGGCACACATTTCATTCCTGGAAGTGAGTACAGGCCTGTTATTGATTTGTTTGTATTGATGGCTTTTGGCAAATAACCGGGAATGTAAAAAAGGGGGAAGTAAGTAGATCTCGGCAACATATTGTTTTGCTTCCGTGCACCCAATGGGCCACAGATTAATGGGAAAACGATGCTGTTAATTATCTTTGGCTGCCAGCACAGCTCTGGGGCAAAACTCCATCAAGCATTGATGAACGAAAGTGGGTCTTGTGTTGGCTCTGAGGTCTTCCAAGGTTACTTCTGACTCTTTGGGTGGGCCATGATGAGATAAACATGCCCTCCTGTTTTGATTGTATATGCCATGACCTGGGTTTTGTGTCTTTTCTGATCTAATTAGGACTCCTCTGACCCCACACTATTGGGAAGGATTTATTTGCAAGTGATTCTCAGCTCAGCTTTTTTCTTGGTTTCAGTTCATGGCTCAGTCAGAAGAGCTCTTAAATCTTCTTCCATGCAGAAAGGCCACATGTTGGATGCACAGAACCTCTCAAACATTTGCCTCTCAGACAGGGACAAAAGGCAGGAGAAGATGTGGGCAGAGGAGTCAGTGCAGGGATCAGCAGGTATGGAGCCTGGTTGTGTTGCAGAACCAGCTAACTCTGGTCCTTCCCAGCTACCCTCCTGCTTCTCCCATCTCCTACAGGGTCCTTATCGTTTTGTACCAGCCTTGACATGAGCAGAAGTCAGTCTAGCATGGATGCATGAATAGCAAGGGAAATCCTATCCCTCTGAGAGTGTGCTGGCTCCAAGAGGGGGTGGAAGGAGTCAGTGTCTACCTGTGGCTTGCTGCTCATCTCCTCCTCTCCTGGGTTTGGTGGCTCAGTAGAAATGAATGGTGGTCAGATACTGCAGAGCAGCACAAAACTTTTCTTTTCACATGTGGAAAATGGATTTCTGCAGAGGGCAAGCTAGCCAGTCCCGAATCACACATCTCTATCTGCCTTCCATAGATAAAGTCATCTTCTCTGAAGGAGGCAGAGCTCAGTGCATGTTGCCTTCTCCCCCCTATCCATCAATCCGCTTTGTCCTGAAACAAGAAGACTGATAACCTTTTCCAAAGTACTGAAAAGAACAATCTGAATCGCTTGAGGATGAGTCAGGTTTGGATGGCTTCCCCAGGGGCATGCCTGGCTGCTTGCCTAGCACCCTTACAAAAGGATTAACCAGCCCTATTCAATCGCAGCTAGAGGGGGAAGAGCTCTTCTCCAGGCCTCTCATGTTTCCAGACTGGAGCCAAAAATGTTTTACACAGCTGGCATTGCTTGAGGGTTGCACATCAGGTGCCAAATGTGATGACCCTGGCAGTGCCAACCATGGTTGGGATGCACATGCTTGAGGGGAAGGCTGAGGTGAAAAGGGCAGTGGCTTAGAGGAAATTTGGGTAAACTGTTTTTGTGTGTGTGTGTGATTTTCACCTGTCTGTGCATTCTCCATCACCTATGAGTTCTGGTCCTCTCCTTTGAGGTCAATGAGACTTTGCTGTGGACACCAAGGGAAGCAAGACCTGCTCAATTCTGGACCCTGAGAAGCCAGGTATTGCAAGCTGAGCCAGTAAGTCAGATGGAGATGCTGAATTTAGGGGTATGAGAAGCTGGTCAGGCATGGTATTGGTATTTGAGATGCCCTTGGGAATATTGCCTGGCTGGTTCAAAAGGCTACGGGCCTACTGCAGCTTCTGGGGGTGTTAAATCTGCCATCCCCAGGTGGATCTCTTAGATACCCTGGGTTAGGTTGAATGGCCTGAGAGGTTTCTGTATGGTAAAATGGTTGGAGAGGGCAGAGGTAGAGGGAGGCAGTGGTTTTTGACACTGAAAATGTTAAAGACTTTGTCCCTGTTTGGGAAGATTGAACTAATGCACCGGATCATCCTCTGAGATGTCTCAGCATGTCCCTCCTGGTCACTCCCTACAGTCCTATTAGGGAATCTGGGGC